>NC_091293.1:48868913-49026413 GCF_038502225.1 Cherax quadricarinatus
CTCCCTGGTCAGTAGGCTCACTGACTAGCATGTGTGACATCACATGATGCCTGGGATCCTTTTCAGTTCCCATTAGACCTACCAAGCAGCTACAGGCAGGCAGGGCCTCCCTCTTCACACTCTGCCAATATATGTGTTATCATCCAACCAACAAGTGTGTTTAACTCCAACCATCACATCTCCTACGAACCCCCACTACAAATGGTGCCAGCGGAGGGCCTGTAATTCCGACGATTACAGTGATTTCTGGAGACAAATTTCTGTTGAGCTGGTCGCCATTTCCTGCTTAGCTAAGCCTGCTGACACTTAACATCCCAAGCCTGCTACCCCGTGCAAGCTTTCACCAGCCTATTGCTTCCTACTTATTGGTAAGTCTGTGTCTTAGTGTTTTAGTTGCTTATTTGCATTACTTCCGAGGGGTTACCCGGGTTTGCAAAGTAAGCCAAGCCACCAAGCTAGTCTGTGTGGGGGGGAAGGTGTCCAGCCCAACTCTACACCATTCCAGCTTTGCCTGCCATGCCAGCTTTCCACCCCTGCTGTGCTCATCGTTACAAGTTCTCAAGCCAGTCTGTGTGAAGGGTTAACCAAGCCAGCCAGCAACTAACCCAGGTGACTTAACCCAGTACTCAAGCAAGCCACGTGGGTACAGTCTTCCCCATCGCTTGGTGCTTCCAGTTCTAGCTGTTCTGAGTGCTTTATCATCCCTGTGGTGTTGTGGTATTTTTTGGGTTTTTAAGCCAGCCCGGCTTAGAATATTTTCGTGCCTAGTGCAGGTGTCCCCAGAGTGGCTTACACCGCTCATCCCATAGGCCCAGTGGCCACGCAGTGTCTCAGTGCGCGGCCTCAAGCACTCACCACATCCCACCACCACCACTGTTTTTTTTTTTGTACCCTTATCACAGGTTCTAGCACCATATTTTACGGACCACACAGGGGGTCAAGAGACAAGAGTGTTCTTTCGTCCCTGTGCACCATCGTAAAAGCCTCCTGTGTGAGTCCATCGTCGATTTAAGGGCAAAGTCATCGAGGCATCAACGTGTTGAGGGTAGTAGAGAATGCCGCCAGCCACAAGACTCCAACTTCTACCTTTCTTCACCACCATCTCTCTCAATTCTACACCAATGTCGCTACAGTGATCATATTTTTATAGAGACATTTGCGAATGTTGAAACAATTTTGCAGTGATTCCTGAGTGACATTTCTTTTCAGTGACTCTTGATCAGTGTTCGTTATATCCTGTTTGCAATATATTTTTTTTCTCTTTCTTCAGTGTTAATTTTCGTGCTTTATTTATGTCTGTTGTGTTGTGTTCATTTTTTTTTTATTTACATGAAGTAAGTACTTTTCCATTTTTCCTTGTTGTGTGCAATATATAAGCAGTATAACCTTGTGTTTACACTTCACAATTATCTTGTGTTCGCAGTATTGTGTTCCTTGCTTAGTAATTTATACAGTGAAGTAATTCAGTAACTTGTTACCTTATATTCTGCATCACAACTTAGTGTTGTTTCAGTTATTTTTTTTTCTCCCAGCATTTGTGTATTCTTGCTGTTGTTGTTTTCATTCGTTTGCTATTTTTTTGTGTGTGTGTGTTGAACATTCTTGTGTTAATTCCCTTCATTTAGCTAGTGTCTAATTTGTCTTATCTCCACAGACAATAGTGCCGTTATTTTGTTGAAGACAATTATTTTCCAATTTTTCACACCCCCAAGCCTCATTGCAAGAAAATTCTCATAGTATTGTGCATATATTGATGTGTTGTGTTCCTGCCTTATTGTGAGTGTTAACCTTTCTCTGTTTTGTAATTTTTGCCCTTTATTATTTTTCATATTTCATTGAACAAATTCACTCTTAATACAATTTTTAACTTTTTTTTGAAGTAAATCATTCTTTTGCTTGTCCTGTAAGTGTTGCTTAAGCTGCAATTAAGAATTAAAGTGTTCAATCATTTCATTCCTTGATAAATTTTTTTTATTGTTTTTGTAAACTGCATTTTCTTGTGTGGGTATTTTTTTTTATTATTGTAATATTGACTCACTTTTGTGATGAATGGTTTGAAAAACCGACAAGTTGAAGATTGAGACACTTATGCAACATATGGGAATCTTTATTCAGGAAACGTTTCGCCACACAGTGACTTCATCAGTCCAATACAAAGTAGAAAGGTGTAAGGAGAACAAGAGTTTGAGGTAATCAGTCCCTCAGCCTGGAGTCGATGTGTTCAGTCCATCAATCTTGTAGAATGTACAGCATAGAGCCGTAGACGTGGCTTATATACTGTAGTGAGGTGAGGTGAAGCAGGCGGAGGCGGGGTCATAGTGGTACCATCCACTAGTCGAAGTGGATCTTCGTCCAAAGGTTGGACAAGTGTTGAAGAATTCTTTGTAACAAGATCCCATGATGCTGCAGTGTCTGACAGTTGTGATGAATGGTTTGAAAAACCGACAAGTTGAAGATTGAGACACTTATGCAACATATGGAAATCTTTATTCAGGAAACGTTTCGCCACACAGTGGCTTCATCAGTCCAATGCAAAGTAGAAAGGCGTAAGGAGAACAGGAATTTGAGGTAATCAGTCCCTCAGCCTGGAGTCGATGTGTTCAGTCCATCAATCTTGTAGAATGTACAGCATAGGGCCGTAGAGGTGGCTTATATACTGTAGTGAGGTGAGGCGAAGCAGGAGGAGGTAGGTCATAGTGGTTTTTCAAGCCATTCATCACAACTGTCAGACACTGCAGCATCATGGGATCTTGTTACAAAGAATTCTTCAACACTTGTCCAACCTTTGGACGAAGACCTACTTCGACTAGTGGATGATACCACTATGACCCCCCACCTCCTGCTTCGCCTCACCTCACTACAGTATATAAGCCACCTCTACGGCCCTATGCTGTACATTCTACAAGATTGATGGACTGAACACATCGACTCCAGGCTGAGGGACTGATTACCTCAAACTCCTATTCTCCTTACGCCTTTCTACTCTCTATTGGACTGATGAAGCCACTGTGTGGCGAAACGTTTCCTGAATAAAGATTCCCATATGTTGCATAAGTGTCTCAATCTTCATTGACTCACTTTGCAATAATTCTTGTGTAAACATTGTGCTGCCATTAAATTTTTTCTTTCAGAAATTTTTATGTAGTGTTGTGTTGTGCAGTACTTTTGATTATAAATTATTTGCAATATTGTCAGTTTATTTCAGTACAATATTCTGTGATTTCAGTTTCACATTCCTTGTTCTGTGCATAATATTTTATTCTTTGTGTGTCGTTTTATTTTTTTTTTTTTTTTAGATAGAACTGTTTTCCCAGTTTGTTTTAATTTTGCACAAGATTTATTGATTCTGTTTCATCATTTTTGCTTGATTTATCATTTTTTGTTGAATTTCTTTATTGAATTGAGAGTAAGGACAACTCACTGTGCCATTAATTCAATTTAAAGTAAGTTTGAGTAAATTTGATTTGAGCAAAGTACAATTTCTCTTGATTTTCAAAGTGTTGCTTATCCAGTTGAGTAATTTTTTTATTTTCATGTGAGTTTTCCTTGCTTACAGTGTGACTTGTCAATTTTTCTTTACTTATGCAGAATAGTTAAGCATTTTTTCCCCATTTAAGCTTATTGTGTCATTCTCTTTATTTTTCTTGCCTTTATGTCCTTGAGTAAGTTCCCTGAGAAGATGTCCCAGTCACTTATGTTTGTTCACTTAGTGTATCATGCCAGTCAAAGTCAATGTGAATCAGTCCACAGTACCAATATTCCCTTACTGACTGGAAGACAATACCTAGCACATGAGCAATATGTTTGTTCTCACAGCTTGTATCTGAGATTTGTTAAAGTGCTGCAGAATGTGAAGTTCAGATTAAGTTCCTATAGATCCGTGAATTCCTTATTAACGTAGCCGAGCGGTCAGGCACTAGTAACTCTGTCACTCCTATCTGTGTTCCACCTACACCTTCAGACTTGCAGGATAGTGTTCCGTTACCTCAAGTGTCCAGGGACACTCAGACTGCCTTGAGTGCACAGCCTATCGCTGCAATGTCTGCTAGTTCAAGTAGTAGTTTCTCCACAGGGGATGCCTTGTCAGAAAACGATTACTTGAAACTAGTAATGCCATCTCTTGTTGATGTCACATGCCGCCTGCTAGTGCTCTCACTAGAGTGTCTGTTGTTGTTCCTAGTGTCCCAGATGGTGATCCCATCCTAATTGACAGTAATCCTTGCAATGTACAAAGCTGCTTCTCGAGTAACTTTCACATCTTGCTAACGTTTGTCTCTTTATAGTTGATGCCTCGTGTCACTGTGTGCGACTCAGATTGAATACCAGTATTGTCGACCGTGTTCATGTTCATTTCTTTTCCCCTGTGCTTGCAGTGAGAGGTAGTAGATCCGTTCTCCCTTGCTCATATTGCATGTTATAGCATTACTTTTTTCAACCGGGGAGAGTCATCCACTCCACCGAGCTTGTTCATTCCTCCAGTAAGAAAGAACCGATCCTTTGTGGTCTGGTGTGATTCAATTCCTGCTCCAGGAAGATCTTATTCTGACTTCGAAGCCACCAGCACCCATTAGTGACTTTGTAATGAGCCAAGAATTACTGTATCGAACAGCCGAGTTGAGTACTCCTAGCAGAAGAGTATACCAGTTAGTAATTCCACAGTCACTAGTGAATGTAGCTGTATCTTTTGTAGATACTTGTTCAGATCGCCTTCAGTCAAGACATGTGTTAGCCATTGCAGAAGAATTTGATCTTCCCAAATATGATAACCATTCTGCATATGTAAGTCTTACCCTCGCAGAATTGGGTTTAAATGTGCATAGCCTGTATAATTAGATGTCCAAGATGAATGAAGTTGTCAACTGTGTGTTGTTATTAGCTGATCATTTTTTTTTTAATTTTTTGTGTTCACATTCCCTCCGAATTCTGAGATTAGCAGTACTGATCTGTGCGCACCAGATTTGTCTTTGCTGTTAATTTATTTCACCTTTGTAAATATATATTTATTCTTCATCAGAATCCGTTGAGTGCATGAATACAGATCGATGGATCAATTCCATCCTTTATTATACCATGATTTGTTCTTAAAATTCGTAATGCATTACGTTAAAACTCATTACGTTAACACCCATTATGTTAAAACCCATTATGTTAACATCCATTAAGATACCATCCATTAGTTCTAAGTTACATATGTCTTTGTTATTGTATAGAATCAGTCCAGAGCCACCTGCCTATTCAGCCTATAGCATAGTATTGTATGTCGAGACGACATACGCAACATGACCGAGCTGTCAGTATAACTACTGAATTCCCTTATACGTATACTTGTGTAGTATATTGTAGATCGTATCATCCATATGTGTATTTAGGCTCCCTGGTCAGTAGGCTCATTGACTAGCATGTGTGACGTCACATGACGCTGTTGTGAGCCCTTCGTGCCTGGGATCCTCCTCAGTTCCCGTTAGACCTACCAAGCAGCTACAGGCAGGCCCAGCCTGCCTGTAGTGAGTGGAAGGAAATGGCCTGTCAAAGTAATTTTCAAGGAAGAATCAGCTCGAACCAGGATCCTGCAAGAGAAAGCATGACTGAAGGACAAACCAGGGTACCAGAGAGTATACCTCAATCACAACAGAACACAAGAAGAAAGGACTACACTGAAAGAGAGGGTACAGATATGCAAGGAGGAATGAGAGGCAATGATGAAGATGAGCAGGACCCAGACACAGGAGGAAGGGCAAACACACCCTGCAGAAACTCCCACAGAAAGACTCCAACCTCAACAATCCCAACGCAACTGAGCAATCTAAACCAAAACCCATACACTGTTTCCTCTGCCACCAACCCCCACATCACAAACCTCACCCCAACAGCTGCCCCTTATGGGCATTCTGACCCCACCCCCTCATCACAAACTCCACCCACACCACAGCCCCCCATAGGCCCCCACCAAGGCTCTCACTCCCCCAACCCCAATATTCTTGCAGGACCACAGTGATAGAAAAGAAGCTGAAGGTTTGGTACACAAACGCGGACAGAATAACAAATAAATATGAGGAGTGGCACGAAAGAATCAGTGAGAAATCCTCAGACATCATAGCAGTCACAGAAACGAAACTCGCTGAGACAATAACAGATGCAATCTTCCCACCAGGATATCAGATCCTGAGGAAAGATAGGAGTAGAGGGGGAGGAGGGGTTGCTGCACTGCTCATAAAAAACCGATGGGGATTTGAGGAAATGGAAGGCATGGACGTGATTGGAGAAAGGGACTACATAGTAGGTACAATTTAGTCTGGAGAACATAAAGTAGTCATTGGAGTAATGTATAACCCACCACAGAACTGCAGGAGGCCAAGAGAGGAGTATGAAGAAAATAACAGAGAGATGATGGGCACACTGGCTGAGGTGGCAAGAAGAGCTCACTCGAGCAGAGCAAAGTTACTGGTAATGGGCGATTTCAGCCACAGGGAGATCGACTGGGAAAACCTGGAGCCACATGGGGGTCCCGAAACATGGAGAGCCAAGATAATGGATGTAGTACTTGAAAACCTCATACATCAACATGTCAGGGACACTGCCAGAGAGAGAGGGGAGGATGAGCCAGTAAGACTGGATCTTGTGTTCACCCTGAGCAGTTCAGACACTGAGGACATCACTTACGAGAGGCCCCTTGGAGCTACCGATCACGTGGTTCTGAGTTTTGATTATATAGTAGAGTTACAAGTGGAGAAGGTAACAGGAATTGAATGGGAAAAGCCAAACTATAAAAGGGGGGACTATACAGGTATGAGGAACTTTCTGCAGGAGGTTCAATGGGACAGAGAACTGGTAGGAAAATCAGTAAACGAGATGATGGAATATGTAGCAACAAAGTGCAAGGAGGCAGAGGAAAGGTTTGTTCCCAAGGGAAACAGAAATAACAGGAAGACCAAAGCGAGTGCACCAGAGAATGGAAAAGGTACAAGAGGCAAATGATCCAGGAAAATAAGGGGACTAGTAGAAGAGCCAGAAACGAGTATGCAGCAGATAAGGAGGGAGGCCCAGCGACAGTACGAAAACGACATAGCATCGAAAGTCAAGTCTAACCCGAAACTGCTGTATAGCCACAATAGGAGGAAGACAACAGTCAAAGACCAGGTGAAAAGGCTGAGGAAAGAAGGTGGAGAACTCACAAGAAATGATGAAGAGGTATGTGAGGAGCTCAACATGAGATTTAAGGAAGTATTTACAGTGGAGACAGGAAGGCCTCTGGGGGGACAGTCCAGATGGAGACACCAGCAAGGAATATAAAAACAAGTGTTGGATGACATAAATACAAATGATGAGGAGGTGAAGAAGCTGCTAAGGGACATCGATACCTCAAAGGCAATGGGACCGGACAACATCTCCCCGTGGGTCCTTAGAGAGGGACCAGATATGCTGTGTGTGCCATTTACGACAATCTTCAACACATCCCTGGAAACTGGGCAACTACCTGAGGTATGGAAGATGGCAAATGTAGTTCCCATTTTTAAAAAAAGGAGACAGAAAACAAGCACTAAACTATAGACTTGTGTCACTGACGTGCATAGTATGCAAAGTTATGGAGAAGATTATTAGGAGGAGAGTGGTGGAGCACCTGGAACGGAACAAGAGTATAAACGCCACCCAGCACGGATTCATGGAAGGCAAATCCTGTGTCACAAACCTTCTGAAGTTTTATGATAAAGTAACAGAAGTAAGACACGAGAGAGAGGGGTGGGATGATTGCATCTTCTTGGACTGCAAGAAGGCCTTTGACACAGTTCCTCACAAGAGATTAGTGCAGAAGCTAGAGGATCAGGAGCATATAACAGGAAGGGCAATGCAATGGATCAGAGTATACATGACAGGGAGGCAACAACGAGTCATGGTACGTAATGAGGTATCACAGTGGGCAACTGTGCCGAGCGGGGTCCCACAGGGGATGGTCCTAGGGCAAGTGCTATTTTTGGTATATGTGAACGACATGATGGAAGGGTTAGACTCAGAAATGTCCCTGTTCGCAGACGGTGTGAAGTTAATGAGGAGAATTAAATCAGATGAGGATCAGGCAGGACTTCAAAGAGACCTGGACAGACTGGACACCTGGTTCAGCAACTGGCTTCTCGAATTTAACCCAGCCAAATGCAGTCATGAAGATAGGGTAAAGGCACAGAAGACCGCAGATGGAGTATAGGCTAGGTGGCCAAAGACTGCAAACCTCGCTCAAGGAGAAAGATCTTGGGGTAAGTATAACACCGAGCATGTCTCCCGAAGCACACATCAACCAGATAACTGCTGCAGCATATGTGCGCCTGGCAAACCTGAGAACAGCGTTCCGATACCTTAGCAAGGAATCGTTCAAGACACTGTACACTGTGTATGTCAGGCCCATACTGGAGTATGCAGCACCTCTTTGGAACCAGCACTTGATCAAGCACGTCAAGTAATTAGAGAAAGTGCAAAGGTTTGGAACAAGGTTAGTTCCAGAGCTAAGGGGAATGCCCTATGAAGAAAGGTTAAGGGAAATCGGCCTGACGACACTGGAGGACAGGAGGGTCAGGGGAGACATGATAACGACATATAAAATAATGCGCAGAATAGACAAGGTGGACAAAGACAGGATGTTCCAGGGAGGGGACACAGAAACAAGATGTCACAATTGGAAGTTGAAGTCAAAGGGATGTTAGGAAGTATTTCCTAACACACACACACACACACACACACACACACACACACACACACACACACACACACACACACACAAACACACACACATGTGAACGACATAACGGAAGGAATAGACTCAGAAGTGTCGATGTTTGCAGATGATGTGAAGTTAATGAGGGGAATTAAATCAGATGCGGACCAGACAGGTCTACAAAGAGACCTGGACAGGCTGGACACGTGGCCCAACAACTGGCTCCTAGAATTTAACCCTGCCAAATGCAAAGTCATGAAGATCGGAGAAGGGCAAAGAAGACCGCAGACAGAGTATAGGCTAGGAGGCCAAAGACTGCGAACCTCACTCAAGGAGAAAGATCTAGGAGTGAGTATAATACCGAGTACATCGCCAGAAGCACACATTAACCAGATAACTGCTGCGGCATATGGCGCTTGGCAAATCTGAGAATAGCGTTCCGGTACCTCAGTAAGGAATCGTTCAAGACTTTATACACTGTGTACGTCAGGCTAATACTGGAGTACGCAGCATCAGTTTGGAACCCACACCTGGTCAATCACGTCAAGAAATTAGAGAAAATGCAAAGATTTGCAACAAGGCTGGTTCCAGAGCTAAGGGTAATAATGTCCTATGAAGAAAGGTTAAGGGAAAGCGGTCTGACAACACTGGAGGACAGGAGGGTCAGGGGAGACATGATAACGACATACAAAATACTGCGTGGAATAGACAAGGTGGACAGAGACAGGATGTTCCAGAGATGGGACACAGAAACAAAGGGTCACAATTGGAAGCTGAAGACTCATATGAGTCAAAGGGATGTTAGGAAGCATTTCTTCTGCCACAGAGTTGTTAGGAAGTGGAATAGTCTGGCAAGCGATGTAGTGGAGGCAGGAACCTTACACAGTTTTAAGATGAGGTATAATAAAGCTCATGGAGCAGGGAGAGGAAGGACCCAGAAGTTTTCAGTGAAAAGGCGGGCCCTGGAGCTGAGTCTCGACCTCTGCAACCACAATTACGTGAATTAGGTGAGTACACACACACACACACACACACACACACACACACACACACACAAACCTGAGATTGGCGTTTAGACATCTGAGTAAGGAGTCATTCAAGACATTGTACACAGTGTACGTAAGGCCTATACTGGAATATGCAGCGCCAGTATGGAACCCTCACTTAGTCAAACACGTCACGAAATTGGAGAAAGCGCAAAAATTTGCAACATGATTAGTCCCGGAACTGAGGGGTATGTCTTATGAGGAGAGGTTAAGGGAACTCAACTTGATGACACTAGAGGATAGGGGGGATAGAGGAGACATGATAACAACGTATAAAATACTGCGAGGCGTTGACAAGGTGGACAAGGATCGAATGTTTCAGAGATGGGATACAGAAACAAGGGAACACAATTGGAAGCTGAAAACCCAGATGAGTCATAGGGATGTTAGGAAGTATTTCTTTAGTCTTAGAGTTGTCAGGAATTGGAATAATCTGGAGAGTGAGGTAGTGGAAGCAAGTTCCATGAATAGCTTTAAGAAGAGCTATGACAAAGATCATGGAGCAGGGAGAGAGTGAATTAGTATCGACCAGTGAAGAGGCGGGACCAGGAGCTATGACTCGACCCCTGCAACCACATATAGGTGAGTATATAGGTGAGTACACACACACACAATCACACACACATACACATGTATATACGCACACACATATACACACGCACAGAAACATACGCACATATAAATGTATGCATACGTACATGCATGTATATTTTGCTGCATTAGGATTTAATCACTACCTTCTACTGTTTCCTTGGCGTGCACTGAGGTAGAGGGAGCTGGGCTTGTTGATTACCAGGATACATTTCTCGGATCGCACAGTGCACGAAACACATGTAGTTCAAGTCAATGTTTGTTCAATCACAACAACCAAGTGAGAGAAGTATTTACTGGCTTACCATCATTCTCAGATGAACAAATAACCTTCTGACGAAGCTATGACGGATAAACCATGCCACGGACGGGGATAGAATCCGCGATCTGAGAGTCTCAAAACTCCAGACCGTCGCGTTAGCCACTGGGCCAGTGGAGTTTTGAGACTGATCGCGGGTATGGTTTGTTTGCAATCGTGTCATCACGATTTCGTGAGTCAAGTCGAGCTATGACGGATTATGCTACGCAGATCTTGTCTTCGCAGAACACACGTTAGCGAGGCATAGATTACTCTAAGATAGATTACTCAGCGCTAAATGTATCTTTAAAATAATGTGTGGGTATCAACACCACCAGTACACAAATAACCCGCGCATGGGAGAAAGGAACTTATGACGACGTTTCAGTCAGATTTGGTTCATTTATAAGTCACACTAACACACGAAGGCGAGAGAGCCAGTATATATAGGAGAGGGGGACAGGGACGGGACAAAGAGAGGAAAAAAGAAAGAAGTGTAGTAGTAGTAAAAAATGTGTTTATATCACTTACACCAGTACGCTGGAAGCAGAGCCACATGCAGCACTAAGTTGAGGGAACTTGCAATCTTCAGGATCAGTGGTGGGCATAAGAGTCTGGTTGATCAGGTCTTGAGTCACCGGGAGACCTGGTCTGGAGGCCAGGCCACTGGGGCGATGACCCCTGGAAGCGTCCTTTAGGGATGCTTCAGATAATTCTTACATGTTGTAAATCGAGAAAACGAAGGAAGAACTGAATATTTTATTAAAACAACACTTCATTTAGAGCTGAAACTCTTAAAAGTGTTGCAAGAGAACATGGGAAACTTGAGACTGTAGAGATAGTATGATGACCACAGGACAGGAGTGTATTATTTGTGTATGTGAATATCTTAAGATCAAGTCGTCGAGTTGACTAAGCAAGAGGGCTTCGGCAAACTGAAAATTCCTTTATCCCTCTCTCTATGTGATTGTGCCAGTGACGTAGATTATACTTGATACTAATGGCCTCTGGTCCGACAACGTCCTTCCAAGGTTGTTAGAACACAGAGTTGTAAGCTTACGGCTAATCCTCAGTTGAACAATGACAGTGGTCCTGTCTCGTAGTCTATTTACTAATATTCTGGCTCGGTAGAAGGTGTGCTATTGTATAAGAGGCTGGCTAGTGTTACGAAAACTGAAAACTTCCCTAGAACTTTGTGTTGGCATCCATGGTGTAGAATTCAGCAGTGTCGAGAGTACATGGTTCAGTGTAAACCTCTGATGAACACTGGCATTGGAGACAACACTGTAATTGTGGACAGAATGGTTTGTCCATGTATGAAATTTGCGAATCCCCAGCAATGAGTATATTCTCCCTTTTTCTTATAGAGGTGCTCATTCTACCGTTCTCCTTCCCGAAAAACTGTAGACCCGTCCAAGAGAATAATAAAACAATTTCCATTCTTCAGCTTTACTTCTTCACCCTTCCTCGAGTTCATCTTCCCTCTCCTGCACACCATTTTCCACTCGTTATTGCTGACATTTTCCTCCTCTGTTTCTGCTTCTCTTCATTACCGCCAACGACTTTACACTCATTTTTACATTCGTCGTCCCTCCTGTCCAAATGAATTATAAATCTCTTATTCTCCTCCATGAGAATTAAAACCACCTCTTTTACCATTTTTAACTTCTAAACACTACATTTCTCCAAGGCTATACATGGAGTATGCCTGGAGGGTATACGCCAGGTATAGCCTTGGACTGAGCAAATCATTTTTGAACACTATAATTTCTTACGGGAAATTTCAAGCTAATGTTATTTAGGTAAGGTTACCTTTCTGTCCTTTAAATGTATTTTTTAAAAAATGCCATAATGAAAATAATTATTATACATTAATTCACAGGGGCAACTCTGTGCTTTGAAATGTAAACAGAAAATTGGAACCCATCGAATAAACTGAATAATAAATACTGTATGCTTAAACGGCACAGTATTTTCCAGGGGTACCGTATTCTCTAGTGGTTAATATTTATTTCAGTGGAACCATATACTCTATTGGAACCGTATGCCTCAGTGGCACAGTGTAGAGAAAATGACTTCCATTCGCCTGAAATAAGGGCAAGCGCAACTTTCCTACCCTTACCTGGAGTCTACCTGGGGTATATTCCGGGGATCAACGCCCCCGCGGCCCGGTCCACGACCAGGCCTCCCGGTGGATCAGTTCCTGATCAACGAGGCTGTTACTGCTGGGCGCACGCGATTCAACGTACGAACCACAGCCCGGCTGATCCAGCACCGACTTTAGGTATCTGTCAAGCTCCCTCTTGAAGACAACCAGGAGTCTACTGGTAATGCACCTTATTGCTGCTGGAAGGCTGTTGAACAGTCTTGGGCCCAGGACACTTATTGTGTTTTCTCTTAGTGTACCAGTGACGCCCCTACTTTTCACTGGGGGTATGTTGCATTGCCTGCCAAGTCTTTTGCTTTCGTATGGAGTGATTGCTGTGTGCACATTAGGGACCAGTCCCTCCAGAATCTCTCTCGCCTGCGCTCCAGTGAGTACAAGTCAATTGTTTCCAGGCCTTCCCAGTAGTTAAGGTGTTTGATGGAACTTATACGTGCAGTAAAGGTTCTCTGTACATTCTCTAGTTCTGCAATTTCACCTGCCTTGAATGAGGATGTTAATGTACAGCAGTATTCCAGCCTAGGGAGAATAAGTGATTTAAAAGGATCATCATTGGCTTAGCATCTCTTATCTTGAATGTTCTCATTATCCATCCTATCAGTTTCCTCACATATATAATAGTGGCATTGTTTTGGTCCTTGAAGGTGAGGTCTTCGGACATTACCACACCCAGGTCCTTCACATTACTTTTCCGCTCTATTGTGTGATTAGAGTTTGTAGTATACTCAGTCCTAGTTATTATTTCCTCCAATTTTACATAACGGAGTAGTTGGAATTCGTCTTCATTGAACATAACATTGTTCTCTGTTGCCCAGTGGAAAACTTGGTTTATATCTTCTTTGAGTTTTGCCGTGTCCTCAACGCATGACACTCACATGCAGATCCTAGTATCGTCTGCAAAAGATGATACAGTGCTGTGGTTTACATCTCCGTCTATGTCTGATATGAGAATGAGGAACAGGATAAGAGTGAGTACTGTGCCTTGTGGGACAGAGCTCTTCACTATGGCAGCATCCTATTTAACTCTGTGTACCACTACTCTTTGTGTGCGATTGGTTAGAAAGTTGAAGATCCATCTGCCTACTTTGCCAGTAATCCCTTTAGCACGCATTTTGTGTGCTATTACACCATGGTCGCACTTGTCAAAGCTTTTGCAAAATCTGTGTATGCTACATCTGCATTCTGTTTGTTTTCCAGTGCATCTAGGACCATATCATAGTGGTCTAGCAGTTGCGAAAGGCAGGAGCGACCTGCTCTGAAACCATGTTGCCCTGGGTTGTGCAATTTTTTGGAGTCCAGGTGGTTTGTTATCCTGCTTCTTAAAACTCTTTCAAAGATTTTTATGATGTGGGACGTTAAAGCTATTGGTCTATAGTTCTTAGCTACTGATCTGCTGCCACCTTTATGGAGTGGGGCTATATACGTTGTTTTTAGTGACTGTGGAATCTCGCCTCTGTCTATGCTCCTTCTCCATAACATACTTAGGGCCCGTGAGAGGGGTTTCTTGCAGTTCTTAATGAACACCGAGTTCCACGAGTCTGGGCCTGGGGCTGAGTGCATGGGCACGTTCTTAATGGAATAGATAAGGTGGACAGAGACAGGATGTTCCAGAGGTGGGACACAGAAACAAGGGGTCACAACTGGAAGTTGAAGACTCAGATGAGTCAAAGGGATGTTAAGAAGTATTTCTTCAGCCACAGAGTTGTTAGGAAGTGAAACAGTCTGGCATGTGATGTAGTGGAGGCAGAACCATACATAGTTTTAAGACGAGATATGGTAAAGCTAATGGAGCAGGGAGAGAGAGGACCTAGTACCTGGGGATTGTTCCGGGGGTTAACGCTCCTGCAGCCCACTCTTTGACCAGGCCCCCCGGTGGATCAGAGCCTGATCAACCAGGCTGTTACTGCTGGCCGCACGTAGTCCAAAATACGAACCACAACCCGGCTGGTCGGGTACTGTAGGTATCTGTCCAGTTGCCTCTTGACGGCAGCCAGGGGTCTATTGGTAATTCCCCTTATGCATGGTGGGAGGTTGTTGGACAGTCTTGGACCTCAGACACTTACTGTGTTTTCTCTCAGTGTACTAATGGCGCCCCTACTTTTCATTGGAGGTATGTTGCAACGTCTGCCTAGTACAGGTAATTTACTGGTAATCTGATAATCTACACGTAATCTATTGGTAATCTACAGATAATCTACTGGTAATCTACTGATAATTTACTGGTAATCTACAGGTAATTTATTATACACAATACATAATTAACCCGATTTAGACCATTTACAAAGTCAGTGTAACTTTGTAAATGGCCCAAGTTAGACCGAAACGTCGTCATAAGCTTCTCTCTCCTCTATGCGGGTTATTTATTTATTGCTCCAGTTACGGTATTGTGCCCTTTTGCTCTTTGTAATTTACTGGTAATCTACAAGTAATCTACTGGTAGTCTGGAAATCAACTGGTAATCTACTTTGAGGTTGGCATCTGCAAACTTCCTCTGAATAAGACATCACTGCTATAACGTCATCGCCATTACCCACCAGTAAAACTGGCCACTGTCATCTTCACCGCCCAGGCACTCGTAATACTGGACTGGTGGCACTAACATTAGCCTCCGCCGCAGCTGCCGCCTTCAATAATTCCAAGTGAAGACTATAATGTGCCTCCGTGTAGATTTCTCTCCCGTTCAGAAAAAAAAAAACGTAATTATGTAAATTAGTGCAGAATATAAGTAAACTCGTTACAGCTTGAGAAATATTGGAGGAGCAAGACTAGTGAAGTGAGTGTCGTCTACTCGCTGGTCTGGTGGAGGAGAGGGTATATATAGTGGTGTGTGTACCTTCTACCTCATCTACCTACTGTACCAACTCCACTCTACCCTCTTCACCACAACCTTCAAACTACTATCTCCACCACAGTCTCCCCACTACCATCTCCACCACAGTCTCCCCACTACCATCTCCACCACAGTCTCCCCACTACCATCTCCACCACAGTCTCCCCACTACCATCTCCACCACAGTCTCCCCACTACCATCTCCACCACAGTCTCCCCATTACCATCTCCACCACAGTCTCCCCACTATCATCTCCACCACAGTCTCCCCACTACCATCTCCACCACAGTCTCCCCACTACCATCTCCACCACAGTCTCCCCACTACCATCTCCACCACAACCTCCCCTGATGACATAACACAGAGTGCATCTGTGAACCTGGCCACTTGTCACAGCCTCACCTCCCACAACAAAATAAACTACGCAACATAAGCTATGTAGATCCTACCCTCTCAACCTAACACAAATATCAGAAATATTACTACTGCAATTTATGTATAAAATGTATAGAATTACACTCTGTAACTTGTATTTTGGTTTTAAGATCGCTGTGTGTCCTCCTGAGGGTGCTTGACGATCGTTGTGTGTCCTCCTGAGGGTGCTTGACGATCGTTGTGTGTCCTCCTGAGGGTGCTTGACGATCGTTGTGTGTCCTCCTGAGGGTGCTTGACGATCGTTGTGTGTCCTCCTGAGGGTGCTTGACGATCGTTGTGTGTCCTCCTGAGGGTGCTTGACGATCGTTGTGTGTCCTCCTGAGGGTGCTTGACGATCGTTGTGTGTCCTCCTAAGGGTGCTTGACGATCGCTGTGTGTCCTCCTGAGGGTGCTTGACGATCGTTGTGTGTCCTGAGGGCGCTTGACGATCGCTGTGTGTCCTCCTGAGGGTGCTTGACGATCGTTGTGTGTCCTGAGGGTGCTTGACGATCGCTGTGTGTCCTCCTGAGGGTGCTTGACGATCGTTGTGTGTCCTGAGGGTGCTTGACGATCGTTGTGTGTCCTCCTGAGGGTGCTTGACGATCGTTGTGTGTCCTCCTGAGGGTGCTTGACGATCGTTGTGTGTCCTCTTGAGGGTGCTTGACGATCGTTGTGTGTCCTCCTGAGGGTGCTTGACGATCGTTGTGTGTCCTCCTGAGGGTGCTTGACGATCGTTGTGTGGCCTCCTGAGGGTGCTTGACGATCGTTGTGTGTCCTCCTGAGGGATCTTGACGATCGTTGTGTGTCCTCCTGAGGGTGCTTGACGATCGTTGTGTGTCCTCCTGAGGGATCTTGACGATCGTTGTGTGTCCTCCTGAGGGTGCTTGACGATCGTTGTGTGTCCTCCTGAGGGTGCTTGACGATCGTTGTGTGTCCTCCTGAGGGTGCTTGACGATCGTTGTGTGTCCTCCTGAGGGTGCTTGACGATCGCTGTGTGTCCTCCTGAGGGTGCTTGACGATCGTTGTGTGTCCTCCTGAGGGTGCTTGACGATCGTTGTGTGTCCTCCTGAGGGTGCTTGACGAACGTTGTGTGTCCTCCTGAGGGATCTTGACGATCGTTGTATGTCCTCCTGAGGGTGCTTGACGATCGTTGTGTGTCCTCCTGAGGGTGCTTGACGATCGTTGTGTGTCCTCCTGAGGGTGCTTGACGATCGTTGTGTGTCCTACTGAGGGCGCTTGACGATCGTTGTGTGTCCTCCTGAGGGTGCTTGAAGATCGTTGTGTGTCCTCCTGAGGGTGCTTGACGATCGTTGTGTGGCCCCTTGAGGGTGCTTGACGATCGTTGTGTGTCCTCCTGAGGGTGCTTGACGATCGTTGTGTGTCCTCCTGAGGGTGCTTGACGATCGTTGTGTGTCCTCCTGAGGGTGCTTGACGATCGTTGTGTGGCCCCTTGAGGGTGCTTGACGATCGTTGTGTGTCCTCCTGAGGGTGCTTGACGATCGTTGTGTGTCCTGAGGGTGTTTGACGATCGTTGTGTGTCCTCCTGAGGGTGTTTGACGATCGCTGTGTGGCCTCCTGAGGGTGCTTGACGATCGTTGTGTGGCCCCTTGAGGGTGCTTGACGATCGTTGTGTGTCCTCCTGAGGGTGCTTGACGATCGTTGTGTGTCCTGAGGGTGTTTGACGATCGTTGTGTGTCCTCCTGAGGGTGCTTGACGATCGCTGTGTGTCCTCCTGAGGTCGCTTGACGATCGTTGTGTGTCCTCCTGAGGGGTCTTGACGATCGCTGTGTGTCCTCCTGAGGGTGCTTGACGATCGCTGTGTGTCCTCCTGAGGGTGTTTGACGATCACTGTGTGTCCTCCTCAGGGTGCTTGACGATCGCTATTGTTGTTCCATGTTTTCTTTCGTTAGTCAAAGTGTTTACTATTATTTCACAACGTTGTAACAATCTTAGATAGGATATTTAGGAGGTCGGTGTTGTTTGGAACCTCTGAACTTAAGTACTACTGCAAATGTACCATATATGTTCCCACAGTGTACGTACTGTATAAAGTATTCACTTAGTCATTGTAACTTGTAAATACACAGTATTGTCTAAGTAACTAAGAAGTGAGAGAGAATCCGGCATTTTGTTCACTGATAAGCGCTGTTTAATAATTTATCTAGATACATATATCCCATAGTATAATAAACTGTTCTTTAAAAAGATGTCTATATTTAATGATTAATCTCCCAGAACTTATTCTGAGGTTTAATTAAATATTCAGGTTCATCTGAATAGTTAATAAACTCAGAACAATGTTTTACCACCTTCGGTGATAAAACATTGTTTCGAAAACACTTTTAGCAGCATTACAACGTGCATACACGCTTCTAAAATCCACTGCTATCACAGGTATATTATGTAATAACTGAGGACCTGTCCGGGAGTCTGAAGAGCTGCAACTCAACTTTCAAGAACTCTACATCCAATTCCCACACCCTCACCATTACAATCTGCCTTATACCCTCACCACCACAATCACCCCACTATCCTCCTCACAGCAATCTTCCCAATACTCTCCCCACCACAATCCCATCTTTAACCTCTTTGTATAATACGTATTCAATATAAATAATATGTTTTCTAATGATGCAAATAAGACCCAGTACCTGCTGTCTACAGGTAAGACCCAGTACCTGCTGTCTACAGGTAAGATCCAGTACCTGCTGTCTATAGGTAAGACCCAGTACCTGCTGTCTACAGGTAAGATCCAGTACCTGCTGTCTACAGGTAAGACCCAGTACCTGCTGTCTACAGGTAAGACCCAGTACCTGCTGTCTACAGGTAAGACCCAGTACCTGCTGTCTACAGGTAAGATCCAGTACCTGCTGTCTACAGGTAAGACCCAGTACCTGCTGTCTACAGGTAAGACCCAGTACCTGCTGTCTACAGGTAAGATCCAGTACCTGCTGTCTATAGGTAAGACCCAGTACCTGCTGTCTACAGGTAAGATCCAGTACCTGCTGTCTACAGGTAAGACCCAGTACCTGCTGTCTACAGGTAAGACCCAGTACCTGCTGTCTACAGGTAAGATCCAGTACCTGCTGTCTATAGGTAAGACCCAGTACCTGCTGTCTACAGGTAAGATCCAGTACCTGCTGTCTACAGGTAAGACCCAGTACCTGCTGTCTACAGGTAAGATCCAGTACCTGCTGTCTACAGGTAAGACCCAGTACCTGCTGTCTACAGGTAAGACCCAGTACCTGCTGTCTACAGGTAAGATCCAGTACCTGCTGTCTACAGGTAAGACCCAGTACCTGCTGTCTACAGGTAAGATCCAGTACCTGCTGTCTACAGGTAAGATCCAGTACCTGCTGTCTACAGGTAAGACCCAGTACCTGCTGTCTACAGGTAAGATCCAGTACCTGCTGTCTACAGGTAAGACCCAGTACCTGCTGTCTACAGGTAAGATCCAGTACCTGCTGTCTACAGGTAAGACCCAGTACCTGCTGTCTACAGGTAAGACCCAGTACCTGCTGTCTACAGATAAGACCCAGTACCTGCTGTCTACAGATAAGACCCAGTACCTGCTGTCTACAGATAAGACCCAGTACCTGCTGTCTACAGGTAAGACCCAGTACCTGCTGTCTACAGATAAGACCCAGTACCTGCTGTCTACAGATAACACCCAGTACCTGCTGTCTACAGATAAGACCCAGTACCTGCTGTCTACAGATAAGACCCAGTACCTGCTGTCTACAGATAACACCCAGTACCTGCTGTCTACAGATAAGATCCAGTACCTGCTGTCTACAGATAAGATCCAGTACCTGCTGTCTACAGATAAGACCCAGTACCTGCTGTCTACAGATAAGATCCAGTACCTGCTGTCTACAGATAAGACCCAGTACCTGCTGTCTACAGATAACACCCAGTACCTGCTGTCTACAGATAAGATCCAGTACCTGCTGTCTACAGATAAGATCCAGTACCTGCTGTCTACAGATAAGACCCAGTACCTGCTGTCTACAGATAAGACCCAGTACCTGCTGTCTACAGATAAGACCCAGTACCTGCTGTCTACAGATAAGACCCAGTACCTGCTGTCTACAGATAAGACCCAGTACCTGCTGTCTACAGATAAGATCCAGTACCTGCTGTCTACAGATAAGATCCAGTACCTGCTGTCTACAGATAAGACCCAGTACCTGCTGTCTACAGATAAGATCCAGTACCTGCTGTCTACAGATAAGACCCAGTACCTGCTGTCTACAGATAAGATCCAGTACCTGCTGTCTACAGATAAGATCCAGTACCTGCTGTCTACATATAAGACCCAGTACCTGCTGTCTACAGATAAGATCCAGTACCTGCTGTCTACAGATAAGATCCAGTACCTGCTGTCTACATATACGACCCAGTACCTGTTGTCTACAGATAAGACCCAGTACCTGTTGTCTACAGATAAGACCCAGTACCTGTTGTCTACAGATAAGACCCAGTACCTGCTGTCTACAGATAAGACCCAGTACCTGCTGTCTACAGAAAAGATCCAGTACCTGCTGTCTACAGACAAGACCCAGTACCTGCTGTCTACAGATAAGACCCAGTACATGCTGTCTACAGACAAGACCCAGTACCTCCTGTCTACAGATAAGACCCAGTACCTGCTGTCTACAGATAAGACCCAGTACCTGCTGTCTACAGATAAGACCCAGTACCTGCTGTCTACAGATAAGATCATGTACCTGCTGTCTACAGACAAGACCCAGTACCTGCTGTCTACAGATAAGACCCAGTACCTGCTGTCTACAGATAAGATCCAGTACCTACTGTCTACAAATAAGACCCAGTTCCTGCTGTCTACAGATAAGATCCAGTACCTGCTGTCTACAGATAAGACCCAGTACCTGCTGTCTACAAATAAGACCCAGTACCTGCTGTCTACAGATAAGACCCAGTACCTGCTGTCTACAGATAAGACCCAGTACCTGCTGTCTACAAATAAGACCCAGTACCTGCTGTCTACAGATAAGACCCAGTACCTGCTGTCTACAGATAAGACCCAGTACCTGCTGTCTACAGATAACACCCAGTACCTGCTGTCTACAGATAAGATCCAGTACCTGCTGTCTACAGATAAGATCCAGTACCTGCTGTCTACAGATAAGACCCAGTACCTGCTGTCTACAGATAAGATCCAGTACCTGCTGTCTACAGATAAGACCCAGTACCTGCTGTCTACAGATAACACCCAGTACCTGCTGTCTACAGATAAGATCCAGTACCTGCTGTCTACAGATAAGATCCAGTACCTGCTGTCTACAGATAAGACCCAGTACCTGCTGTCTACAGATAAGACCCAGTACCTGCTGTCTACAGATAAGACCCAGTACCTGCTGTCTACAGATAAGACCCAGTACCTGCTGTCTACAGATAAGACCCAGTACCTGCTGTCTACAGATAAGATCCAGTACCTGCTGTCTACAGATAAGATCCAGTACCTGCTGTCTACAGATAAGACCCAGTACCTGCTGTCTACAGATAAGATCCAGTACCTGCTGTCTACAGATAAGACCCAGTACCTGCTGTCTACAGATAAGATCCAGTACCTGCTGTCTACAGATAAGATCCAGTACCTGCTGTCTACATATAAGACCCAGTACCTGCTGTCTACAGATAAGATCCAGTACCTGCTGTCTACAGATAAGATCCAGTACCTGCTGTCTACATATAAGACCCAGTACCTGTTGTCTACAGATAAGACCCAGTACCTGTTGTCTACAGATAAGACCCAGTACCTGTTGTCTACAGATAAGACCCAGTACCTGCTGTCTACAGATAAGACCCAGTACCTGCTGTCTACAGAAAAGATCCAGTACCTGCTGTCTACAGACAAGACCCAGTACCTGCTGTCTACAGATAAGACCCAGTACATGCTGTCTACAGACAAGACCCAGTACCTGCTGTCTACAGATAAGACCCAGTACCTGCTGTCTACAGATAAGACCCAGTACCTGCTGTCTACAGATAAGACCCAGTACCTGCTGTCTACAGATAAGATCATGTACCTGCTGTCTACAGACAAGACCCAGTACCTGCTGTCTACAGATAAGACCCAGTACCTGCTGTCTACAGATAAGATCCAGTACCTGCTGTCTACAAATAAGACCCAGTACCTGCTGTCTACAGATAAGACCCAGTACCTGCTGTCTACAAATAAGACCCAGTACCTGCTGTCTACAGATAAGACCCAGTACCTGCTGTCTACAGACAAGACCCAGTACCTGCTGTCTACAAATAAGACCCAGTACCTGCTGTCTACAGATAAGACCCAGTACCTGCTGTCTACAGATAAGACCCAGTACCTGCTGTCTACAGATAACACCCAGTACCTGCTGTCTACAGATAAGATCCAGTACCTGCTGTCTACAGATAAGATCCAGTACCTGCTGTCTACAGATAAGACCCAGTACCTGCTGTCTACAGATAAGATCCAGTACCTGCTGTCTACAGATAAGACCCAGTACCTGCTGTCTACAGATAACACCCAGTACCTGCTGTCTACAGATAAGATCCAGTACCTGCTGTCTACAGATAAGATCCAGTACCTGCTGTCTACAGATAAGACCCAGTACCTGCTGTCTACAGATAAGATCATGTACCTGCTGTCTACAGACAAGACCCAGTACCTGCTGTCTACAGATAAGACCCAGTACCTGCTGTCTACAGATAAGACCCAGTACCTGCTGTCTACAAATAAGACCCAGTACCTGCTGTCTACAGACAAGACTCAGTACCTGCTGTCTACAGATAAGACCCAGTACCTGCTGTCTACAGATAAGACCCAGAACCTGCTGTCTACAGATAAGACTCAGTACCTGTTGTCTACAGATAAGACCCAGTACCTGCTGTCTACAAATAAGACCAAGTACCTGCTGTCTACAGATAAGACTCAGTACCTGCTGTCTACAGATAAGACCCAGTACCTGCTGTCTACAGATAAGACCCAGAACCTGCTGTCTACAGATAAGACCCAGTACCTGCTGTCTACAGATAAGACCCAGAACCTGCTGTCTACAAATAAGACCCAGTACCTGCTGTCTACAGATAAGACTCAGTACCTGCTGTCTACAGATAAGACTCAGTACCTGCTGTCTACAGATAAGACCCAGAACCTGCTGTCTACAAATAAGACCCAGAACCTGCTGTCTACAGATAAGACTCAGTACCTGCTGTCTACAGATAAGACCCAGTACCTGCTGTCTACAGATAAGACCCAGAACCTGCTGTCTACAGATAAGACCAAGTACCTGCTGTCTACAGATAAGACTCAGTACCTGCTGTCTACAGATAAGACCCAGTACCTGCTGTCTACAGATAAGACCCAGAACCTGCTGTCTACAGATAAGACCCAGTACCTGCTGTCTACAAATAAGACCCAGTACCTGCTGTCTACATATAAGACCCAGTACCTGCTGTCTACAGATAAGACTCAGTACCTGTTGTCTACAGATAAGACCCAGGACCTGCTGTCTACAAATAAGACCCAGTACCTGCTGTCTACAGATAAGACTCAGTACCTGCTGTCTACAAATAAGACCCAGTACCTGCTGTCTACAGATAAGACCCAGTACCTGCTGTCTACAAATAAGACTCAGTACCTGTTGTCTACAGATAAGACCCAGGACCTGCTGTCTACAAATAAGACCCAGTACCTGCTGTCTACAGATAAGACTCAGTACCTGCTGTCTACAAATAAGACCCAGTACCTGCTGTCTACAGATAAGACCCAGTACCTGCTGTCTACAGATAAGACCCAGTACCTGCTGTCTACAGATAAGACCCAGTACCTGCTGTCTACAGATAAGACCCAGTACCTGCTGTCTACAGATAAGACCCAGTACCTGCTGTCTACAGATAAGACCCAGTACCTGCTGTCTACAGATAAGACCCAGTACCTGCTGTCTACAGATAAGACCCAGTACCTGCTGTCTACAGATAAGACCCAGTACCTGCTGTCTACAGATAAGACCCAGTACCTGCTGTCTACAGATAAGACCCAGTACCTGCTGTCTACAAATAAGACCCAGTACCTGCTGTCTGCAGATAAGACCCAGTACCTGCTGTCTACAGATAAGACCCAGTACCTGCTGTCTACAAATAAGACCCAGTACCTGCTGTCTACAAATAAGACCCAGTACCTGTTGTCTACAGATAAGACCCAGTACCTGCTGTCTACAGATAAGACCCAGTACCTGCTGTCTACAGATAAGACCCAGTACCTGCTGTCTACAGATAAGACCCAGTACCTGCTGTCTACAAATAAGATGCAGTACCCGCTGTCTACAGATAAGACCCAGTACCCGCTGTCTACAAATAAGACCCAGTACCTGCTGTCTACAGATAAGACCCAGTACCTGCTGTCTACAGATAAGACCCAGTACCTGCTGTCTACATATAAGATGCAGTACCCGCTGTCTACAGATAAGACCCAGTACCCGCTGTCTACAAATAAGACCCAGTACCTGCTGTCTACAAATAAGACCCAGTACCTGCTGTCTACAGATAAAACCCAGTACCTGCTGTCTACAGATAAGGCCCAGTAACTGATGTCTACATATAAGATGCAGTACCCGCTGTCTACAGATAAGACCCAGTACCTGCTGTCTACAGATAAGATCCAGTACCTGCTGTCTACAGATAAGATCCAGTACCTGCTGTCTACATATAAGACCCAGTACCTGTTGTCTACAGATAAGACCCAGTACCTGTTGTCTACAGATAAGACCCAGTAACTGTTGTCTAGAGATAAGACCCAGTACCTGCTGTCTACAGATAAGACCCAGTACCTGCTGTCTACAGAAAAGATCCAGTACCTGCTGTCTACAGACAAGACCCAGTACCTGCTGTCTACAGATAAGACCCAGTACCTGCTGTCTACAGACAAGACCCAGTACCTGCTGTCTACAGATAAGACCCAGTACCTGTTGTCTACAGATAAGACCCAGTACCTGCTGTCTACAGATAAGACCCAGTACCTGCTGTCTACAGATAAGATCCAGTACCTGCTGTCTACAGACAAGACCCAGTACCTGCTGTCTACATATAAGATGCAGTACCCGCTGTCTACAGATAAGACCCAGTACCCGCTGTCTACAAATAAGACCCAGTACCTGCTGTCTACAGATAAGACTCAGTACCTGTTGTCTACAGATAAGACCCAGTACCTGCTGTCTACAAATAAAACCCAGTACCTGCTGTCTACATATAAGACCCAGTACCTGCTGTCTACAGATAAGACTCAGTACCTGCTGTCTACAGATAAGACCCAGAACCTGCTGTCTACAGATAAGACTCAGTACCTGTTGTCTACAGATAAGACCCAGTACCTGCTGTCTACAAATAAGACCCAGTACCTGCTGTCTACAGATAAGACTCAGTACCTGTTGTCTACAGATAAGACCCAGTACCTGCTGTCTACAAATAAGACCCAGTACCTGCTGTCTACATATAAGACCCAGTACCTGCTGTCTACAGATAAGACTCAGTACCTGTTGTCTACAGATAAGACCCAGGACCTGCTGTCTACAAATAAGACCCAGTACCTGCTGTCTACAGATAAGACCCAGTACCTGCTGTCTACAGATAAGACCCAGTACCTGCTGTCTACAAATAAGACCCAGTACCTGCTGTCTACAAATAAGACCCAGTACCTGTTGTCTACAGATAAGACCCAGTACCTGCTGTCTACAGATAAGACCCAGTACCTGCTGTCTACAGATAAGACCCAGTACCTGCTGTCTACAGATAAGACCCAGTACCTGCTGTCTACAGATAAGACCCAGTACCTGCTGTCTACAAATAAGACGCAGTACCCGCTGTCTACAGATAAGACCCAGTACCCGCTGTCTACAAATAAGACCCAGTACCTGCTGTCTAGAGATAAGACCCAGTACCTGCTGTCTACAGATAATACCCAGTACCTGCTGTCTACATATAAGATGCAGTACCCGCTGTCTACAGATAAGACCCAGTACCCGCTGTCTACAAACGAGACCCAGTACCTGCTGTCTACAAATAAGACCCAGTACCTGCTGTCTACAGATAAAACCCAGTACCTGCTGTCTACAGATAAGGCCCAGTAACTGATGTCTACAAATAAGACCCAGTACCTGCTGTCTACAAATAAGACCCAGTACCTGTTGTCTAAAAATAAGACCCAGTACCTGCTGTCTACAAATAAGACCCAGTACCTGCTGTCTACAAACAAGTCCCAGTACCTGCTGTCTACAAATAAGACCCAGTACCTGCTGTCTACAAATAAGACCCAGTACCTGCTGTCTACAAATAAGACCCAGTACCCGCTGAATACAAATAAGACCCAGTACCTGCTGTCTACAGATAAGACCCAGTACCTGCTGTCTACAAATAAGACCCAGTACCCACTGTCTACAAATAAGACCCAGTACCTGCTGTCTACAAATAAGACCCAGTACCCGCTGTCTACAGATAAGACCCAGTACCTGCTGTCTACAAATAAGACCCAGTACCTGCTGTCTACAAATAAGACCCAATACCTGCTGTCTACAAATAAGACCCAGTACCTGCTGTCTACAAATAAGACCCAGTACCTGCTGTCTACAGATAAGACCCAGTACCTGCTGTCTACAAATAAGACCCAGTACCTGCTGTCTACAAATAAGACCCAGTACCTGCTGTCTACAGATAAGACCCAGTACCTGCTGTCTACAGATAAGACCCAGTACCTGCTGTCTACAAATAAGACCCAGTACCTGCTGTCTACAGATAAGACCCAGTACCTGCTGTCTACAAATAAGACCCAGTACCTGCTGTCTATAGATAAGACCCAGTACCTGCTGTCTATAGAAAAGACCCAGTACCTGCTGTCTACAGATAAGACCCAGTACCTGCTGTCTACAGATAAGACCAGTACCTGCTGTCTATAGATAAGACCCAGTACCTGCTGTCTACAAATAAGACCCAGTACCTGCTGTCTACAAATAAGACCCAGTACCTGCTGTCTACAGATAAGACCCAGCACCTGCTGTCTACAAATAAGACCCAGTACCTGCTGTCTACAAATAAGACCCAGTACCTGCTGTCTACAGATAAGACCCAGTACCTGCTGTCTACAGATAAGACCCAGCACCTGCTGTCTACAAATAAGACCCAGTACCTGCTGTCTACAAATAAGACCCAGTACCTGCTGTCTACAAATAAGACCCAGTACCTGCTGTCTACAGATAAGACCCAGTACCTGCTGTCTACAAATAAGACCCAGTACCTGCTGTCTACAGATAAGATCCAGTACCTGCTGTCTACAGATAAGATCCAGTACCTGCTGTCTACAGAAAAGACCCAGTACCTGCTGTCTACAGATAAGACCCAGTACCTGCTGTCTACAAATAAGACCCAGTACCTGCTGTCTTTGTAGATGAATGGTTCAAAGAACCGACAGGTTGATAGATTAGACATATGTGCAACTCTTGGGTATCTTTATTGAGGAAACGTTTCGCCACACAGTGGCGATTCTGTTCAAGATTGATGGACTAAACACATCAACTCAAGGTTGAGGGACTGATTACCTAATTCTCCTCCTGTTCTTCAAGTTTCTCCTACGTATGGACTGATGAAGCCACTGTGTGGCGAAACGTTTCCTCAATAAAGATACCCAAGAGTTGCACATATGTCTAATTTATCAACCTGCTGTCTACAGATAAGACCCAGTACCTGCTGTCTACAAATAAGACCCAGAACCTGCTGTCTACAAATAAGACCCAGTACCTGCTGTCTACAAATAAGACCCAGAACCTGCTGTCTACAAATAAGACCCAGTGCCTGCTGTCTACAGATAAGACCCAGTACCTGCTGTCTACAGATAAGACCCAGTACCTGCTGTCTACATATAAGATGCAGTACCCGCTGTCTACAGATAAGACCCAGTACCTGCTGTCTACAGATAAGACCCAGTACCTGCTGTCTACAGATAAGACCCAGTACCTGCTGTCTACAGATAAGACCCAGTACCTGCTGTCTACAGATAAGACCCAGTACCTGCTGTCTACATATAAGATGCAGTACCCGCTGTCTACAGATAAGACCCAGTACCTGCTGTCTACAAATAAGACCCAGTACCTGCTGTCTACAAATAAGACCCAGTACCTGCTGTCTACAGATAAAACCCAGTACCTGCTGTCTACAGATAAGGCCCAGTAACTGATGTCTACAAATAAGACCCAGTACCTGCTGTCTACAAATAAGACCCAGTACCTGTTGTCTACAAATAAGACCCAGTACCTGCTGTCTACAAATAAAACCCAGTACCTGCTGCCTACAAACAAGACCCAGTACCTGCTGTCTACAAATAAGACCCAGTACCTGCTGTCTACAAATAAGACCCAGTACCTGCTGTCTACAAATAAGACCCAGTACCCGCTGAATACAAATAAGACCCAGTACCTGCTGTCTACAGATAAGACCCAGTACCTGCTGTCTACAAATAAGACCCAGTACCCGCTGTCTACAAATAAGACCCAGTACCTGCTGTCTACAAATAAGACCCAGTACCCGCTGTCTACAGATAAGACCCAGTACCTGCTGTCTACAAATAAGACCCAGTACCTGCTGTCTACAAATAAGACCCAATACCTGCTGTCTACAAATAAGACCCAGTACCTGCTGTCTACAAATATGACCCAGTACCTGCTGTCTACAGATAAGACCCAGTACCTGCTGTCTACAAATAAGACCCAGTACCTGCTGTCTACAGATAAGACCCAGTACCTGCTGTCTACAAATAAGACCCAGTACTTGCTGTCTACAGATAAGACCCAGTACCTGCTGTCTACAGATAAGACCCAGTACCTGCTGTCTACAAATAAGACCCATTACCTGCTGTCTATAGATAAGACCCAGTACCTGCTGTCTACAGATAAGACCCAGTACCTGCTGTCTACAAATAAGACCCAGTACCTGCTGTCTACAGATAAGACCCAGTACCTGCTGTCTACAAATAAGACCCAGTACCTGCTGTCTATAGATAAGACCCAG
Source organism: Cherax quadricarinatus (assembly GCF_038502225.1). Classification (NCBI taxonomy): domain Eukaryota; kingdom Metazoa; phylum Arthropoda; class Malacostraca; order Decapoda; family Parastacidae; genus Cherax; species Cherax quadricarinatus. The sequence goes on from NC_091293.1 coordinate 48,898,015, forward strand.
TACCTGCTGTCTATAGAAAAGACCCAGTACCTGCTGTCTACAGATAAGACCCAGTACCTGCTGTCTACAGATAAGACCAGTACCTGCTGTCTATAGATAAGACCCAGTACCTGCTGTCTACAAATAAGACCCAGTACCTGCTGTCTACAAATAAGACCCAGTACCTGCTGTCTACAGATAAGACCCAGCACCTGCTGTCTACAAATAAGACCCAGTACCTGATGTCTACAAATAAGACCCAGTACCTGCTGTCTACAGATAAGACCCAGTACCTGCTGTCTACAGATAAGACCCAGCACCTGCTGTCTACAAATAAGACCCAGTACCTGCTGTCTACAAATAAGACCCAGTACCTGCTGTCTACAAATAAGACCCAGTACCTGCTGTCTACAGATAAGACCCAGTACCTGCTGTCTACAAATAAGACCCAGTACCTGTTGTCTACAGATAAGATCCAGTACCTGCTGTCTACAGATAAGATCCAGTACCTGCTGTCTACAGAAAAGACCCAGTACCTGCTGTCTACAGATAAGACCCAGTACCTGCTGTCTACAAATAAGACCCAGTACCTGCTGTCTTTGTAGATGAATGGTTCAAAGAACCGACATGTTGATAAATTAGACATATGTGCAACTCTTGGGTATCTTTATTGAGGAAACGTTTCGCCACACAGTGGCGATTCTGTTCAAGATTGATGGACTAAACACATCAACTCAAGGTTGAGGGACTGATTACCTAATTCTCCTCCTGTTCTTCAAGTTTCTCCTACGTATGGACTGATGAAGCCACTGTGTGGCGAAACGTTTCCTCAATAAAGATACCCAAGAGCTGCACATATGTCTAATTTATCAACCTGCTGTCTACAGATAAGACCCAGTACCTGCTGTCTACAAATAACACCCAGAACCTGCTGTCTACAAATAAGACCCAGTACCTGCTGTCTACAAATAAGACCCAGTACCTGCTGTCTACAAATAAGACCCAGTACCTGTTGTCTACAAATCATTTCACTGTGTAAGAGAAATGCTGTAAACAAGAGCCGACAGTTTTTTTAGCCTTTGCTTTGAGCTCACCCACATTAATCAGGACGGGTATGGAAAAGTCGTTGACCCCTATTAGACCAAGAGTAATATGATGTTATGGTTATGAGGAAGGAGGAGGAGGAGGAGGAGGAGGAAGAGGAGGGCAAATAAAAGAGGAGAAAGGAAATCAGAGTTCAGTATCATCCTGACCAGTCTGGGAGTATTACCGTGGCTGGCAGTGTGTGAGGGGTCAACGAGTGTGAGGGGTCAACGAGTGTGAGGGATCAACGAGTGTGAGGGGTCAACGAGTGTGAGGGGTCAACAAGTGTGAGGAGTCAACGAGTGTGAGGGATCAACGAGTGTGAGGGGTCAACGAGTGTGAGGGGTCAACAAGTGTGAGGAGTCAACGAGTGTGAGGGATCAACGAGTGTGACGGGTCAACAAGTGTGAGGGGTCAACGAGTGTGAGGGGTCAATGAGTGTGAAGGGGTCAACGAGTGTAAGGGGTCAACAAGTGTGAGGGGTCAACGAGTGTGAGGGGTCAACGAGTGTGAGGGGTCAACGAGTGTGAGGGGCCAACGAGTGTAAGAGGTCAACGAGTGTGAGGGGTCAACGAGTGTGAGGGGTCAACGAGTGTGAGGGGTCAACGAGTGTGAGGGGCCAACGAGTGTAAGAGGTCAACGAGTGTGAGGGGTCAACGAGTGTGAGGGATGAACGAGTGTGAGGGGTCAACAAGTATGAGGGGTCAACGAGTGTGAGGGGCCAACGAGTGTAAGAGGTCAACGAGTGTGAGGGGTCAACGAGTGTGAGGGATGAACGAGTGTGAGGGGTCAACAAGTGTGAGGGGTCAACGAGTGTGAGGGGGGTCAACGAGTGTGAGAGGTCAACGAGTGTGAGGGGGTCAACGAGTGTGAGGGGTCAACGAGTGTAAGGGGTCAACGAGTGTGAGGGGTCAACGAGTGTGAGGGGGTCAACGAGTGTAAGGGGTTAACGAGTGTGAGGGGTCAACGAGTGTGAGGGATCAACGAGTGTGAGGGGTCAACGAGTGTGAGGGATCAACGAGTGTGAGGGGTCAACGAGTGTGAGGGGGTCAACGAGGGTGAGAGGTCAACGATTGTGAGGGGGTCAACGAGTGTGAGGGGTCAACGAGTGTAAGGGGTCAACGAGTGTGAGGGGTCAACGAGTGTGAGGGGGTCAACGAGTGTAAGGGGTTAACGAGTGTGAGGGGTCAACGAGTGTGAGGGATCAACGAGTGTGAGGGGTCAACGAGTGTGAGGGGTCAACGAGTGTGAGAGGTCAACGAGTGTGAGGGGTCAACGAGTGTGAGGGATCAACGAGTGTGAGGGGTCAACAAGTGTGAGGGGTCAATGAGTGTGAGGAGTCAACAAGTGTGAGGGGGTCAACGAGTGTCAGGGATCAACAAGTGTGAGGGGTCAACGAGTGTGAGGGGTCAACGAGTGTAAGAGGTCAACGAGTGTGAGGGGTCAACGAGTGTGAGGGATCAACGAGTGTGAGGGATGAACGAGTGTGAGGGGTCAACAAGTGTGAGGAGTCAACGAGTGTGAGGGATCAACGAGTGTGAGGGGTCAACGAGTGTGAGGGGTCAACAAGTGTGAGGGGTCAACGAATGTGAGGAGTCAACGAGTGTGAAGGATCAACGAGTGAGGAATCAACGAGTGTGAGGGATCAATGAGTGTGAGGGATCAACGAGTGTGAGGGGTCAACGAGTGTGAGGGATCAACGAGTGTGAGGGGTCAACGAGTGTGAGGGATCAACGAGTGTGAGGGGTCAGCGAGTGTGAGGGGTCAACGAGTGTGAGGGGTCAACGAGTGCGAGGGATCAACGAGTGTGAGAGGTCAGCGAGTGTGAGGGATCAACTAGTGTGAGGGGTCAACGAGTGTGAAGGGTCAACGAGTGCGAGGGATCAACGAGTGTGAGGGTCAATGAGTGTGAGGGGTCAACGAGTGTCAGGGGTCAGCGAGTGTGAGGTATCAACGAGTGTCAGGGGTCAGCGAGTGTGAGGGATCAACGAGTGTCAGGGGTCAACGAGTGTCAGGGGTCAGCGAGTGTGAGGTGACCGCTAGCTGCGGTAACACTGTTAAAGACTCTCTCACTAAACAACACTGGAGAAGCGTGTGGATCCTCTGCCCTCAACTCTCTCACTAAACAACACTGGAGAAGCGTGTGGATCCTCTGCCCTCAACTCTCTCACTAAACAACACTGGAGAAGCGTGTGGATCCTCTGCCCTCAACTCTCTCACTAAACAACACTGGAGAAGCGTGTGGATCTTCTGCCCTCAACTCTCTCACTAAACAACACTGGAGAAGCGTGTGGATCTTCTGCCCTCAACTCTCTCACTAAACAACACTGGAGAAGCGTGCGGATCCTCTGCCCTCAACTCTCTCACTAAACAACACTGGAGAAGCGTGTGGATCTTCTGCCCTCAACTCTCTCACTAAACAACACTGGAGAAGCGTGTGGATCCTCTGCCCTCAACTCTCTCACTAAACAACACTGGAGAAGCGTGTGGATCTTCTGCCCTCAACTCTCTCACTAAACAACACTGGAGAAGCGTGTGGATCCTCTGCCCTCAACTCTCTCACTAAACAACACTGGAGAAGCGTGCGGATCCTCTGCCCTCAACTCTCTCACTAAACAACACTGGAGAAGCGTGTGGATCTTCTGCCCTCAACTCTCTCACTAAACAACACTGGAGAAGCGTGTGGATCCTCTGCCCTCAACTCTCTCACTAAACAACACTGGAGAAGCGTGTGGATCTTCTGCCCTCAACTCTCTCACTAAACAACACTGGAGAAGCGTGTGGATCCTCTGCCCTCAACTCTCTCACTAAACAACACTGGAGAAGCGTGTGGATCTTCTGCCCTCAACATTAGCTTCCCCGTCGATAACATCAGCCACTTTCCTCTTACATTGTAATTTTAACACCTACAAGAAAATTAATAAATATAAAGAAAAGAAGTTTATAAAAGTGTAACTGCAGAGTAATGGTGTATTATAATAGTGTAGTCTTTTAGTCTCGTTATCTCAAATTACTGTAGTTCAGTATTAAACTAAACTCTAATTTCTCCTTGACCCTGACCCATAACCTCCCCTCCCCATTTTTACTATGTTTCAGTATTATGATTCTTATTAAAGGTTATTTATAGTATGTTTACCTAATTTGCAAATATACATTGTCTAAATATACCGTGTCTGGCCGGTGGGGAAAAAGACTCAGAAAATAGTGAAGAGTAAAGAGAATTTTTTTATGGACATTCGAGGCTAACGAGTGTTATATGTGAGTAACAAAACAGTTTAATAATCTTGAAGATTAATAATAGAGTTGAATAGGGATAAGTGAGAGGAAAATGGAAAAAAAATATAATTTCCATCAGCTGACAAATTCTTAATTTCAAATTATTTGGGAAAGCTGTTAATGACTAAGTCAACACATCTGGGTAACAATGTTATATTACTGCTAGTCCTTTAATACATACATATATAAAATGCATAGGGCTATATAGCCTAAATGGGTCAGTGGTTAAGGTAGGATGTGTGGACCTGCATGAGTGTCTCAAGGAATTTTAAGTGAAGTGTTTGTTCACAAGAAAAAATGGTTTGTGCAGTAAGCTCTTAGGAGCGTTAGAGTGCTATTCAGAAGCAGAGCTAAGAGTTGTAAATGATGTTCTAGTTCTTAAGGATGAGTTTCAAGTTCTTAGGCAGGAAAATGAGAAATTAAAATTTCATTAGGGTAAGAAGGACGATAGTGCAATGAGAAACGTGATGTTGTCAGAAATGATAGGAAACATGTTGAACGTAACGAATGGAAAGAAGTTTCCAGAAGTTGAAGAAGGATGAAACTGAGGAAGATTGAAGCAAGGTTAGAGAACAGAAATTGCTTTGCTTTTCTTCAGGACAAGTGTGCAGTTGTTGATAAGGAGATAGGCAGGACACATGCCTCGGCATGCGAGAAAAGGGAGAAAAGGGACACTCTTGTTGTTAGAGATTCTCAGATTCGATATATGGACCGGGCATTCTGTAAAAAAGATAGGAAGGCATGACAAAAGTTGTGTTTCCCTGGAGCAGGTCTGGGTGATATAGTTAACAGGTTAAATAACAACATCATGTCTTGTAATGGGAAGAACCCCATTATCTGCCTCAGTATTGGAGACAATCATGTTGACAGAAGCAGGCATGAAGAGTTGCTGGCCAATTACAAGGCAGTTATTGATCTGCAGTAATTAGATCAAAGGAAGAGATCCTGATCATATGTAGCATTTTGCCTAGAAGAGAATTGGGCAGTGAATGGATGTCTAGGGCAATGGGAGTAAATTGCTGGCTAGATAAATACTGCAAGGATCTTGGAATTCCATTCATTGACAGCTGGGATAAGGTCTATTGCAAACACGTTACGTGTGCAATAGACGGGGTTCATCTCTATGGTGCAGCATTGGTGAACTCAGTTGAAGGAGTCATCATTGCTAAATTGTTTAAAACTTTAAACTAACAGAAGATAAAGGTAAGGGGGGGGGGTGTAAGAAAAAAAGGGGTTGCCGTACAACGGACAGTGAGAGCAAAAACTGTCAAGATATGTTAGGCAAATGCTCAGAAAACTCATAAACTAGTTTTAGCTCATAAAATAATTTCAGGTAAAAACAGGAAATTTGGTCTGTAAACAACGAAACAGAAGAGAACGGCAAAGCAAACACTTCTTTAGTGTCTACTATTCAAACAGCCAGAGTGCAAGAAATAAAGTAGATGGACTAAGACTAAATACATGTGCAAGAAACAGACATGATTGCAATAACTGAAACCTGGTTCATTCTGAAAAATGGGGACATGACTGCTGAATGCCACATACAGGGGAAATAAATTATTCCACACTGATAAAATAGACAGGAAAGGGGGCGGAGATGATGTGTACGTCACTGAAAATGTAAACTGTTACATCGGGACAGACACGGAATCTCTGTCTGCAGTTTCTTGAAGGACATGTAACCCTAGTCTTAGGTATGATCTACAGACCCCCAAACCTCGATAGTGACCACGGTGAACTTATTTATGATTAAATTGTTCAGGCAACTAGAAGCGAAAATGTAGATTTAATGGGAAATTTTAACTTCAGCTAAAGAAACTAGAGCAATTTTATAGGTAATCTGAAGTCTAGCGACTTTCTTAAAATGGTCCAGAACTGCTTTTAAAAACAATTTGAGGCAGAACTAACTATAGGAAATAACCTGCTAGACTTGGTTCTTACAAGCTAAGATTCCCTCATAGATAATCTATAGATTAATGAAGAACCTGGAAAAAGTGATCACAAATCGCTTACTTTTAAGACCTCGTGGAAATACCTTAATAACTATAATAAAGTTAATTTTGCACTGCAGATTATGTGGGGCTGAGGGATTACTTGATAGAAGGCTAGATAGAAGGTAATATGACATTTTCCAAAGCACTGTCCAAGCTGGCCAAGTACATGTATTCCTAATAGAGAATTTCGATTAAACAGGAATGGCCCTACATGGATGCACAATAGACTCAAACATCTGGGTGAGAACAAAGGTATTTATAGATAAAGCAAAAGAGGTGAGGGCTCACCTTATTGAGCAATATATTCAAGTTAAGAGAACAGTCAAAACAGGAATAAGGAAAGCCAAAAGAAAATATGAAATTATGGTTGCGAAGCAATCAAAGACCAATCCTAAAGGTTTATTTCATGTATATGAGAATATGATAAGGGAAAATATGGGCCCACTTAAATGTAACCCAGGACAGCTTATTGTTAGCGACAAAGATATATGTATCATTTTCACAGGAGGATGCAAACGACATCCCAGGAGTCAACAATTATAATGGTCAGAGCGAAAATAAATGATGCTATACCAAAGTCACAAGTGATATAGCTCTCAAACAACTAGACTGAAGGCAAACAAGTCACCGGGCCCTCATGAGCTAGTCTCTTTAACATGTCACTACAAACAGGTGTTGGGACAAATAAATTAAAAACGGTCAGTGTGATATCCATTTACAAAACAGGAGATAAGTCCTTAGCTTCAAATTACAGACCTAGCAGCCTAACCTTAATTGTAGGAAAGTTGGTGAAATCCATAATTGCTGATGCAATTCGTAACCACCTTGAAAGAAATAACTTGACCAACGAAATAAGAGAAATTATCTCCTGTGTCGAGGTATGGTTGGCCGATAGGCAACAGAGAGTTTGCATTAATGAGAAGGAATCGGAATAGGGACCTGTTACGAGTGGTGCTAAGCAGGAGTCAATATAGGGATCGATGTTCACAGTCTACATAAACGACACTGATGAGGGTATAAATAATTTCTGACCTGGATGGGCTGATGTTTTGGTCGAAGAAGTGACAGATGCAGTTCAATGCAAGCAAGTACAAAATTCTTATCGTAGGAAAAGGAAATAACTATGTCACTTATCAGTGAATGCGAAAAAGATCTAGGAGTTCTGGTAAGCAGAAATTTAAAGCCATGACAACAGCACTTAAGTGTTAACAGTAAAACTGATAGAACTTCTGGCTTCATATCAAGAAGTATAAATAACAGAAGCCCTCAGGTTATACTTCAGTTATCATATATCTTTGGTAAGGCTTCATTTAGAATATGCTGCTTAGTTCTAGTCTCCATATTACAGGATGGGCATAAATGCGCTCGAAAATATACAAAAAAAGGATAACGAAATTGATTGCTACGAAAATAGGCTACGAGCACTGAACTTGCATTCTTTGGAAAGGCACAGAATTAGGGAAGATATGAGTGAAGAGTACAAATAAAAAACATGAATGAAGGAGATATACGAAGCGTGTTGAAAATAGCTAGCCAACACAGGACTCGCAGAAATGGATTCAAGTTGGAGAAACTTATATTTAGGAAGGTTATTGTGAAGTACTGGTTTGACAATAGAGTTGTAGACGAAAGGACCAAGCTCGGGGCTCCCTGGTTAGGTGGCCCGGTGGCCTGGTGGCTAAAGCTCCCGCTTCACACACGGAGGGCCTGGGTTCGATTCCCGGCGGGTGGATACATTTCGACACGTTTCCTTACACCTCTTGTCCTGTTCACCTAGCAGCAAATAGGTACCTGGGTGTTAGTCGACTGGTGTGGGTCGCATCCTTGGGGACAAGATTAAGGACCCCAAAGGAAATAAGTTAGACAGTCCTCGATGACGCACTGACTTTCTTGGTTTATCCTGGGTGGCTAACGCTCCGGGGTTAAAAATCCGAACGAAATCTTATCTTATCTTAAGCTCCCAGGTAGCGTTATTAAGGCAAGAATTTTGAGAAGCTTTAAATACATGTTGGACGGAAGCATGAGTGGGTGAGTGCCTAGCGTGGGTCAGTAAGTCTACTACAGTGTTCCATTCTTATTATGTTCTTTTCCAAACAAGTGATGGAATGGACTTTCAAATTTAACTAAAGTTACTAATTAATTAAATCATTAAGCAAGACCGGAAGAAGTCTCTGAGTTATGGACCCTTCCAACATTAACCTCCCCACCGCAACCTCCCCACCATAACCTTCCCCCACCTCCCTCCAAACAAGAATCTCCCCCCAAAACCTACCCACCCCTGCCTCCCATTACAAACTCCCCACCTCTGCCTCCCTACAACAACCTAATCACCCCTGTCTCCCCACCACAACTTCCCCACCCCTGCCTCCCCACCACAACTTAAACACCACAACTTCCCACCACGACCTACCCACCACAATCTACCCACCACAACCTACCCACCACAACCTGCCCACCACAACCTCCCACCACAACCTCCCACCACAACCTACCCACCACAACCTCTCACCACAACCTACCCACCACAACCTACCCACCACAACCTCCCACCACATCCTCCCACCACAACCTACCCACCACAACCTACCCACCACAACCTCCCACCACAACCTCCCACCAAAATCTACCCACCACACCCTCCCACCACAACCCACCCACCACAACCTACCCACCACAACCTCTCACCTCATCCTATCCACAACAACCTACCCACCACAACCTACCCACCACAATGCACCCACCACAACCTGCCACCACAACCTACCCATCACAACCTGCCACCACAACCTACCCACCAAAACCTCCCACCACAACCTGCCCACCACAACCTCCCACCACAACCTACCCACCACAACCTCCCACCACAACTTACCCACCACAACCTCCCACCACAACCTGCCAACCACAACCTCCCACCACAACCTACCTACCACAACGTCCCATCACAACCTACCCACCACAACCTCCCACCACAACCTACCCACCACAACCTCCCACCACAATTTACCCACCACAACCTCCCACCACAACCTACCCACCACAACCTCCCACCACAACCTATCCACCACAACCTACCCACCACAACCTCCCACCACAACCTACCCTCAACAACCTCCCACCACAACCTACCCACCACAACCTCCCACCATAACCTACCCGCCACAACCTCCCACAACAACCTACCCACCACAACCTCCCACCACAACCTCCCACCACAACCTACCCACCACAACCTCCCACCACAACCTTCACACCACAATCTCCCACCTCAACTTCCCACCACAATCTACCCACCACAACCTCCCACCACAACCTACCACCACAACCTACTCACCACAACCTCTCACCACAACCTACCCACCACAACCTACCCACCACAACCTACCCACCACAACCTACCCACCACAACCTCCCACCACAACCTACCCACCACAACCTCCCACCACAACCTCAAACCACAACCTACCCACCACAACCTCCCACCACAACCTACCCACCACAACCTCCCACCACAACCTACCCACCACAACCTCCCACCACAACCTACCCACCACAACCTATCCACCACACCCTACCCACCACAACCTCTCACCAGAACCTATCCACAAAAACCTACCCACCACAACCTACCCACCACAACCTACCCACCACAACCTCCCAACACAACCTCCAACCACAACCTACCCACCACAACCTCCCACCACAACCTACCCACCACAACCTCCCACCACAACCTACCCACCACAACCTCCCACCACAACCTTCACACCACAATCTCCCACCTCAACTTCCCACCACAATCTACCCACCACAACCTCCCACCACAACCTACCACCACAACCTACTCACCACAACCTCTCACCACAACCTATCCACCACAACCTACCCACCACAACCTACCCACCACAACCTACCCACCACAACCTCCCACCACAACCTACCCACCACAACCTCCCACCACAACCTCAAACCACAACCTACCCACCACAACCTCCCACCACAACCTACCCACCACAACCTCCCACCACAACCTACCCACCACAACCTCCCACCACAACCTACCCACCACAACCTACCCACCACACCCTACCCACCACAACCTCTCACCAGAACCTATCCACAAAAACCTACCCACCACAACCTACCCACCACAACCTACCCACCACAACCTACCCACCACAACCTCCCAACACAACCTCCAACCACAACCTACCCACCACAACCTCCCACCACAACCTACCCACCACAACCTCACAAAAAACCTCCCCACCACAACCTCCCACAACACCCTACCAACCACAACCTCCCACCACAATCTACCACCCACAATCTACCCAACACAACCTCCCACCACAACCTACCCACCACAGCCTCCCACCACAACCTACACACCACTACCTATACACCACAACCTAACCACCCCAACCTACCCACCACAACCTTCCCACCACAACCTACCCACCACAACCTCCCACCACAACCTAACCACCACAACCTACCCACCACAACCTACCCACCATAACCTCCCACCACAACCTCCCAACACAACATACCCACCACAACCTACCCACCACAACCTACCCACCACAACCTCCCACCACAACCTCCCAACACAACATACCCACCACAACCTACCCACCACAACCTACCCACCACAACCTACCCACCACAACCTCCCAACACAACCTACTCACCACAACCTCCCACCACAACCTACCCACCACAAGTTACCCACCACAACCTCCCACCACAACCTACCCACCATAACCTCCCACCACAACCTACTCACCACAACTTCCCATCACAACCTACCCACAACAACCTCCCACCACAACCTATCCACCACAACCTACCCACCACAACCTCCCACCACAACCTATCCACCACAACCTCCCACCACAACCTACCCACCACAATCTCCCGCCACAAACTACCCACCACAACCTCCCACCACAACCTATCTGTTGCAATCCCTGAATGGGTTGCAATATATATATAATGTATATTATGATTATGAATATAATGTATATATATATAATTATCACCTTTTCATATAATTTTATATTGCTTATATTTGCGATAATAGCTAAATCGTAAATATATTGCTTTATGTTATTATTATTTGACTTAGCTAAATTTTGTGAGGTAGGATGTAACATATTATGTGCTCAGTTCAAGTCTTGATTGTCTAACTACTGTAATTATCGCTTGTGGCTCGTTAGACTGCCGGCTTCTCGTTGTTGCTGGGCAGCTGTCCACGGAGCTATCACGTGATCGAGGGGGGTGTCCTCACCTCGCCTGAAGTATTCAGTCTGGTCTAGACTCGCTTGGTGGTTGGACAGATTGTCTGTCTCATTATTCTTGTTAGTTCTGTAGAACTCTGTTCACAGAACATTGTATAGACTTAGTGATTTTCGACATTGTACTGAGGTTGTGTCTCATAGACACTCTGAACATCTCCGGTCCTGAGCTGTAGCTTCTCACCTAATTTGTACTGGTATCTGTGTATTATCACAGTCGGGGATTTTCTTATGCTGAACATAGATTCAGTAGTATGGGAGTTTTGTGACTTTTGTGGAGGATCTGCAGATGGTCCCTACTTAGTGTCGTTATATTATCTCCTTGTTCCTGATTCTGTGTCGCAGTTGCTTGTTATATTGCTATTGGGATTAGCATTCTTTTTATTGTTCATGCAGACTGTTCTGACTGCCAGTTGGTCAAGAAGTTTATTGTTTAAGTCTAGTCGAATCTTGAGACATAACGAACTATTTAGAGCACTTACACACATACACACAAACTTGTACATATTTGTAATGTCTTATTAAATGTTAATGTACCAGACGCTACTTAAGAATTATAAATGTGATATGTGCTTTCAGCACAATAATATTGTACTTGAGAGAAGTGATATTATTTTGATTACTGTGATTAATTTAATTTAATTTAATTTGATAATATACCTCTAGACTTAATAAATTTATTAAATTTTAATTTCTCTAGTTAGTAGCCTACCAGTTGTAATCCTGAAGCACTATTGAATCCTACTGAATTCTAATGGATAATTGGACAAGGATACTGACTACTTGTTACGAAAACCCAGTAACAGGCTGGATGCTAGAAGGGCAGTCCTTTCTAGTATTCACTGGAGATCTCTAAGCTTTTAGAATCGCGTTTTTTGTAACAAATGGGGGGCCTGTCCGGGATGCTCTTGATCCAAGGTGTTGGAGAAATTGTCCAGTTTGACATACTAGTAACTCTATGATCAAACACTTTGAGTACTTTCCTAATCTGAAGACTTTGAGTTTAGTCTTGTACAACATACCAGGTGGATGTATGTACCTGACTGAGTCTCTTGATTCAAGGAGATGGAAATACTGTTTATGAGTTCTAGCTCTAAGACCACCAACACAAAAATTCCTATAAGGATTATAGTTTCCAATAATCACTCTCTCGTAGTACACTTATTTTCGTGATGTATGCCAAAGTGAAACAGTTAATTGATACTCTGACTTTGTCTGAGTTAAGTACATTAAAATTTCAGACGTGTTCGCGAGTAGCCAAATATCTCGGTGTGACGTATAACAAGAATTACACTGCAGAAACTGTCAGAGCGTTAATTAAAGATATATTGTTTCCTGCTCTTACAGAGATGTCTGATTATGATTCAGATTCAGAAAGCCTAGTGTCACAATTAGGAAGTATGACTCTACTTGATGACATAGTAGAAAGTGTAGCTCAGTTCTCGCTCACTCCTTCCCTCACTGACACATTAGTACAGAGTATAGCTGGTAGTATGACTAAGCCTCACGCTAGTACAGTGTATACTACACCTGTATCTACTTATCCTAGACCAGATCTAGACTCTCTAGAGACGGCTGGACGAGGTGTCCGACCTAAGGAATGTCCAGACCATGTTAATTTCCTTACTCCTCCATTACCCACTGGTCCTATCTCTCAGGAACAGTTTGAGAGGTTTGAACGCCTCATTATGTTGCAGACTGCACAAATAGAGGCACAGAGGAAATTGAACGAAGAAGATTTCCAGAGAGAAAATGTTCGTCTGGGAAGACAACAGACTGATAGATCACAGGACACATTTAATGTGCAGAAAGCTGCATCCATGGTTCCTAAGTTTTTTGAAAGTGACTTAGACACCTATTTTGATGTGTTTGAGAACCAGGCTCGTGCTATGAACTGGCCACATAAGCACTGGGCTACAGTGTTGCATACAGCTTTGACAGGAAGAGCTCAAACTTGTACTGCTGCTTTACCATTTGCCAAGTACATTAGTTATGACGCTGTCAAGCAAACTATTCTAGAGACATATAACTTGTTGCCTGTAAGTTATCAACGTGCATTTCATACGTTACAACGACGACCAGATCAAACTTGTGTAGAGTTTGCTCATGAGAAAAAAGTTGCATTTGAGAAGTGGTGTAGGTCTGTCAAGTGTAACAACTACGACAGCCTTGTTCAGTTGTTACTACACGAAGAGTTTAACAACTGTATGTCTGCTGACATACAAGAATATCTGATCGATCATACTACCTCGGATATTCTGGAAACTGCAGCATTAGCAGACAATTACGAGATTTCTCACAAACTTGTACGTACTAAAACACAAAGAAACAAGGTAACTAAAAATTGTCCTAGAAGTTGGCAACCTAAAACAGCTGCTCATTGCCGGCCTGATGCACCTGCTACTGTAACTTCTCGTACCTTTACCATGAAAACTCACAATCCTGAATCTGTCTCTGTGGCTAGACAGATATCTGATATCGAGAAGAAGAAAATTAAATGTACATATTGTAACAGAAAAGGACATGCTAGAGAGTATTGCTATAAGTTAGAGATACGAGAAGCAGTCGTGCGGCTGGCGCCACCACACAAGTCGTATCTTCTTCCGAGCAACAAAGGCACCAAAATCCTAGTAATACCTCTGATCCTACTGTTTTAGATAATGTTACTCAGGATAGATGACTAGCGTGAGAAAGTGTATCTGACAAAAAGATTCGTTCAGCGATGAGTCCTTACTTTTCAAGAGGTAGAATAGGATTTGACAAATCACATCTAACTGAGATAATTACTTTCAGAAACACTGGCAGTTATCTCACATTATTAAGAGATGATGTACTGCCCATAACTGATGATACCTATTGCAAGATAGATGTATTGTTAGAAGCCTATGGAGGGGCTGTTATAAAAGTGTCTCTGCACAAAGTTTATATTCAGACAAGCTATTATACTGGTTATATTTCAGTGGGTATTTCCAGTGGTGTATTTCCCATCAGGTCAGTGGACTTGTTGATAGGGAACGATATCCTTCATGCTGGTATATGTAAAGAACCACTTGTGATTGATAATAACACTGATGATAATTATGCCATTGAAGCTTGTAGACAGAAACCTATTTTATTTCCTCTCAGCGCAATTATTAGAGCTATGTCAAAGATTCAACAACCTTCCTTGTCTCCTGTTGAGTTAGTTGATGACAATGATTTGGGCTTGAATATGTTGTTTAGTGATGCTCTGCGACCAGGGTCATTAACACCAACTCCCCCCGGTCATCAACCTAGTCAGGACACAACTGATGTTAAATTTCTAACTCATGATGATTTAATCAAGGATCAGTTTGTTGATCAGTCACTGGAAGGACTGAGAGATATAGCAGTTACTGAGAGTGAAGCAAAGGATCTCGATAATTGTTACTACTATAGCAACGGTGTACTGATGGAGAAAAATACATGTAAGTTGTCAGCTGATAGTGTTTCCACCACAGTCAAGCATCTCGTAGTGTTACCAGTTACATTTCGTGAACAAGCCATTGATTTTGCTCACAATAGTCCCATTGGAGGGCATCTGGGTGTCAAGAAGACACTCGGTAAACTGGCAAAACATTTTACTTGGCCAAAGATGAAGGAAACAGTAGCTGATCATGTGCGACGTTGCCACGTGTGTCAAGTGACAGGCAAGCCAGCACACTCACCTCCACCTACACCTCTCACTATGTTCTCTAGTAGCAAAGTTCAGTTCATCTGGACTAGACATTGTTCAGACTCGTTCAAAGGGTTGAAGCATCTGCTTTCCTCTGCTCCAGTGTTGAGTCCTAATTTCAATCTTTCCATCTTTTTACATATAGATGTGAGTGGTTATGCAGTGGGTGCTGTGCTGCTCCAACAGTCAACATCCACTAATATTCTCCATCCTATATGTTATTATTCATCTAAGCTCAAACGACACCAGAAAAATTATTCTCTAGCTCTTGTGGTGTCCTTTGAACATTTTGACGAGTATTTGGGCACTTCCCCATTTAAAATTTACGTAATTTTATGCCCAAATACCTTTTATTACTTGCTATGTCAAATTCAGTAAAGTAACTTAATCCCTCCAGCCCATATTAACTATATATACTCATGTCTAATTATTATATTTATATATTCACAGTATTGTTGTGTGTAAGGAGACATAAGCTGAGTGTTGAGTGGGTAGTGTCGTGTGGGAGATGTTACTGCTTGGCGGAACACTGTCCTGCCGCAGACCCTCCCCCCCTTACTACACACCTTAAGCTGTTTCATACTCAGATGTCCATACTACATAGCATTCCACAACCACTACTTAAGAGTGGAATGCAGTCTCCAATACTATGATCGAGCCTCATCGTGCCCTACTTGTATGCGCTATCCTGTCTCTACACTGATGTACATAACCACGAGTATGCAGAGATACGATACTGTGTACTGCCCTAGTACTAGGGGCATATCCTAGTGACAGACGCTGTGAAATTGTAGAGGTGCTTGGCGCAAGAGAGACTCTGATTAATGTTTATATTAAATTGTATTGATATGAGTAATCGGTAATAATGTGAAAGACATTAATGCAACTCCTAGTGCGACCGTTTGTCGTGTTGGGGGGGTGTTGCAACCCCTGAATGGGTTGCAATATATATAATGTATATTATGATTATGAATATAATGTATATATATAATTATCACCTTTTCATATAATTTTATATTGCTTATATTTGCGATAATAGCTAAATCGTAAATATATTGCTTTATATTATTATTATTATTTGACTTAGCTAAATTTTGTGAGGTAGGATGTAACATATTATGTGCTCAGTTCAAGTCTTGATTGTCTAACTACTGTAATTATCGCATGTGGCTCGTTAGACTGCCGGCTTCTCGTTGTTGCTGGGCAGCTGTCCACGGAGCTCTCATGTGATCGAGGGGGGGTGTCCTCACCTCGCCTGAAGTATTCAGTCTGGTCTAGACTCACTTGGTGGTTGAACAGATTGTCTGTCTCATTATTCTTGTTAGTTTTGTAGAACTCTGTTCACAGAACATTGTATAGACTTAGTGATTTTTCGACATTGTACTGAGGTTGTGTGTCTCATAGACACTCTGAACATCTCAGGTCCTGAGCTGTAGCTTCTCACCTAATTTGTACTGGTATCTGTGTATTATTACAGTCGGGGATTTTCTTATGCTGAACTTAGATTCAGTAGTATGGGAGTTTTGTGACTTTTGTGGAGGATTTGCAGATGGTCCCTACTTAGTGTCGTTATATTATCTCCTTGTTCCTGATTCTGTGTCGCAGTTGCTTGTTATATTGCTATTGAGATTAGCATTCTTTTTATTGTTCATGCAGACTGTTCTGACTGCCAGTTGGTCAAGAAGTTAGTTTATTTGAGGACTTTGTCAGTCACTTGTTTAAGTCTAGTTGAGTCTTGAGACATAATGAACTATTTAGAGCACTTACACACATACACACAAACTTGTACATATTTGTAATGTCTTATTAAATGTTAATGTACCAGATGCTACTTAAGAATTATAAATGTGATATGTGCTTTCAGCACAATAATATTGTACTTGAGAGAAGTGATATTATTTTGATTACTGTGATTAATTTAATTTAATTTAATTTGATAATATACCTCTAGACTTAATAAATTTATTAAATTTTAATTTCTCTAGTTAGTAGCCTACCAGTTGTAATCCTGAAGAACTATTGAATCCTACTGAATTCTAATGGATAATTGGACAAGGATACTGACTACTTGTTACGAAAACCCAGTAACAGGATGGATGCTAGAAGGGCAGTCCTTTCTAGTATTCACTGGAGATCTCTAAGCTTTTAGAATCGCGTTTTTTGTAACACTATCCACCACAACCTACCCACCACAACCTCCCACCACAACCTATCCACCACAACCTACCCACCACAATCTCCCACCGCAACCTATCCACCACAACCTACCCACCACAACCTACCCACCACAACCTCCCACCACAACCTATCCACCACAACCTACCCACCACAACCTCCCACCACAACCTATGCACCACAACCTCCCACCACAACCTACCCACCATAACCTCCCACCACAACCTACCCACCACAACCTCCCATCACAACCTACCCACCACAACCTCCCACCACAACCTATCCACCACAACCTATCCACCACAACCTACCCACCACAACCTTCAATCACAACTTCCCACCACAACCTCCCTTCACAACCTACCCACCACAACCTCCCATCACAACCTATCCACCACAACCTACCCACCACAACCTCCCACCACAACCTATCCACCATAACCTCCCACCACAACCTACCCACCATAACCTCCCACCACAACCTACCCACCACAACCTCCCATCAAAACCTACCCACCACAACCTCCCACCACAACCTATCCACCACAACCTATCCACCACAACCTACCCACCACAACCTTCAATCACAACTTCCCACCACAACCTCCCATCACAAACTACCCACTACAACCTCCCACCACAACCTATCCACCACAACCTACCCACCACAACCTTCAACTTACCCACAACCTACAACCTACCCACCACAACTTCCCACCACAAACTCTCCATAATAACCTTCCCTCCTCCTCTCTTCCTCCCCACCTTCCCTTCTCACCTCTTCTCCATCCCCACGTCCTCCTCCCCCTCTCTTCCTCCTCCTCCCTCTCCTCCTCCCTCTCTCATCCTCCTCCTCCTCCCTCTCCTCCTCCCTCTCCTCCTCCTCCTCCTCCTCCTCCTCCTCCTCCTCCACACACTAACGGACAGTCTTGCCACCTCTGCATCCTTAACTTATCGATTTTCCTAGAGGCTATCACTGCTGCTTAGACCACACACTCGCTACCCGACCACCCACCACCCACACACTCGCTACCCGACCACCCACCACCCACACACTCGCTACCCGACCACCCACCACCCACACACTCGCTACCCAACCACCCACCACCCACACACTCGCTACCCGACCACCCATCACCCACACACTCGCTACCCGGCCACTCACGCACTCACTACCCGCTCACCCACCACCCACACACTCACTACCCGACCACCCACCACCCACACACTCACTACCCGCCCACCCACCACCCAAACACTCGCTACCCGACCACCCACACACTCACTCCCCATCCACCCACCACCCACACACTCACTACCCGTCCACCCACCACCCACACACTCACTACCAGGCCACCCACACACTCGCTACCCGTCTACCCATCACCCACACACTCGCTACCCGACCACCCACAACCCACACACTCGCTACCCGACCACCCACCACCCACACACTCGCTACCCGACCAACCACCACCCACACACTCGCTACCCGACCACCCACCACCCACACAATCGCTACCCGACCACCCACCACCCACACACTCGCTACCCGACCACCCATCACCCACACACTCACTACCTGACTACCCACACACTCGCTACCCGACCACCCACCACCCACACACTCGCTACCCGGCCACTCACACACTACCCGCCCACCCACCACCCACCACCCACACACTACCTGTCCACCCACCATCCACACACTCACTGCCCGTCCACCCACCACCCACACAATACCCGGCCACCCACACACTCGCTACCCGTCTACCCACCACCCACACACTCGCTACCCGACCACCCACCGCCCACACACTCGCTACCCGACCACGCACCACCCACACACTCGCTACTCGACCACCCACCACCCACGCACTCGCTACCCGACCTCTCACCACCCACACAACCGCTACCCGACCACCCATCACCCACACACTCGCTACCCGGCCACTCACACACTCACTACCCGCCCACCCACCACCCACACACTCACTACCCGCCCACCAACGCACTACCCGCCCACCCACCACCCAAACACTCGCTACCCGACCACCCACACACTCACTACCCATCCACCCACCACCCACACACTCACTACCCGTCCATCCACCACACACACACTCACTACCCGGCCACCCACACACTCGCTACCCGTCTACCCATCACCCACACACTCGCTACCCGACCACCCACCACCCACACACTCGCTACCCGACCACCCACCACCCACACACTCCCTACCCGGCCACTCACACACTCACTACCCGCCCACCCACCACCCACACACTACCCGTCCACCCACCACCCACACACTCACTGCCCGTCCACCCACCACCCACACACTACTCGGCCACCCACACACTCGCTACCCGTCTACCCACCACCCACACACTCGCTACCCGACCACCCACCGCCCACACACTCGCTACCCGACCACCCCCCACCCACACAATCGCTACCCGACCACCCACCACCCACACACTCGCTACCCGACCACCCATCACCCACACACTCGCTACCCGACCACCCACCACCCAAACACTCGCTACCCGACCACCCACCACCCACACACTGGCTACCCGACCACCCACCACCCACACACTCGCTACCCGACCACCCACCACCCACACACTCGCTACCCGACCATCCACCACCCACACACTCGCTACCCGACCACCCACCACCCACACACTCGCTACCCGACCACCCACCACCCAGACACTCACTACCCGCCCATCCACCACCCATACATACCCCATACAAAGCAGGTGAAATCGCAGATCTAGAGAGTGTACAGAGATCCTTTACTGCACGTATAAGTTCTGTCAAGCACCTTAACTACTGGGAACGCTTGAAAGCACTTGACTTGTACTCGTTGGAACGCAGGAGGGAGAGATATATCATAATCTACACTTGGAAAATCTTGGAAGGAATGGTCCCAAATCTGCACACAGAAATCACTCCCTACGAAAGTAAAAGACTGGGCATGCGATGCAAAATGCCGCCAATAAAAAGTAGGGGCGCCATTGGTACACTAAGAGAAAACACCATAAGTGTCCGGGGCCCAAAACTGTTCAACAGCCTCCCATCAAGCATTAGGGGAATTGCCAATAAACCCCTGGCTGCCTTCAAGAGAGAGCTGGACAGATACCTAAAGTCAGTGCCGGATCAGCCGGGCTGTGGCTCGTACGTCGGACTGCGTGCGGCCAGCAGTAACAGCCTAGTTGATCAGGCCCTGATCCATCGGGAGGCCTGGTCGTGGACCGGGCCGCGGGGGCGTTGATCCCCGGAATAACCTCCAGGTAACCTCCAGGTAACCCACACACTCGCTACTCGACCACCCACCACCCACACACTCAATACCCGCCCATCCACCACCCACACACACTCACTATCCATCCACCCACTACCCTTACTCTCAAACCACCCACCCACTCACCACCTACCCACTCACTACCCACCTACCCACCAACCACTCACCCACCACCCACCGACTTTCTGAACCACCCACCCACCCAATAGCTCTGACGTCCCACATCATAAAAATCTTTGAAAGAGTGCTAAGAAGCAGGATTGCAAATCACCTGGATTCCCAAAATCTGCACAATCCAGGGCAACATGGGTTCAGGGCAGGTCGCTCCTGCCTCTCACAACTACTGGATCACTATGACATGGCCTTGGATGCACTGGAAGAAAATCAGAATGCAGATGTAATATACACAGACTTTGCAAAAGCATTTGACAAATGCGATCATGGCGTAATAGCCCATAAAATACGTGCTAAAGGAATAACTGGGAAAGTGGGGAGATGGATCTTCAACTTCCTAACAAATCGAACACAAAGAGTAGTGGTCAACAGAGTTAAATCGGAGGCTGCCATAGTGAAGAGCTCTGTTCCACAAGGCACAGTACTCGCCCCCATCTTATTCCTTATCCTCATATCAGACATAGACAGAGATATACACCACAGCACCGTATCATCCTTTGCGGATGATACTAGGATCTGCATGAGGCTGTCATCTGCTGAGGACGTGGTTAACCTCCAAGAAGATATAAACAAAGTTTTCCAGTGGGCATCTGTAAACAATATGATGTTCAATGAGGACAAATTCCAACTACTCCGTTATGGAAAACTGGAGGAGATAATAACTAGAACAGAGTATACTACTGACTCCGGCCATACAATAGAGCGGAAAAATAATATAAGGGACCTGGGAGTAGTAATGTCTGAGGATCTCACTTTCAAGGATCACAACAGTGCCACGATCGCACGTGCGAAGAAAATGATAGGATGGATAATGAGAACTTTCAAAACGAGAGATGCCAAGCCCATGATGATCCTTTTCAAATCACTTGTTCTCTCTAGGCTGGAATACTGCTGTACATTAACATCTCCATTCAAAGCAGGTGAAATCGCAGATCTAGAGAGTGTACAGAGATCCTTTACTGCACGTATAAGTTCTGTCAAGCACCTTAACTACTGGGAACACTTGGAAGCACTTGACTTGTACTCGTTGGAACGCAGGAGGGAGAGATATATCATAATCTACACTTGGAAAATCTTGGAAGGAATGGTCCCAAATCTGCACACAGAAATCACTCCCTACGAAAGTAAAAGACTGGGCAGGCGATGCAAAATGCCCCCAATAAAAAGTAGGGGCGCCATTGGTACACTAAGGGAAAACACCATAAGTGTCCGGGGCCCAAAACTGTTCAACAGCCTCCCATCAAGCATTAGGGGAATTGCCAATAAACCCCTGGCTGCCTTCAAGAGAGAGCTGGACAGATACCTAAAGTCAGTGCCGGATCAGCCGGGCTGTGGCTCGTACGTTGGACTGCGTGCGGCCAGCAGTAACAGCCTAGTTGATCAGGCCCTGATCCATCGGGAGGCCTGGTCATGGACCGGGCCGCGGGGGCGTTGATCCCCGGAATAACCTCCAGGTAACCCACCCACCACCACCCATTCACCACCAGCCTAAAAACCACCCACCCAATCACCACCTACCCACCCACCACCCACCCACTCACTACCCGCCCACTCACTCTCTAACTGCCCAACCACCACCCACCACCCATCCACCCACCATCCACCCACCCACTCACTAACCGCCGACCCACCACCCACCCACTCACTATCCACCCATTCACCACCCTCCCACCCACAACCCACCCACTCACTATCTCCCACTCACCACCCACCAACTCACCAACCACCCACCGACCACCCACTCATCATTCACCCACTCACCACCCACCCACTCACTCACCCATGTTAATACTCTCCCAACAATACGCACCTGTCTTAATACTCACCCACTCAAACACCCACCTACCCAGCCACCAACTTCAATATTCCCCGCCGACCCATCTACCCTTCCACCCACCCATCGACCCACCCGCCAACCCATCCACTTACCCGTCCACCGACCCCCAGTACCCGCCTGCCCATCTACTCAGCGTCCCTCCCACCTATCAACCCCTCCATCCATATCCCTATCCGCCCACACGTACACTTACCCGCTCATCCATCTAGCTAACCGCTATGCACACATCCAAATACCAGCCTACACATCCACCTACCAGCCTACACATCTACCTGCCGCATACACGTCCACCTATCCGCCTACACATACACCTACCCGCTTAAACATCCACCTATTCACCTGCTCACCCACTTATGTTCACCCACTGGACACGCCCCCTCACCTATCGATCCACATAAACATTCTCAACATCAACACAGACCCCCACATTCACCAATCGATCCATTCATCTGCACACTCGTTCACCGGAGCCCGCTTGCCAGCCCGCTAGCCAGCCCGCTAGCCAGCCCGCTAGCCAGCCCGCTTGCCAGCCCGCTAGCCAGCCCGCTAGCCAGCCCGCTAGCTAGCCCGCTAGCCAGCCCGCTAGCTAGCCCGCTATTCAGCCCACTATTCTAGCCCGCTAACCAGCCCGCTAGCCAGCCCGCTAGCCAGCCCGCTAGCCGGCCCGCTAGCCAGCCCGCTAGCCAGCCCGCTAGCCAGCCCGCTAGCCGGCCTGCTAGCCGGCCCTGTAGCCAGCCCGTTAGTCAGCCCGCTAACCAGCCGGCTAGCCAGCCTGTTAGCCGGCCTGTTAGCCGGCCCGCTAGCCGGTCCGCTAGCCAGCCCGCTAGCCGGCCCGCTAGCTAGCCCGCTAGCCAGTCCGCTAGCCAACCCGCTAACCAACCCGCTAGCCAGCCCGCTAGTTGGCCCGCTAGCCGACCTGCTAGCCGGCCCTGTAGCCAGCCCGCTAGTCAGCCCGCTAACCAGCCGGCTAGCCAGCCTGTTAACCGGCCCGCTAGCCGGCCCGCTAGCCAGACCGCTAGCCGGCCCGCTAGAAAGCCCGCTAGCCGGCCCGCTAGCTAGCTCGCTAACCAGTCCGCTAGCCAGCCCACCAGCCCCTCTACTGAAGCCCATTGTCGCTCAGTACCTCTGACCTCGAAGCCAACCCTCACTTAGGAGCCTGAAGCCAACCCTCACTTAGGAGCCTGAAGCCAACCCTCACTTAGGAGCCTGAAGCCAACCCTCACTTAGGAGCCTGAAGCCAACCCTCACTTAGGAGCC
This sequence comes from Cherax quadricarinatus, assembly GCF_038502225.1. Lineage (NCBI taxonomy): Eukaryota > Metazoa > Arthropoda > Malacostraca > Decapoda > Parastacidae > Cherax > Cherax quadricarinatus. The sequence continues at coordinate 48,922,100 of NC_091293.1, forward strand.
TGAAGCCAACCCTCACTTAGGAGCCTGAAGCCAACCCTCACTTAGGAGCCTGAAGCCAACCCTCACTTAGGAGCCTGAAGCCAACCCTCACTTAGGAGCCTGAAGCCAACCCTCACTTAGGAGCATGAAGCCAACCCTCACTTAGGAGCCTGAAGCCAACCCTCACTTAGGAGCCTGAAGCCAACCCACACTTAGGAGCCTGAAGCCATCCCTCACGTTGGAGCCTGAAGCCATCCCTCACGTTGGAGCCTGAAGCCATCAATCATGTAGGAGTCTGAAGCCATCCCTCACGTTGGAGCCTGAAGTCATCACTCACTTAGGAGCCTGAAGCCATCCCTCACTTAGGAGCCTGAAGCCAACCCTCACTTAGGAGCCTGAAGCCATCCCTCACGTTGGAGCCTGAAGTCATCACTCACTTAGGAGCCTGAAGCCAACCCTCACTTAGGAGCCTGAAGCCAACCCTCACTTAGGAGCCTGAAGCCATCCCTCACGTTGGAGCCTGAAGTCATCACTCACTTAGGAGCCTGAAGCCATCCCTCACGTTGGAGCCTGAAGCCATCCCTCACGTCGGAGCCTGAAGCCATCCCTTACGTCGGAGCCTGAAGTCATCACTCACTTAGGAGCCTCAAGCCATCCCTCACTTAGGAGCCTGAAGCCATCCCTCACGTTGGAGCCTGAAGTCATCACTCACTTAGGAGCCTGAAGCCAACCCTCACTTAGGAGCCTGAAGCCAACCCTCACTTAGGAGCCTGAAGATAAACCCTCACTTAGGAGCCTGAAGCCAACCCTCACTTAGGAGCCTGAAGCCAACCCTCACTTAGGAGCCTGAAGCCAACCCTCACTTAGGAGCCTGAAGCCAACCCTCACTTAGGAGCCTGAAGCCAACCCTCACTTAGGAGCCTGAAGCCAACCCTCACTTAGGAGCCTGAAGCCAACCCACACTTAGGAACCTGAAGCCATCCCTCACGTTGGAGCCTGAAGCCATCCCTCACGTTGGAGCCTGAAGCCATCAATCATGTAGGAGTCTGAAGCCATCCCTCACGTTGGAGCCTGAAGTCATCACTCACTTAGGAGCCTGAAGCCATCCCTCACTTAGGAGCCTGAAGCCAACCCTCACTTAGGAGCCTGAAGCCATCCCTCACGTTGGAGCCTGAAGTCATCACTCACTTAGGAGCCTGAAGCCAACCCTCACTTAGGAGCCTGAAGCCAACCCTCACTTAGGAGCCTGAAGCCATCCCTCACGTTGGAGCCTGAAGTCATCACTCACTTAGGAGCCTGAAGCCATCCCTCACGTTGGAGCCTGAAGCCATCCCTCACGTAGGAGCCTGAAGCCATCCCTTACGTCGGAGCCTGAAGTCATCACTCACTTAGGAGCCTCAAGCCATCCCTCACTTAGGAGCCTGAAGCCATCCCTCACGTTGGAGCCTGAAGTCATCACTCACTTAGGAGCCTGAAGCCATCCCTCACTTAGGAGCCTGAAGCCATCCCTCACGTTGGAGCCTGAAGTCATCACTCACTTAGGAGCCTGAAGCCAACCCTCACTTAGGAGCCTGAAGCCATCCCTCACGTTGGAACCTGAAGTCATCACTCACTTAGGAGCCTGAAGCCATCCCTCACGTTGGAGCCTGAAGCCATCCCTCACGTCGGAGCCTGAAGCCATCCCTCACGTTGGAGCCTGAAGCCATCCCTCATGTAGGAGCCTGAAGCCATCAATCATGTAGGAGTCTGAATCCATCCTTCATGCAGGAGCCTGAATCCATCCCTCACGTTGGAGTCTGAAGCCATCCCTCACGTTGGAATCTGAAGCCATCCCTCACGTTGGAGTCTGAAGCCATTCCTCACGTTGGAGCCTGAATCCAACCCTCACGTTGGAGCCTGAATCCATCCCTCACGTTGGAGTCTGAAGCCATCCCTCACGTTGGAATCTGAAGCCATCCCTCACGTTGGAGTCTGAAGCCATTCCTCACGTTGGAGCCTGAATCCAACCCTCACGTTGGAGCCTGAATCCATCCCTCACGTTGGAGTCTGAAGCCATCTTTCATGCAGGAGTCTGAAGCCATCCCTCACGTTGGAGCCTGAAACCAATCCTCACGTAGGAGCCTGAAGCCATCCCTCAGGTTGGAGCCTGAAGCCATCCCTCACGTTGAAGCCTGAAGCCAACCCTCACGTTGGAGCCTGAAGCCATCCCTCACGTAGGAGTCTGAAGCCATCCCTCACGTTGGAGTCTGAAGCCATCCCTCATGTAGGAGCCTGAAGCCAGCCCTCACGTAGGAGTCTGAAGCCATCCCTCATGTAGGAGTCTGAAGCCAGCCCTCACGTAGGAGTCTGAAGCCAAACCTCACGTAGGAGTCTGAAGCCAACCCTCACGTAGGAGTCTGAAGCCAACCCTCACGTTGGAGTCTGAAGCCATCCCTCACGTTGGAGCCTGAAGCCATCCCTCACGTTGGAGCCTGAAGGCAACCCTCACGTAGGAGTCTGAAGCCAACCCTCACGTAGGAGTCTGAAGCTATCCCGCACGTAGGAGCCTGAAGCCATCCCTCACGTAGGAGTCTGAAGCCATCCCTCACGTTGGAGTCTGAAGCCATCCCTCACGTTGGAGTCTGAAGACATCCCTCACGTAGGAGTCTGAAGCCATCCCTCACGTAGGAGTCTAAAGCCATCCCTCACGTTGGAGTCTGAAGCCATCCCTCATGTAGGAGCCTGAAGCCAGCCCTCACTTAGGAGTCTGAAGCCAGCCCTCACGTAGGAGTCTGAAGCCAACCCTCACCTAGGAGTCTGAAGCCATCCCTCATGTAGGAGCTTGAAGCCAGGTTCCCCCCCCCCCGCCTTTCTTCTGAAGCTAAATAAAGAGGCACAGTACCGTGACAGGAACAATACACAAATACCCTCCTCTTCGTCCCTCTCCTGAAGCCAGTCGGTAGACCTTGTCACACATTTATCTATTACCAGCATACACGATCTCTTGGCACCAGGTGGAGGAGGACGTGGAGGACGTGGAGGACGTGGAGGACGTGGAGGATGTGGAGGACGTGGATGATGTGGAGGACGTGGAGGACGAGGAGGACGTGGAGGACGAGAAGGGCGTGGAGGACGTGTAGGACGTGGAGGACGTGGAGGACGAGGAGGACGTGGAGGACGAGAAGGACGTGGAGGACGTAGAGGACGAGGAGGACGTGGAGGACTTGGAGAACGTGGAGGACGTGGAGGACGTGGAGGACGAGAAGGACGTGGAGGACGTGGAGGACGTGGAGGACGTGGAGGACGTGGAGGACGAGGAGGACGTGGAGGACGAGAAGGACGTGGAGGACGTGGAGGACGTGGAGGACGTGGAGGACGAGGAGGACGTGCAGGACGAGAAGGACGTGGAGGATGTAGAGGACGAGGAGGACGTGGAGAACGTGGAGGACGTGGAGGACGAGAAGGACGTGGAGGACGTGGAGGACGAGGAGGACGTGGAGGACGTGGAGGACGTGGAGGGCGAGGAGGACGTCTAAGACGAGAAGGACGTGGAGGACGTGGAGGACGTAGAGGACGTGGAGGACGTGGAGGACGTGGAGGACGTGGAGGACGAGGAGGACGTGGAGGACTAGAAGGACGTGGAGGACGTGGAGGACGAGGAGGACGTGAAGGACGAGAAGGACGTAGAGGACGAGGAGGACGTGGAGAACGTGGAGGACGTGGAGGATGAGAAGAACGTGGAGGACGTGGAGGACGAGGAGGACGTGGAGGATGAGGAGGACGAGAAGGACGAGAGTGTGGACGCAGCAGTGTGCTGCTCAGCTGTGAGTTAATGTGTTTTGAACAACAACACATACCACTAACTTAACACACATACCACTAACTTAACACACATACCACTAACTTAACACACATACCACTAACTTAACACACATACCACTAACTTAACACACATACCACTAACTTAACACACATACCTCTAACTTAACACACATACCACTAACTTAACACACATACCACTAACTTAACATACATACCACTAACTTAACACACACCACTAACTTAACACACATACCACTAACTTAACACACATACCACTAACTTAACACACATACCACTAACTTAACACACATACCTCTAACTTAACACACATACCACTAACTTAACACACATACCACTAACTTAACATACATACCAATAACTTAACACACACCACTAACTTAACACACATACCACTAACTTAACACACATACCACTAACTTAATATACATACCACTAACTTAACACACACCACTAACTTAACACACATACCACTAGTTAACACACATTCCACTAACTTAACACACATACCACTAACTTAACACACATACCACTAACTTAACATACATACCACTAACTTAACACACACCACTAACTTAACACACATACCACTAGTTAACACACATTCCACTAACTTAACACACATACCACTAACTTAACACACATACCACTAACTTAACACACATACCACTAACATAACACACATACCACTAACTTAACACACATACCACTAACTTAACACACATACCACTAAACACACATAACACTAACTTAACACACATTCCACTAACATAACATACATACCACTAACTTAACACACACATACCACTAACTTAACACACATACCACTAACTTAACACACATACCACTAACTTAACACACATACCACTAACTTAACATACATACCACTAACTTAACACACACCACTAACTTAACACACATACCACTAACTTAACACACATACCACTAACTTAATATACATACCACTAACTTAACACACACCACTAACTTAACACACATACCACTAGTTAACACACATTCCACTAACTTAACACACATACCACTAACTTAACACACATACCACTAACTTAACATACATACCACTAACTTAACACACACCACTAACTTAACACACATACCACTAGTTAACACACATTCCACTAACTTAACACACATACCACTAACTTAACACACATACCACTAACTTAACAAACATACCACTAACATAACACACATACCACTAACTTAACACTCATAACACTAACTTAACACACATACCACTAACATAACATACATACCACTAACTTAACACACACATACCACTAACTTAACACACATACCACTAACTTGACACACATAACACTAACTAAACACATACCACTAACTTAACACACATACCACTAACTTAACACACATACCACTAATTAACACACATACCACTAACTTAACACACATACCACTAACATAACACACATACCACTAACTTAACATACATACCACTAACTTAACACACACCACTAACTTAACACACATACCACTAACTTGACACACATAACACTAACTAAACACATACCACTAACTTAACACATATACCACTAACTTATCACACATACCACTAATTAACACACATACCACTAACTTAACACACATACCACTAACATAACACACATACCACTAACTTAACACACATACCACTAACTTAACACACATACCACTAACTTTACACACATACCACTAACTTAACACACATACCACTAACTTAACACACATACCACTAGTTAACACACATACCACTAACTTAATACACATACCACTAACTTAACACACATACCACTATCTTAACACACATACCACTAACTTAACACACATACCACTAACTAAACACACATACCACTAACTTAACACACATACCACTAACTTAACACACATACCACTAACATAACACACATACCACTAACTTAACACACATACCACTAACATAACACACATACCACTAACTTAGCACACATACCACTAACTTAACACACATACCACTAACTTAACACACATACCACTAGTTAACACATATACCACTAACTTAGCACACATTCCACTAACTTAACACACATACCACTAACTTAACACACATACCACGAACTTAACACACATACCACGAACTTAACACACATACCACTAACTTTACACACATACCACTAACTAAACACACATACCACTAACTTAACACACATACCACTAACTTAACACACATACCACTAACTTAACACACATACCACTAACTTAACACACATACCACTAACTTAACACACATACCACTAACTTAAAACACATACCACTAACTTAACACACATACCACTAACTTGACACAAATAACACTAACTAAACACATACCACTAACTTAACACACATACCACTAACTTAACACACATACCACTAATTAACACACATACCACTAACTTAACACACATACCACTAACATAACTCACATACCACTAACTTAACATACATACCACTAACTTAACACACACCACTAACTTAACACACATACCACTAACTTGACACACATAACACTAACTAAACACATACCACTAACTTAATACACATACCACTAACTTATCACACATACCACTAATTAACACACATACCACTAACTTAACACACATACCACTAACATAACACACATACCACTAACTTAACACACATACCACTAACTTAACACACACACCACTAACTTTACACACATACCACTAACTTAACACACATACCACTAACTTAACACACATACCACTAGTTAACACACATACCACTAACTTAATACACATACCACTAACTTAACACACATACCACTATCTTAACACACATACCACTAACTTAACACACATACCACTAACTAAACACACATACCACTAACTTAACACACATACCACTAACTTAACACACATACCACTAACATAACACACATACCACTAACATAACACACATACCACTAACTTAGCACACATACCACTAACTTAACACACATACCACTAACTTAACACACATACCACTAGTTAACACACATACCACTAACTTAGCTCACATTCCACTAACTTAACACACATACCACTAACTTAACACATATACCACGAACTTAACACACATACCACGAACTTAACACACATACCACTAACTTAACACACATACCACTAACTAAACACACATACCACTAACTTAACACACATACCACTAACTTAACACACATACCACTAACTTAACACACATACCACTAACTTAACACACATACCACTAACTTAACACACATACCACTAACTTAACACACATACCACTAACTTGACACACATAACACTAACTAAACACATACCACTAACTTAACACACATGCCACTAACTTAACACACATACCACTAATTAACACACATACCACTAACTTAACACACATACCACTAACATAACACACATACCACTAACTTAACATACATACCACTAACTTAACACACACCACTAACTTAACACACATACCACTAACTTGACACACATAACACTAACCAAACACATACCACTAACTTAACACACATACTACTAACTTATCACACATGCCACTAATTAACACACATACCACTAACTTAACACACATACCACTAACATAACACACATACCATTAACTTAACACACATACCACTAACTTAACACACATTCCACTAGTTAACACACATACCACTAACTTAATACACATACCACTAACTTAACACACATACCACTAACTTAACACATATACCACGAACTTAACACACATACCACGAACTTAACACACATACCACTAACTTAACACACATACCACTAACTAAACACACATACCACTAACTTAACACACATACCACTAACTTAACACACATACCACTAACTTAACACACATACCACTAACTTAACACACATACCACTAACTTAACACACATACCACTAACTTAACACACATACCACTAACTTGACACACATAACACTAACTAAACACATACCACTAACTTAACACACATACCACTAACTTAACACACATACCACTAATTAACACACATACCACTAACTTAACACACATACCACTAACATAACACACATACCACTAACTTAACATACATACCACTAACTTAACACACACCACTAACTTAACACACATACCACTAACTTGACACACATAACAATAACCAAACACATACCACTAACTTAACACACATACTACTAACTTATCACACATACCACTAATTAACACACATACCACTAACTTAACACACATACCACTAACTTTACACACATACCACTAACTTAACACACATACCACTAACTTAACACACATTCCACTAGTTAACACACATACCACTAACTTAATACACATACCACTAACTTAACACACATACCACTATCTTAACACACATACCACTAACTTAACACACACACCACTAACTAAACACACATACCACTAACTTAACACACATACCACTAACTTAACACACATACCACTAACATAACACACATACCACTAACTTAACACACATACCACTAACATAACACACATACCACTAACTTAGCACACATACCACTAACTTAACACACATACCACTAACTTAACACACATACCACTAGTTAACACACATACCACTAACTTAGCACACATTCCACTAACTTAACACACATACCACTAACTTAACACACATACCACGAACTTAACACACATACCACGAACTTAACACACATACCACTAACTTAACACACATACCACTAACTAAACACACATACCACTAACTTAACACACATACCACTAACTTAACACACATACCACTAACTTAACACACATACCACTAACTTAACACACATACCACTAACATAACACACATACCACTAACTTAGCACACATACCACTAACTTAACACACATACCACTAACTTAACACACATACCACTAGTTAACACACATACCACTAACTTAGCACACATTCCACTAACTTAACACACATACCACTAACTTAACACACATACCACGAACTTAACACACATACCACGAACTTAACACACATACCACTAACTTAACACACATACCACTAACTTAACACACATAACACTAACTAAACACATAAGGCTAACTTAACACACATATCACTAACTTAACACACATGCCACTAGTTAACACACATACCACTAACTTAACACACATACCACTAACATAACACACATACCACTAACTTAACACACATGCCACTAACTTAACACACATACCACTAACTTAACACACACACCACTAACTTAACACACATACCACTAACTTAACACACATACCACTAAATTAACACACATATCACTAACTTAACACACATACCACTAACTTAACACACATACCACTAATTTAATACACATACCGCTAACTTAACACACGTACCACTAACTTAGCACACATACCACTAGTTAATACACATACCATTAACTTAACACACATACCACTAGTTAACACACATACCATTAAATTAATACACATACCACTAGTTAACACACATACCATTAACTTAACACACATACCACTAGTTAACACACATACTACTAACTTAACACACATAGTACTAACTTAACACACATACCACTAACTTAACACACAGATCACTAACTTAACACACATACCACTAACACACATACCACTAACTTAACACACATACCACTAACTTAACACACATACCACTAGTTAACACACATACCATTAACTTAACACACATACCACTAGTTAACACACATACAATTAACTTAACACACATACCACTAGTTAACACACATACCATTAACTTAACACACATACCACTAGTTAACACACGTACCATGACTTAACACACATACCACTAGTTAATACACATACTACTAACTTAACACACATACCACTAACTTAACACACATACCACTAACTTAACTCACATATCACTAACTTAACACACATACCACTAACACACATACCACTAACTTAACACACATACTACTAGTTAACACACACACCATTAACTTAACACACATACCACTAGTTAACACACACACTACTAAGTAACACACATACCACTAACTTAACTCACATACCACTAACATAACACACATACCACTAACTTAACACACATACTACTAACTAACACACATACCACTAACTTAACACACATACCACTAACTTGACACACATACCACTACCTTAACACACATACCACTAACATAACACATATACCACTAACTTAACACACATACCAATAACTTAACACACATACCACTAACTTAACACACATACCACTAACTTAACACACATACCACTAACTTAACACACATACCACTAACATAACACACATACCACTAACTTAACACACATACCACTAACATAACACACATACCACTAACTTAACACACATACTACTAAAACACATACCACTAACTTAACACACATACCACTAACTTAACACACATACCACTAACTTAACACACATACCACTAACATAACACACATACCACTAACTTAACACACATACCACTAACATAACACACATACCACTAACTTAACACACATACCACTAACTTAACACACATACCAATAACTTAACACACATACCACTAACTTAACACACATACCACTAACTTAACACACATACCACTAACTTAACACACATACCACTAACTTAACACACATACCACTAACTTAACACACATACCACTATCTTAACGCACATACCACTAACTTAACACACATACCACTAACATAGCACACATACCACTAACTTAACACACATACCACTAACTTAACACACATACCACTAACTTAACACACATACCACTAACATAACACACATACCACTAACTTAACACACATACCACTAACATAACACACATACCACTAACTTAACACACATACCACTAACTTAACACACATACCACTAACTTAACACACATACCACTAACTTAACACACATACCACTAACTTAACACACATACCACTAACTTAACACACATACCACTAACTTAACACACATACAACTAACTTAACACACATACCACTAACTTAACACACATACCACTAACTTAACGCACATACCACTAACTTAACACACATACCACTAACATAGCACGCATACCACTAACTTAACACACATACCACTAACTTAACACACATACCACTAACTTAACGCACATACCACTAACTTAACACACATACCACTAACTTAACACACATACCACTAACTTAACACACATACCACTAACTTAACACACGTACCACTAACTTAACACACATACCACTAACATAACACACATACCACTAACATAACACACATGCCACTAACTTAACACACATACCACTAACATAACACACATACCACTAACTTAACACACATACCACTAACTTGACACACATAACAATAACCAAACACATACCACTAACTTAACACACATACTACTAACTTATCACACATACCACTAATTAACACACATACCACTAACTTAACACACATACCACTAACTTTACACACATACCACTAACTTAACACACATACCACTAACTTAACACACATTCCACTAGTTAACACACATACCACTAACTTAATACACATACCACTAACTTAACACACATACCACTATCTTAACACACATACCACTAACTTAACACACACACCACTAACTAAACACACATACCACTAACTTAACACACATACCACTAACTTAACACACATACCACTAACATAACACACATACCACTAACTTAACACACATACCACTAACATAACACACATACCACTAACTTAGCACACATACCACTAACTTAACACACATACCACTAACTTAACACACATACCACTAGTTAACACACATACCACTAACTTAGCACACATTCCACTAACTTAACACACATACCACTAACTTAACACACATACCACTAACTTAACACACATACCACTAACTTAACACACATACCACTAACTAAACACACATACCACTAACTTAACACACATACCACTAACTTAACACACATACCACTAACATAACACACATACCACTAACTTAACACACATACCACTAACATAACACACATACCACTAACTTAGCACACATACCACTAACTTAACACACATACCACTAACTTAACACACATACCACGAACTTAACACACATACCACTAACTTAACACACATACCACTAACTAAACACACATACCACTAACTTAACACACATACCACTAACTTAACACACATACCACTAACTTAACACACATACCACTAACTTAACACACATACCACTAACATAACACACATACCACTAACTTAGCACACATACCACTAACTTAACACACATACCACTAACTTAACACACATACCACTAGTTAACACACATACCACTAACTTAGCACACATTCCACTAACTTAACACACATACCACTAACTTAACACACATACCACGAACTTAACACACATACCACGAACTTAACACACATACCACTAACTTAACACACATACCACTAACTTAACACACATAACACTAACTAAACACATAAGGCTAACTTAACACACATATCACTAACTTAACACACATGCCACTAGTTAACACACATACCACTAACTTAACACACATACCACTAACATAACACACATACCACTAACTTAACACACATGCCACTAACTTAACACACATACCACTAACTTAACACACACACCACTAACTTAACACACATACCACTAACTTAACACACATACCAATAAATTAACACACATATCACTAACTTAACACACATACCACTAACTTAACACACATACCACTAATTTAATACACATACCGCTAACTTAACACACGTACCACTAACTTAGCACACATACCACTAGTTAATACACATACCATTAACTTAACACACATACCACTAGTTAACACATATACCATTAAATTAATACACATACCACTAGTTAACACACATACCATTAACTTAACACACATACCACTAGTTAACACACATACTACTAACTTAACACACATAGTACTAACTTAACACACATACCACTAACTTAACACACATACCACTAACACACATACCACTAACTTAACACACATACCACTAACTTAACACACATACCACTAGTTAACACACATACCATTAACTTAACACACATACCACTAGTTAACACACATACAATTAACTTAACACACATACCACTAGTTAACACACATACCATTAACTTAACACACATACCACTAGTTAACACACGTACCATGACTTAACACACATACCACTAGTTAATACACATACTACTAACTTAACACACATACCACTAACTTAACACACATACCACTAACTTAACACACATATCACTAACTTAACACACATACCACTAACACACATACCACTAACTTAACACACATACTACTAGTTAACACACACACCATTAACTTAACACACATACCACTAGTTAACACACACACTACTAAGTAACACACATACCACTAACTTAACTCACATACCACTAACATAACACACATACCACTAACTTAACACACATACTACTAACTAACACACATACCACTAACTTAACACACATACCACTAACTTAACACACATACCACTAACTTAACACACATACCACTAACATAACACACATACCACTAACTTAACACACATACCACTAACATAACACACATACCACTAACTTAACACACATACTACTAAAACACATACCACTAACTTAACACACATACCACTAACTTAACACACATACCACTAACTTAACACACATACCACTAACATAACACACATACCACTAACTTAACACACATACCACTAACATAACACACATACCACTAACTTAACACACATACCACTAACTTAACACACATATCAATAACTTAACACACATACCACTAACTTAACACACATACCACTAACTTAACACACATACCACTAACTTAACACACATACCACTAACTTAACACACATACCACTAACTTAACACACATACCACTAACTTAACACACATATCAATAACTTAACACACATACCACTAACTTAACACACATACCACTAACTTAACACACATACCACTAACATAGCACACATACCACTAACTTAACACACATACCACTAACTTAACACACATACCACTAACTTAACACACATACCACTAACATAACACACATACCACTAACTTAACACACATACCACTAACATAACACACATACCACTAACTTAACACACATACCACTAACTTAACACACATACCACTAACTTAACACACATACCACTAACTTAACACACATACCACTAACTTAACACACATACCACTAACTTAACACACATACCACTAACTTAACACACATACAACTAACTTAACACACATACCACTAACTTAACACACATACCACTAACTTAACGCACATACCACTAACTTAACACACATACCACTAACATAGCACGCATACCACTAACTTAACACACATACCACTAACTTAACACACATACCACTAACTTAACGCACATACCACTAACTTAACACACATACCACTAACTTAACACACATACCACTAACTTAACACACATACCACTAACTTAACACACGTACCACTAACTTAACACACATACCACTAACATAACACACATACCACTAACATAACACACATGCCACTAACTTAACACACATACCACTAACATAACACGCATACCACTAACTTAACACACATACCACTAACTTAACAAACATACCACTAACTTAACACACATACCACTAACTTAGCACACATACCACTAACTTAACACACATTCCACTAAGATAACACACATACCACTAGTTAACACACATACCATTAACTTAACACACATACCACTAGTTAACACACATACTACTAACTTAACACACATACCACTAACATAACACACATACCACTAACTTAACACACATACCACTAACATAACACACATTCCACTAACTTAACACACATACCACTAACATAACACACATACCACTAACATAAGACACATACCACTAACATAACACACATACCACTAACTTAACACACATACCACTAACATAGCACACATACCACTAACATAACACACATACCACTAACATAACACACATACCACTAACTTAACACACATACCACTAACATAACACACATACCACTAACTTAACACACATACCACTAACTTAACACACATATCAATAACTTAACACACATACCACTAACTTAACACACATACCACTAACTTAACACACATACCACTAACTTAACACACATACCACTAACTTAACACACATACCACTAACTTAACACACATACCACTATCTTAACGCACATACCACTAACTTAACACACATACCACTAACATAGCACACATACCACTAACTTAACACACATACCACTAACTTAACACACATACCACTAACTTAACACACATACCACTAACATAACACACATACCACTAACTTAACACACATACCACTAACATAACACACATACCACTAACTTAACACACATACCACTAACTTAACACACATACCACTAACTTAACACACATACCACTAACTTAACACACATACCACTAACTTAACACACATACCACTAACTTAACACACATACCACTAACTTAACACACATACAACTAACTTAACACACATACCACTAACTTAACACACATACCACTAACTTAACGCACATACCACTAACTTAACACACATACCACTAACATAGCACGCATACCACTAACTTAACACACATACCACTAACTTAACACACATACCACTAACTTAACGCACATACCACTAACTTAACACACATACCACTAACTTAACACACATACCACTAACTTAACACACATACCACTAACTTAACACACGTACCACTAACTTAACACACATACCACTAACATAACACACATACCACTAACATAACACACATGCCACTAACTTAACACACATACCACTAACATAACACGCATACCACTAACTTAACACACATACCACTAACTTAACAAACATACCACTAACTTAACACACATACCACTAACTTAGCACACATACCACTAACTTAACACACATTCCACTAAGATAACACACATACCACTAGTTAACACACATACCATTAACTTAACACACATACCACTAGTTAACACACATACTACTAACTTAACACACATACCACTAACATAACACACATACCACTAACTTAACACACATACCACTAACATAACACACATTCCACTAACTTAACACACATACCACTAACATAACACACATACCACTAACATAAGACACATACCACTAACATAACACACATACCACTAACTTAACACACATACCACTAACATAGCACACATACCACTAACATAACACACATACCACTAACATAACACACATACCACTAACTTAACACACATACCACTAACATAACACACATACCACTAACTTAACACACATACCACTAACTTAACACACCTACCACTAACTTAACACACATACCACTAACATAACACACATACCACTAACATAACACACATACCACTAACATAACACACATACCACTAACTTAACACACATACCACTAACTTAACACACATACCACTAACTTAACACACATACCACTAACATAACACACATACCACTAACATAACACACATACCACTAACTTAACACACATACCACTAACATAACACACATACCACTAACATAACACACATACCACTAACATAACACACATACCACTAACTTAACACACATACCACTAACATAACACACATACCACTAACTTAACACACATACCACTAACATAACACACATACCACTAACATAACACACATACCACTAACTTAACACACATACCACTAACATAACACACATACCACTAACATAACACACATACCACTAACATAACACACATACCACTAACTTAACACACATACCACTAACATAACACACATACCACTAACATAACACACATACCACTAACTTAACACACATACCACTAACATAACACACATACCACTAACATAACACACATACCACTAACATAACACACATACCACTAACTTAACACACATACCACTAACATAACACACATACCACTAACATAACACACATACCACTAACTTAACACACATACCACTAACATAACACACATATCACTAACATAACACACATACCACTAACATAACACACATACCACTAACATAACACACATACCACTAACATAACACACATACCACTACCATAACACACATACCACTAACATAACACACATACCACTAACATAACACACATACCACTAACATAACACACATACCACTAACATAACACACATACCACTAACATAACACACATACCACTAACATAACACACATACCACTAGCATAACACACATACCACTAACATAACACACATACCACTAACATAACACACATACCACTAAGATAACACACATACCACTAGCATAACACACATACCACTAACATAACACACATACCACTAACATAACACACATACCACTAACATAACACACATACCACTAACTTAACACACATACCACTAACATAACACACATACCACTAACATAACACACATACCACTAACTTAACACATACAGACTCACGCCTCCCAAGGAACCAATTAAACAACGAACATTCTACAAAAAAAAAAGGTTCAGAAACTTTGCTCTGATAAAACCTATGAAATCATTATCGTTCAAAATGCGACAAAAATATCACCGAGGCCTTATCTAAGGGTACCCGAGTCACTACAGAATTAGTGACTCAGTGGATGCTTAGATTTTTTTCATCTCCAGTAACACGAAAATGCTTTATTAGATCGGGTTCAAATTTTCAACGCTGGAGTATGGTAACTAGGGAAAGATTCTTGCATCAGTTAGCATGTGCAGGTGCCCTGGGATATAAGTTGCATCACTCATTCCCTGCCTCACCCAAAACAAAATGGTGAGGTTCATCCTGGACCAGGGTGGGCCTAAGAAAACACGTATTATAATATCTTTATTTACTACAAGTACATGTACAAGGTATACAGTCCTAGCTGACAACAATGACATACTACTACGTAGAAACTCTCTTGTTATGCTCTGCATTTCGGGCAAATTAGGTCAGTGTCCCAGGATGCGACCCACACCAGTCGACTAACACCCAGGTACCCATTTTACTGATGGGGAACATAGACAACAGGTGGAAAGAAACACGTCCAATGTTTCTACTCTGGCTGGGAATCGAACCCAGGCCCTCGCCGTGTGAAGCGAGAGCGTTAACCACCAGGCCACCAGATGAATTACAACAACTGGATATGTTGAATGTTGAAGATAACTGAAGTGAAATCACGTTAATAAAATTGCTCACAGTGTCCAGAATATCTTGTTGCCAAGTGTGTCAAGGCTGGGAACCAAAGCATGCATAGTACTAGGGCAAGGGAACACAACTTTGTAGTACCCACATAGGTGGTCTGTCAGGCTTCAAACACATTTTATTGTGCAGCAGTAAAGGAGTGGAACGGACTGCCTGCACATGTCAAATCCTGTCCTAACATGAGCCAGTTCAAGAAGAGATCCAAAAGGTGCCTGATGAATGTAGCGACAGAAAGGGAAGAGAATGAATTCTTGAATAGCTAACACATGTACCTATTAATGTGATCTGATTCTCTGTAATGTTAATGTAAGTAACTCACTTTACCTGTTTTAACTTTTATGGTTTAAATAATAAGTTATTACAAGGACCCCAATGAAAAGAAGTCACTGTCTTTTTTTGGGTTATCTTAGATAATCTACACATATATGCTGCTATGTATGATAACTTATGTAATTGTATTTATGTGTACTTATACCTGAATAAACTTACTTTAAACTTACTTATCGAGGAATGGCTCCGAAGGCTTTCAGACTTCTCTGCTGCTGGCCTTCCCACGTTCAAAAAATGTGTCTTTTAATTCGACGTCGTCGGAGAGTGAATTTCAAGTGTGTAGGAGCACACGTGCCAGTTTTATGTGTAAAATAGTGTGAAATGTTCATCCCCTTAAAATTACGTTAATTATATTCAGGCTAGCTCTTCTGAACACCTTCAATATTTAATGACTGTTGCATTTTATGGCTAAAAGAGTTTCCATTAAGTCTAGTTAGCGTGCGGAAAAATTCTTTAGTGTATGAAACTTGAAAATACTGTTGTCAGTGCAAGTAGACATTCTCCAATTATAATTGGAGAATGTCTATTGATCAGCTCCAAATTTTCAGCTATGATGTATTATTCAGAGAGCAACGGTCGCCTTGTTATTCCGCTCCATAATTCCTAATTTGTTAATTTTATTACATATTTATTGATATTTATTTTCATTCAATGATTAAAGCTTGCCTCGTCTTGTCACCTTTAAAATATTAACACTTTTGCATTTTATTATCAATTTTCCTTGCTATGTGTGTTTGTCAGTACGAAGTTTGAATGTAGTGGAATAATTGATGTTGGCAGAAGAATACAGGAACAGGTAAATGAGCCTCTATGAAATCGAATCAAATCTGTGTTCGACAATGCTTATATCGATGCTTGTATCCTAACAGATTTAGATACATGGCACACCATTTAGGGAATATTGCTTGTGTATCTCCAGATACACTGAAATCCCCAGGTCCACTTACGTGATGAGATCTCCTGGTAATATTGATCAGTTCAGCCAAATACCAGTTAAGAAGTACTAAAAGGAAGTAGGTGTCGGTCTGAAGAATGTCTTGATAGGTCCTCAAGAACCATAAATTCCTTTCCATCCTCTCTGCAGTTACCACAGTCTTTTCTAGTTCTTGTCTCAGCTGCAGGGTTTATTCAGCTGCCAGTGAGGAGTGACTGTGAAGGTCACATGAAGTGTGTGGCGGTGATGCTGTTCTTCATCAATCTCAATCTTACTTAACTAGATACTCTCTACTAAGCTCATATATTTGCACAAACACGGGTAAACAAGTAAAATGCTGGAATTGGCACAGCCACATTTGGCCAACACCACAATACATCCAAATAGATGACATATTTTAAGCTTCTCCTTGGTCAGAACTCCCCGACATTGATTAGATTATTGTTAAACTGGAAAGATTTCCCCTCATTATGTCCTGCATGGGTTCAGTTGCTTGCATTTTTGGTCACAGTGGTGGCCCATGTTAACCTCCCTAATGTGTATAAATATACCTAGGTGGATGAATCTTATTGTAGCCAGCTGGCCCAGTGGCTTACGCACTGGCCTTGAGTTTTACGACTCACTTGCCGTACCCTCTTTTGTAGCAATCGTGTTATTACGATTTCGTGAGTCTTGCTTACATAATGGATAACAATGGTCTTGAGTATCTCTGATAAATTGTTTATGCCCCTATCTCTTATGACTGAGTTTACTTAAGTAGTCCTCGTGCATACCTTCTCAGTACTGGTTCTCCCTGCACTCACGCTGGAGACACCTGGCTGCTTGAATGAGATGAACTGAGCACCTGCAAGATATACATGAGATGCATATTTTTTAATGCTCTACTGATTTTGTGTTGAAGGAGAAATTGATCACTCAGCTGACTTAGGTCATAGATGATCTGGCTGAAAATCTGCCAAGAGAGAGCCGTACAGGAAGCTGTCAAATACGTGTGTTCATACTTTTCATTCGTGCAGAGCATGAGGGTGACCGGGAACTCCGCCTGTATGTTGTCACCGAGATGATTCTCATTTTTCACTCAGCTGGACATGCTGAATATGAAAGCTCTAACTGAATTTACCTGGATTCCTATGAAGAATCTCCCAAACATCAAGAGTGAAAAATTATCTGAAAACATTCACTGAAGATGGCTACTTTACAATTAGGGGAAATGTCAAGTTCTGGAGCTGTATTTCACAGATCAAATTATTGTATCACTTCTGTGTCATTATTCATTGTCATACGACACTACTGAACTATACTTTAACATGTGAGTTAATGATGTTTCTGTCTTCGTCGTTCACCCACATCAGCATTTCATAAAGTTTTAGAAATTGCCTGGTGTGGAGGGCTGCTTACCTCTCTTTATCTGTCATAAGTTGTCACTGGTTCAGTATGGAAGTGCATCTGCTGACTGGCTGGTTCTTCTCTTCTCTTCGCTTCTAAGAGTTCCTGTATGATTTAGTGTATCCTAACACATCTCTGGTGCTTAGTCAGACTGAGTACTGGTGTTCTTGTTTGCTTTATCTCAAAAGGATCTTAATTATGTAGGGGTCTATATGCATGTCATGAGGATGATCGTAGGATATTCCTGTCATGGTTCCTTTCTGTCCAGAGTTTGGCTCTAGATATTTCTAAATTGTTGGCTGCCTGTGTACTGTCACAGCCAACAACTACACTACCTAGCAGTGTAACGGGAACTTTACTTTCGTTTTAGGGCTTGTGTGTGTACAACTATGGATATACGATGGCTGCTGATTCTGTTACGTTGTTTCAAAACGTTGTATAATAATAATAATAATAATAATAATAATAATAATAATAATAATAATAATAATAATAATAATATCTTTATTTCTACAAGTACATGTACAAGGTATACAGTCCTAGCTGACATCAATGACATACTACTATACAGAAAACCCCTTTTTATGCTGAGCATCTCGGGCAAATTAGGTCAGTGTCCCAGGATGCGACCCACATCAGTCG
This sequence comes from Cherax quadricarinatus, assembly GCF_038502225.1. NCBI lineage: Eukaryota > Metazoa > Arthropoda > Malacostraca > Decapoda > Parastacidae > Cherax > Cherax quadricarinatus. The sequence goes on from NC_091293.1 coordinate 48,943,535, forward strand.
ACTAAAACCCAGGCACCCATTTTACTGATGAGTAAACACAGACAACAGGTGTAAAGAAACATGCCCAATGTTTCTACCCTGGCTGGGAATCGAACCCAGACCCTCGCCGTGTGAAGCGAGAGCTTCACCCTCGACAGTGTACATGGTGTAAACAAATATTCACTCAATCATTACAACTTGTAAATACATAATACTGTCTAAGTATGTGAGAAATGAGGGAGAACACTGGGTTTATTCACTGATAAATACAATTTAATTCTTAATATATTTAGATACATATATCCTCTCCTGAAAAGAATCATTTTTTAAGTAAAGTGTTTATTTATATTTAATGTTGAACCTTTCTGAACATATTTTGAGAGTTTATTAAGTGTTCAGGTTCACCCTTGGTGGTACAGCATTATGTAGAAACTCTGTGGTAGGGGGCTCTGGTGGCCTGGTGGTTAACGCTCTCGCTTCAAACGGTGAGGGCCTGGGTTCGATTCCCAGCCAGAGTAGAAACATTGGACGTGTTTCTTTCAACCTGTTGTCTATGTTCCCCATCAGTAAAATGGGTACCTGGGTGTTAGTCGACTGGTGTGGGTCGCATCCTGGGACACTGACCTAAGGAGGCCTGGTCACAGACCGGGCCGCGGGGGCGTTGACCCCCGGAACTCTCTCCAGGTATCTCCAGGTAATACTGCCTACATACAGGCAATGACACAAATATAATAAATACTTAATACACACTGGACAGCTCAGCCTCCCAGAAAGATTCCCTGACCAACTACAACAGCAAGGAACTGATGTATCACTGTATTAATGGTATACAATACCCACAAGATGAAGAATTATACATATGCAACATCTGGGCATCTTTACCTGTAAACGTTTCGCCATCCAGTGGCTTTATCAATACTCTAAAGACTGTAGAAATATATACTGGTAGAAGGCTGGTAGACAGCAACCATCCAGGGAGGTACTACCGTCCTGTGGTGGTAGGCTGGTAGACAGCAACCATCCAGGGAGGTACTACCGTCCTGTGGTGGTAGGCTGGTAGACAGCAACCATCCAGGGAGGTACTACCGTCCTGTGGTGGTAGGCTGGTAGACAGCAACCATCCAGGGAGGTACTAAAGTCCTGTGGTAGTAGGCTGGTAGACAGCAACCATCCAGGGAGGTACTTCCGTCCTGTAGTAGTAGGCTGGTAGACAGCAACCATCCCGGGAGGTACTAACGTCCTGTGGTAGTAGGCTGGTAGACAGCAACCATCCAGGGAGGTACTACCGTCCTGTAGTAGTAGGCTGGTAGACAGCAACCATCCAGGGAGGTACTACCGTCCTGTGGTAGTAGGCTGGTAGACAGCAACCATCCAGGGAGATACTACCGTCCTGTGGTAGTAGGTTGGAAGACAACAACCACCCAGGGAGGTACTACCGTCCTGTGGTAGTAGGCTGGTAGACAGCAACCATCCAGGGAGGTACTACCGTCCTGTGGTAGTAGGCTAGTAGACAACCACCCAGGGAGGTACTACCGTCCTGTGGTAGTAGGCTGGTAGACAGCAACCATCCAGGGAGGTAATACCGTCCTGTGGTAGTAGGCTGGTAGACAACAACCACTCAGGGAGGTACTACCGTCCTGTGGTAGTAGGCTGGTAGACAGCAACCACCCAGGGAGGCACTACCGTCCTATGGTAGTAGGCTGGTAGACAGCAACCACCCAGGGTGGTACTACCATCCTGTGGTAGTAGGCTGGTAGACAACAACAACCCAGGGAGGTACTACCGTCCTGTGGTAGTAGGTTGGTAGATAACCTCGCAGGGAGGTACTACCGTCCTGTGGAAGTAGGCTGGTAGACAACAACCACCAAGGGAGGTACTACCGTCCTGTGGTAGTAGGTTGGTAGACAGCAACCACCCAAGGAGGTACTACCGTCCTGTGGTAGTAGGCTGGTAGACAGCAACCACCCAGGGACGTACTACGGTCCTGTGGTAGTAGGCTGATAGACAACAACAACCCAGGGAGGTACTACCGTCCTGTGGTAGTAGGCTGGTAGACAACAACCACCCAGGGAGGTACTACCGTCCTGTGGTAGTAGGCTGGTAGACAGCAACCATCCAGGGAGGAACTACCGTCCTGTGGTAGTAGGCTGGTAGACAACAACCACTCAGGGAGGTACTACCGTCCTGTGGTAGTAGGCTGGTAGACAACAACCACCCAGGGAGGTACTACCGTTCTGTGGTAGTAGGCTGGTAGACAACCACCAAGGGAGGTACTACCGTCCTGTAGTAGTAGGCTGGTAGAGAGCAACCACCCAGGGAGGCACTACCGTCCTATGGTAGTAGGCTGGTAAACAGCAACCACCCAGGGAGGTACTACCGTCTTGTGGTAGTAGGCTGGTAGACAACAACCACCCAGGGAGGTACTACCGTCCTATGGTAGTAGGCTGGTAAACAGCAACCACCCATGGAGCTACTACTGTCCTGTGGTAGTAGGCTGGTAGACAACCACCCAGTGAGGTATTACCGTCCTGTGGTAGTAGGCTGGCAGACATCAACCACTCAGGGAGGCACTACCGACCTATGGTAGTAGGCTCGTAGACAGCAACCACCCTGGAAGGTACTACCGTCCTGTGGTAGTAGGTTCGTAAACAGCAACCACCCAGGAAGGTACTACCGTCCTGTGGTAGTAGGCTACCAGATAACAACCACCCAGGGAGGCACTACCGACCTATGGTAGTAGGCTGGTAGACAGTAACCACCCAGGAAGGTTCTACCGTCCTGTGGTAGTAGGCTACCAGACAGCAACCACCCAGGGAGGCACTACCGTCCTATGGTAGTAGGCTGGTAGACAGTAACCACCCAGGGAGGTACTACCGTCCTGTGGTTGTAGGCTACCAGACAGCAACCACCCAGGGAGGCACTACCGTCCTATGATAGTAGGCTGGTAGACAGTAACCACCCAGGGAGGTACTACCGTCCTGTGGTTGTAGGCTACCAGACAGCAACCACCCAGGGAGGCACTACCGTCCTATGGTAGTAGGCTGGTAGACAGTAACCACCCAGGGAGGTACTACCGTCCTGTGGTTGTAGGCTGGTAGACAGCAACCACCCAGGGAGGCACTACCGTCCTATGGTAGTAGGCTGGTAGACAGTAACCACCCAGGGAGGTACTACCGTCCTGTGGTTGTAGGCTACCAGACAACAACCACCCAGGGAGGCACTACCGTCCTATGGTAGTAGGCTGGTAGACAGTAACCACCCAGGGAGGTACTACCGTCCTGTGGTTGTAGGCTACCAGACAACAACCACCCAGGGAGGCACTACCGTCCTATGGTAGTAGGCTGGTAGACAGTAACCACCCAGGGAGGTACTACCGTCCTGTGGTTGTAGGCTGGTAGACAGCAACCACCCAGGGAGGCACTACCGTCCTATGGTAGTAGGCTGGTAGACAGTAACCACCCAGGGAGGTACTACAGTCCTGTGGTTGTAGGCTACCAGACAACAACCACCCAGAGAGGCACTACCGTCCTATGGTAGTAGGCTGGTAGACAGTAACCACCCAGGGAGGTACTACCGTCCTGTGGTAGTAGGCTGGTAGACAGTAACCACCCAGGGAGGGACTACCATCCTGTGATAGTAGGCTGGTAGACAGCAACCACCCAGGGAGGCATTACCGTCCTATGGTAGTAGGCTGGTAGACAGTAACCACCCAGGGAGGCACTACCGTCCTATGGTAGTAGACTGGTAGACAACAACCACCCAGTACTAAATACTGCCTTCTACTGTCTTCAGTCCACAGTTCTGCATGGCTGAGGGACTGATTACCTCATCATCTGCTATATTCACACATAAACTCTACACTGAACTCATCAAGTCACTGGACAAGACAGAAATTGTTTTCTTGAAATTATCAAACTGATATCAAGAGAAAAGTTTGTTACTATTGAGCATTATTATTACTCTGTTGCTCCATCTGTTGCTCCCTCTGTTGTCTTCTCTTTGCTCCTCTGTTGCTCTCACTGTTGCTCGTTTTGCTGCTTTCACTTACTCTATCTGTTTCTCAGTCTGTTGCTCCTTCTGTTGCTCTCATTATTGCTCTATCTGTTGCTTCCTGTTACTTTCTCCCTGCAAGTCATTCTCTCTCTCTCTCTCTCTCTCTCTCTCTCTCTCTCTTTCTCTCTCTCCTGGACCATGAAGAACGAGGCAGCTTTCATAAACCTTAACAAGTTTCACTCTTAGCATGGAAATTGCACACATCTGTCTGGCCAGACAACCCGTATGTCACTGTCCATTCAGTCTTCCTCCAGGTCTTCCCCTTCTTCCAGGTCCACTTCTTCTTCCAGGTCCACTTCTTCCTCCAGGTCCACTTCTTCCTCCAGGTCCACTTCTTCCTTCAGGTCTACCCCTTCCTCCAGGTCTACCCCTTCCTCCAGGTCGACCTCTTCCTCCAGGTCTACCCCTGCCTCCAGGTCGACCTCTTCCTCCAGGTCTACCCCTGCCTCCAGGTCTACTTCTTTCTCCAGGTCCACTTCTTCCTCCAAGTCCACTTCTTCCTCTAGATCCACTTCTTCCTCCAAGTCCATTTCTTCCCCAGGTCTTTCCCTTCCTCCAGATCCGCTTCTTCCTTCAGGTCTACCCCTTCCTCTAGGTCTACCCCTTCCTCCAGGTCTACCCTTTCCTCCAGGTCTACCCCTTCCTCCAGGTCCACTTCTTCTTTCAGGTTCACTTCTTCCTCCAGGTCCATTTCTTCCTCCAGGTCCACTTCTTCCTCCAGGTCCACTTCTTCCTCCAGGTCCGCACATTCTTCCAGGCCCACACCTTCCTCCATGCAGGTCAGGTCTCTACCCTTTCACTGCAAGTTCCAGTCCTTATCTCCGGGTCATGATCTTCTACCTCCGGGTCTCGATCCTCTGCTTCCAGGTCTCAGTCTGTTAATTACAGGTTCAGATCATCTATATCTACGTCTAGCTCCTCTATTTCCAGATCCCGATCCTCTACCTTCATATCCCGATCCTCTTCTTCCAAGCCCTAATACTCTACCTTCAGGTCTAGATCCTCTGTTGCCAAGTCCAAATCCGGTTTCGATTCTCTGTTTACTGGCCCTGATTCGCTGCCCCAGGTCTCAATCCTTAAGTGCCTGATCGCGGTCCACTACCTCCAGGGTTTGATCTTCTAAAACCAGGTCCCGATCATCTATTTTCAGGTCCCGATCCTTTATCTCCAGGTTCTGATCTTCTTCCTCGAGGTCTTATCTCTTATCTCCAGGTCCCGATCCTCTTCCTCCAGGTCCTGATGTTCTATTTCCAGGTCATGATCCTCTTCCTCCAGATCCTGATCTTCTATTTCCAGGTCGTGATCCTCTCTCTTTAGATCCCGTTTCACTTCCTACAGGTCCCGATCCTCTTCCTCCAGGTTCTGATCCTCTTCCTCGAGGCTTTGATCCTTTATCTCCAGGTCCCGATCCTCTTCCTCCAGGTCCTGATCTTATATTTCCAGGTCATGATCCCTTTCCTCCACTTCCTGACCTTCTATTTCTAGGTCGTGATGCTCTTCCTCGAAGCCTTGATCCTTTAACTCCAGGTCCCGATCCTCTTCCTCCAGGTCCCGATCCTCTATTTCCAGGTCATGATCCTCTTTTCCAACTCGCAATCATTACTATATGAGTGGCTTAATTAAAACCTCCGAATATAAACTGATAAGTTAAAACATAGATTGATTCGATGCGCAAAATGATTCCTTAACAAGAAATAATAGAATCAGACTTTGGGGAGAGAGAGGCAACGCAAATGTGAGAAAAATGTTCAGTGTAAACAGATAAAGGATACTAGTATAACCTACCATCAAGTTTAGCAAGAGTAATATATGCATTCAGAAAGCAGGTTCTTATAATGAGTGTCTAGGTTAATAGATATAACTCATCTCAATACCAGTAGTGAACAATTTGCATATACTAGGCGGACCAACTTTTCAGAGCATGGTAAACTGCTTGTTCTTTATTTCAACTTAAGTTGGTTCAACAACAGGGTTTTCAGCACCACTAGACGTTCACATGATAGTCCTCTTGAGAGTATATATGGAGAAAGCTGTCTCGCAAATGTAAATCTGAAGAGGTTCCCACAAGTGCTTGCAACCATCACCACCACCACCACCATCACCACCACCACCACCACCACCACCACCACCACCACCACCACCACCATCACCACCACCACCACCACCACCACAACCACCACCACCACTCAGAACCGTGCAACCACCGACAGATTTACCTGGATCCATATTTACCCCTTCACATGTAATCCCTTATCCCGCTGTGGCTCATGATGACTGTGAGAACGCCATTAGTTAATAAGATTGTTCTTTCCTAGGGAAGGCCATGGGAACTCACATAATGAGTGCACCAGCTCGAAAGGCGTCATACTTACAGCAACTGAGGAGCAAATGGGCTGAAGTGGCCACAGTGCAACAAACCTTACAAAACAGCCTCGCGGTGCTGTCGATAAAAATCTGGATATCTATTCGTGTACATGTGGTCAGCTTAACACAAATTAAGAGAAAAACTTCCGTCTAGTCCTTTTGTCAGTCCCCCTGGATCAATCCCCGTTTAACTGATCTTGTTTCCAAAACTGCATACGGAATTCTCGTACTTTCACCCGTCGTTACTGCAGCCTTCATTTGTTTATTTAGTTATTTATTTCTTCATATCAAAATGTGCCCGGGGAGCCACTCTAAAATCTTCCACTGGTCCCCCAGTTTCCAAATACACTCTACAGTGCTTAACACCAATTTGTAGTTTGAGTCTACAAGACTTGGCAGCACCAAGTTAGAATCACACACACAAAAAAAAATGCTATTAACCCTCCATAACTTGACAAAGACAGCTAGTAAGAAAAATTGGTCAATACGACTAGAACGACCCTGGATTTTTACCCATTTTATCAATAGGAATTATTATCGTTGATTTCCAAGCTATTCTATGCTAAATTATAGAATTTCAATAGTCGCACCAGCTGTTTTTCTGTGAGCTGCAGTGCAAAACGGTAAAGTATATTATCTACCGCTCTCTCCCCTCCCGAGACAAGTCTTTATTACCCGATAGTCCGTCTCAGTGTCAAGACCCTGACGTCTTGGCTGTATTGCACGCCCCTCCCAACTACACACACACACACACACACACACACACACACACACACACACACACACACACACACACACAGTACGAAAACGACAGCATCGAAAGTCAAGTCTGACCCGAAACTACTGTATAGCCACATTAGGAGGAAGACAACAGTCAAAGACCAGGTGATAAGGCTGAGGAAAGAAGGTGGAGAACTCACAAGAAACGATCAAGAGGTATGTGAGGAGCTCAACATGAGATTTAAGGAAGTATTTAGAGTGGAGACAGGAAGGCCTCTCGGGGGACAGACCAGATGGGGACACCAGCAAGGAATATACCAACAAATGTTGGATGACATACATAAAGATGAGGAGGAGGTGAAGAAACTGCTAAGGGACATCGATACCTCAAAGGCAATGGGACCGGACAACATCTCCCAGTGGGTCCTTAGAGAGGGAGCGGATATGTTGTGTGTGCCACTTACCACAATCTTCAACACGTCCCTGGAAACTGGGCAACTACCTGAGGTATGGAAGACGGCAAAAGTAGTTCCCATTTTTAAAAAAAGAAGACAGAAAAGAGGCACTAAACGATAGACCTGTGTCACTGACGTGTGTAGTATGCAAAGTTATGGAGAAGATAATCAGGAGAAGAGTGGTGGAGCACCTGGAACGGAACAAGAGTATAAACGCCAACCAGCATGGATTCATGGAAGGCAAATCCTGTGTCACAAACCTTCTGGAGTTTTATGATAAAGTAACAGAAGTAGGACACGAGAGAGAGGGGTGGGTTGATTGCATCTTCTTGGACTGCAAGAAAGCCTTTGACACAGTGCCTCACAAGAGATTAGTGCAGAAGCTAGAGGATCAGGCTCATATAACAGGAAGGGCACTGCAATGGATCAGAGAATACCTGACAGGGAGGCAACAACGAGTCATGGTACGTAATGATGTATCACAGTGGGCACCTGTGACGAGCGGGGTCCCACAGGGGTTGGTCCTAGGACCAGTGCTATTTTTGGTATATGTGAACGACATGATGGAAGGGTTAGACTCAGAAGTGTCCCTGTTCGCAGACGATGTGAAGTTAATGAGGAGAATTAAATCAGACGAGGACCAGGCAGGACTTCAAAGAGACCTGGACAGACTGGACACCTGGTCCAGCAAATGGCTTCTCGAATTTAATCCCACCAAATGCAAAGTCATGAAGATAGGGGAAGGGCACAGAAGACCGCAGACAGAGTATAGGTTAGGTGGCCAAAGACTGCAAACCTCGCTCAAGGAGAAAGAACTTGGAGTGAGTATAACACCGAGCATGTCTCCGGAAGCACACATCAACCAGATAACTGCTGCAGCATATGGACGCCTGGCAAACCTGAGAACAGCGTTCCGATACCTTAATAAGGAATCGTTCGAGACACTGTACACCGTGTACGTCAAGCCCATACTGGATTATGCAGCACCTGTTTGGAACCCGCACTTGATAAAGCACGTCAAGAAACTAGAGAAAGTGCAAAGGTTTGCGACAAGGTTAGTTCCAGAGCTAAGGGGAATGTCTTATGAAGAAAGGTTAAGGGGAATCGGCCTGACGACACTAGAGGACAGGAGGGTCAGGGGATACATGATAACGACATATAAAATACTGCGCGGAATACACAAAGCGGACAAAGACAGGATGTTCCAGGGAGGGGACACAGAAACAAGAGGTCACAATTGGAAGTTGAAGACACAGATGAGTCAGAGAGATATTAGGAAGTATTTCTTCAGTCATAGAGTTGTCAGGCAGTGGAATAGCCTAGAAAGTGATGTAGTGGAGGCAGGAACCATACATAGTTTCAAGACGAGGTTTGATAAAGCTTATGTAGCGGGGAGAGAGAGGACCCAGTAGCAACCGGTGAAGAGGCAGGGCCAGGAGCTAAGACTCGACCCCTGCAACCACAAATAGGTGAGTACAAATAGGTGAGTACACACACAACCACTGAATTCAATTCAATTCAATTCAATTCAATTCAAGTTTATTCTCTATAATGGTTACAATGTGGGGTTTACAGGTTTTGGGTATTTTGTGGTTTACATGTTATAAAATACTAATTACAGAGGTGGCCACTAGGACACCTAGCATGGCTAGGCATTTCGAGCAGACTTAGATTAATTCTTAACATTAAATCCTTATAGATTATGGTATTAAGGCTAAGCGACTACATCATAATTTGTGAGTTTAGCAATGTGAATGCTTTTGTTTTGGCACAATACAAGGTGTCTATATTTGAGTATCATAGGCAAACTTATGACTAGTTAGGATTTATTATTTTAAGATTAAGATTAGTATTTCTCGGTTTATAGTTAGTGGGTGAGTGAGTGTAATTTTGAACCACCAGGTGGTTATTATGTAAACCATACCCCGGCCGGGATTGAACCCGGGGTGGATCAGGGAGATAAGATGTTTTCTAACTGCAGTTTTGAAAGTGATGAACATGTCTGCAGTTCTAAAGTTTTCAGGTAGGGTGTTCCAGATTTTAGGTCCTTTGAAATACATTGAATTTTTGTAAAGGTTTAGTCGAACACGGGGAATGTCATAGAGATGTTTGTGTCTGGTGTTATGCCTGTGGATCCTGTCACAACTATCAAGAAAGCGTTTTAGGTTAAGGTTAATATTGGAATTTAAGGTCCTGTAGATATAGATTACACAGTAGTAAGTGTGAATGTTCTGAACAGGGAGTAAGTTTAGATCTATGAAGAGTGGGGGGGTGTGTTGCCAGGGATGGGATTTAGTGATTATTCTTACTGCGGCTTTTTGTTGGGTTATTATTGGCTTTAGGTGTGTTGCTGCAGTTGAACTCCAAGCACAGATAGCATAGGTGAGGTATGGATATATAAGTGAATGGTATAGTGTGAGAAGGGCAGTTTGCAGTACGTAGTATCGTATCTTGGAGAGGATCCCCACCGTTTTGGATAGTTTTTTTGTTATGTGTTGGATATGGGTGCTGAAATTTAGGTTGTTGTCGAGGTATAGGCCAAGGAATTTGCCCTCATTATGTCTGGCAATTAGAGTGCTGTCTGTCTTAATTTTTCTTTTCCTATTCACCGGTATTCTCCCGGCCCGGGTCTTTTCCAAGTAGTGGTGACCCTGCCTTGGCTCCCTATCTGGGGAGTGTCTCGAGACCTAAGTCTCCCATGGGAGGAGGTACAAGTACCCTCTCATCTTTGGGACCAACTGTCCCCAGGCCTAGCCACAGTCCCCGCCCTCATGGGGCTCGTAGGGAGAAGCTAGGCCTCTAGTCTGCCATCTGCCCCGCCCCAAAGGGGCTCGTGGGGATGGCAGTCTTGTTCTCGATCTTAATGTTAAGTTGCGCAACACCTGCCCTGCTACCAAACATAATATAGTAGGTTTCGCCAGTGTTAAGTGTAAGTTTATTGGCTGTCATCCAAGCCGATATTTTAAGCAGCTCCTCGTTAACAATGGTGTTGAGGGTTGCAAGATTAGGGTGGGAGATGACATAAGTCGTGTCGTCAGCAAAGAGAATGGGTTTCAGGTGTTGGGATATGTTTGGAAGATCATTGATGTAAATGAGGAAGAGCAGGGGTCCAAGGACACTTCCCTTCGGAACTCCAGTATCAAGTGGCCGTATTGATGAGGCTGTGTCTTTAATGGTGACATACCGATACCTATTAGAAAGGTAGGATTTAAAATATGCAAGCGCATGGCCTCTTATACCATAGTGGTCAAGTTTGTGGAGTAGGATGCCGTGGTTTGTCAAACGCTTTTCTTAGGTCAATAAAAATTCCTAGCGGATATTCCTTATTTTCCAATGCTGTGTAAAGCAGGTCTAGCATTTTTATAATTGCATCATTAGTGCTTTTATTTTTCCTGAATCCAAACTGGCAGGGGTTGAGTATGTTTTGTGACGTTATAAGTCTCCTGTGCACGAGTTTCTCGAAGATTTTGGATAGCAATGGTAAGTTTGATATTGGCATATAGTTGTTTATGTCTGTAGGGTCACCACCTTTATGTATTGGTGTTACCCTTGCTGTCTTGAGTAGTGTCGGGAAAGTGCTAGTTTCTAGTGACTTGTTAAAAAATAATGTAAAAGCATGCGAAAGGACATGGGCCGCTCTCTTGTACAGTAATGGTAGGACGTGAGACAGATTCCCTGAGTTATTTTTAAGTGACTTTATGATCGCGGTGACTTCCGTGGGCTCAGTTGGTACAAGATAGAAGGAATTTGGAAAATTCCCATCTAGGTAGTCCCCGGCACGGGCATTGGTACGTGGGATTTTACTGGCGAGATTAGATCCTATGTTTGAGAAGAAGTCGTTTATCTTGATAGCTGTATCAGTGGGATGTAGTGGTGTTTCATGAGGTTTAGTTAGAACAATATTCTTGTTTTTTTTCAGTTTGTGGGTCCCCAGAATCTGGGAAAGTGTTTTCCAGGTCTTTTCTATATCTCCTCTTGTGTCAGTGAATCTGCTGGAGTAGTACAGTTGTTTGGCTTTCTTTATTAATTTGGTGAGAACTGTTGAATATTGTTTAAGAATATCTTTGTGTATTAAGCCCTGTCTATATTGCTTTTCATATTGGTGTTTCGTATCAATGGATTTCAGAATGCTGCTGGTTAGCCAAGGGCAACCAAGCCGTTTATTCGTGATCTGCTTCGTTTTTATAGGACAATGTTTGTTGTATAGTCTAAGTATTTTGTTAAGAAAAATGAAGACGATTAGCACCAGTTTTAACATATATTTGTGGGTTCAAAAACAGAAAGGAAGATCGTCATTGCTACTGACCGCTGCGAGGTATTATGCATACCATTCCCCTATAACGTTCGTGGTAGTTAACGGTAGTTCAGCATTCCGCCTTCCACTATGCATTTGCGTAACTCAGGAGTGGGCAAGATGTGTCCCATGACTCAATTCTTGTCCGCCACTGTGCGTATAAAAGGGGAAACAATTAATCATTTTTATGTGGGTGAATGGCACCCGAGCCAGCAAGGCTGGCTAATCACCTATCAACATGGCTTTGGAAATACCCCAGGTATGGTAGTCCATAGGATTAGGATTAGGCGAAGAGAAATCATTAAACCTTCACCTTGGAACCCCTTCTCACCCTTACAACACTGACGGCCACACCCACTCCTCAGTGTTGTTTCCACTGACCTGGTAGTCCCGAACCAACACTGACCTGGTAGTCCAGCACCAACACTGACCTGGTAGTCCAGCACCAACACTGACCTGGTAATCCAGCACCAACACTGACCTGGTAGTCCTGAACCAACACTGACCTGGTAGTCCAGCACCAACGCTGACCTGGTAGTCCTGAACCAACACTGACCTGGTAGTCCAGCACCAACACTGACCTGGTAGTCCTGAACCAACACTGACCTGGTAATCAAGTACCAACACTGACCTGGTGGTCCTGGTGAGACTCAGTCTTCTCTCTGCTTCTCTTTGAAGCCGAGGGAACTAACAGATACATTTACCAAAAATCTATATGTAAAATAATATTGTCCTTATATTTTGTATCTACAAATACGATACCTCAATTTGCATCTATATTAAGAATGTGTGTGGTCCGTGAAGTGTACCACCTACCCTTCAGTGGCCCATGAAGTGTACCACTTACCATTCAGTGGCCCATGAAGTGTACCACTTACCATTCAGTGGCCCGTGAAGTGTACCACCTACCATTCAGTGGCCCATGAAGTGTACCACTTACCATTCAGTGGCCCGTGAAGTGTACCACTTACCATTCAGTGGCCCGTGAAGTGTACCACCTACCATTCATTATTATTATTATTATAATCAAGGGGGAAGCGCTAAACCCGGAGGATTATACAGCGCCTGGGGGTACCACCTACCATTCAGGGGGATGTGGAAGGCATTCAGGCTTAATTCGGGGAACTGGAGCACAGATACCTACCATTCAGTGGCCCGTGAAGTGTACCACCTACCCTTCAGTGGCCCATGAAGTGTACCACTTATCATTCAGTGGCCCGTGAAGTGTACCACCTACCATTCAGTGGCCCGTGAAGTGTACCACCTACCCTTCAGTGGCCCATGAAGTGTACCACTTACCATTCAGTGGCCCGTGAAGTGTACCACCTACCATTCAGTGGCCCGTGAAGTGTACCACCTATCATTCAGTGGCCCGTGAAGTGTACCACCTACCATTCAGTGGCCCGTGAAGTGTACCACCTACCATTCAGTGGCCCGTGAAGTGTACCACCTACCATTCAGTGGTCCGTGAAGTGTACCACCTACCATTCAGTGGTCCGTGAAGTGTATCACCTACCATTCAATGGCCCATAAAGTGTACCACCTACCATTCAGTGGCCCATGAAGTGTACCACCTACCATTCAGTGGCCCGTGAAGTGTACCACCTATCATTCAGTGGCCCGTGAGGTGTACCACCTACCATTCAGTGGCCCGTGAAGTGTACCACCTACCATTCAGTGGCCCGTGAAGTGTACCACCTACCATTCAGTGGTCCGTGAAGTGTACCACCTACCATTCAGTGGCCCTTGAAGTGTACCACCTACCATTCAGTGGCCCGTGAAGTGTACCACCTACCATTCAGTGGTCTGTGAAGTGTACCACCTACCATTCAGTGGCCCGTGAAGTGTACCACCTACCATTCAGTGGTCCGTGAAGTGTACCACCTACCATTCAGTGGCCCGTGAAGTGTACCACCTACCATTCAGTTGCCCGTGAAGTGCACCACCTACCATTCAGTGGCCCGTGAAGTGTACCATCTACCATTCAGTGGCCCGTGAAGTGTACCACCTACCATTCAGTGGCCCGTGAAGTGTACCACCTACCATTCAGTGGCCCGTGAAGTGTACCACCTACCATTCAGTGGCCCGTGAAGTGTACAACCATTCAGTGGCCCGTGAAGTGTACAACCATTCAGTGGCCCGTGAAGTGTACAACCATTCAGTGGCCCGACAGCCAAAACAATTGCCCACTCAGAGCCTAACCTGATTGAGCAAGGCACCCTGGAGGAATGCACCTGATACATCGTTACTCATTTCATCTAGAGTCGTCACGCTAACGAGAAGATTCACCATTATATCCTACCTTGATTCCATGCATTATATAACGATGCGAAAGAAGTGATCACTGTCACAGAGGTTGTAATGGACCAGCCAGGTTGACTGGGAACCAAGATTGAGATAATCTCCAGGTTGAGCTACGAAAACGTATCAAAACCTGGCAGCTCTGTAAAGCCTTAGTGTTCCTGTATTTAGCACTCTGAGATCCACGTTAAGGAAAATTTTGGCAAGTAACTTCTCCCGCGTATCCGGTCTCGGAGATCCCCATAAAAATGCATCTTATTCAAGTTGCCCACAAGGATCACCGGGGCTGGGACGCTGAATGCATCGCAGTAAAGCCGGTTGATACAGCCGGACAGATAGTCTCTTGTACCCACAGATAAAGACCCCAGGTTTAGTGGTCCCCCCAAAAAATTGCTCTCAGTAAGTGTTCTAATATTCTTTGCCCCCTTTTGCGATACACGCACATGGATGACATGCAATGGTTTGAAGTATCTTGCTAAGTGTGTTGCTGACATATCCATTAAAGGAGGTGCATAAATTACCCCTTTCGTTGAAGTTCTGTTTGGACTGTCGTTAGTCATTGGATGTTGGCCATTATGGCAATGAAGCGTTACTTGCTCTACAGTAAACATTTCAACTAGTAATTCCCCTTATCTTTACGGACAGACCGCAACCATATAACCTCCGTCTCTTTGATTACCATAGGTAAATAAATACAGTTACATTTTACCAAAGACGTGCCTTATTTAATTAATTTCATGGTATAAACCTTGGTAATAAATACCGACAAGTTGGTTTAGGAAAACACGTAAGCAAACACTATGGCATATTAGAAAACGTTTCGGTCCTGGGACCTTGATCACTTCTAACATACAGAGGTAGAAAGACATTATATATAAGCGGAGAGTGAGGTGTGAGTGACGCATGGTGACCTGAAGAATGCCATGTTGGGATGAGGACGGGAAGACGATGAGATCATGTGACTCCTGTGTTGTTGGGTTGGTGGTGCTTAGTCAAGGTCCCAGGACCGAAACTTTTTCTAATAAATATGTCATAGTGTTTGCTTACGTGTCTTTCTAAACCAATTAATTTCATATACACAAACCGTCCGTGGTCCGGAATGTTAAAAAGTAGCGTGTGGAGTGAATGTTGCTCTACAATGTCAGTCACAGAAGTTCGTTCGCCCTCTAATTCCTGTCGTTTTCGTGGTATTTAGTTATCGTCCCTCAGTACGTTATCCTCTTCATCCTAATCTTGTTCACGCATGTGTTTACCCGCGCCTCCCTGCAGGGTGACCGTATACAATACACACAGGAAGATAGGTAATGTCAGGGGATAACCACCAGCCCGTAGTGTCCCATATGATTAATACAACTGTGACTTCATGGTGATCCAGAAAGGACCCAAAAATCGACCAAAGTTTTTTTCTCTAACTGTGAGTTATTTACGAATTGTGAGTGCAGTTTTAATAATGATAATGGCAGTGCTCGGGAGCAGTAGAGGAAAGATGAGCCTCAGTATTTCTCCTTTTTAGTAAATTTTAAGTAAGTCTTTCTGGTAAAATTTATCCCAAAGTACAGCCTGCTGGCAGTGTGCCAGAGGGAGCAGCCCGAGGGAAGACCCTTCTAATTTTTAATCCTGGCCTCCTCTGGTGTCACAAGTTTCGTGGAGTTTTTAGGGATTACTTTTCGTCTTTTAAACAAATTTCATTACAGACTGACAGGTCTCCTGTTTATCGTTACCTACTTCATAATTCTCTGTCTCTGTCTTTTTCTGTTTTTGTCTGTCTCTGTCTGTCTGTCTGTCTGTCTGTCTGTCTGTCTCTCTCTCTCTCTCTCTCTCTCTCTCTCTCTCTCTCTCTCTCTCTCTCTCTCTCTCTCTCTCTCTCTCTCTCTCTCTCTCTCTCTCTTTGTCCTTCACTTACACTTCTGCTCCTCCCACACGTACCCTTCTTCCACTTATCCCCCATCCCTCTCTCCACTCCCTCTCATTCCACTCTCCTCTCTCTTTCCCTTTATCTTTCTTTATATTCTTTAATTTGAGTCATCCATTCATTCTAGGTTTCCTCCAATAGATAAAACAACAACATACACAATTTTTCTCCGCCGTGTCTGGATGCCGCCTGCGGCTAGTAGTCTTGTCGAGGCTGTGTCCATGATAATTGTGCAGATCTCTTCATCCAAGGAACTGAAGATACCTTATTCTTCTGTGAATCAAACCTGATTATCTTACATGCCCCAAGTACTGTATGACCTCTACGAGTTTATTATTATTATTATTATTATTATTATTATTATTATTATTATTATTATCTTAGCAATCAGTCTGTTAGATCATTAAAGTTTATATTATGTTTGGTAACTAAGGGGAAGTTAAGGGTTATATGCGATCTTGTAAAGTGAAAAAATGGTGAGGTAAGTGATCACTAACCTGTGTCACCGTTCATGTACTTCGGCACTGCCTCACATTACCTGGTCACTGTGAGAGCTTCACTGCCTCACATTACCTGGTCACTGTGAGAGCTTCACTGCCTCACATTACCTGGTCACTGTGAGAGCTTCACTGCCTCACATTACCTGGTCACTGTGAGAGCTTCATCACCTGGAAGCGCCACACAGAATATGACCTCTTTTCTGTTATCACTGCTGTATGGAATGAAATACTTCGAGGTGATTTTCAGGTGTGTGTATAGAGGCGGACGTGGAGCCAAAAAAAAAAAACTGGTCTAGACTAAAAAGATGGTTGAAGGGCGTGAGGCAAGGTATGCCTCGCGGGAGATATCCCTCGAGGCACAGGTATCCCTCATATGGATATCTCACGAGGTGTTCCAGTATTCACGAAATGTAACCATTTGTGAGGCGAAGACCAGCTGATTGGTCCCACCTCCACCTACACGTACTAGTTACCCTGAGGGGAAGATGTTTGTTACCCTGATGCAGAAAACCATGCAGCTTGGAGATGTTGCTATCCACCTGCCTCCTCCTGCAGTTGCCTCCTACTGCAGTCACCCTGAGGGCCAGATGTTTGTTACTATCCACCTGGGAGGGGCAGATGTTTGTTACTGCAGTCACCCTGAGGGCCAGATGTTTGTTACCTATCCACCTGAGTCACCCTGGGGGATGTTTGTTACAGATGATTGTTACTATCCACCTGCCTCCTCCTGCAGTCACCCTGAGGGGCAGATGTTTGTTACTATCCACCTGCCTCCTCCTGCAGTCACCCTGAGGGGCAGATGTTTGTTACTATCCACCTGAGTCACCGAGGGGCAGATGGGCAGATGTTTGTTACTATCCACCTGCCTCCTCCTGCAGTCACCCTGAGGGGCAGATGTTTGTTACTATCCACCTGCCTCCTCCTGCAGTCACCCTGAGGGGCAGATGTTTGTTACTATCCACCTGCCTCCTCCTGCAGTCACCCTGAGGGGCAGATGTTTGTTACCATCCACCTGCCTCCTCCTAAAGTCACGACAAATCTTGGAAATAATTCTCTTCTGGCGCCTTTAAACACTCCATTTATATACATACCCCATGTACTTTCACCTCCTTTGATCATTTACCTTATTTTAACCTAATCACGCCCCTCTTGTTGCCAAATCTAGCTTCACGGATATATACTTCCCTCCACGTTATAGAATGGGCAATAAGTAATTGTCTCATTAATATGTGTGACCTCTGTACTTCCGCCCCATTCTTGCACTCGGCCATTCTTCCTCTACTACTGGTTAAAACCTAAATGGCCTAGGAATCCGGCTATCACCACAAACTGTGCTTTTCACTGGATTTATTCTACACTTAACCTCATATATCTTATTCTAGGATTTCCAGGATTTAAATTACGGTAACAGTGTGCAGTCTGGGGACCAGATCCTCATATATCCATTTACATATTATAAGGCATTTCTTTCTTCCCCTTTCGAGAAAGTACATTTCAGGTACTTTGAGTCGTTCTTACTAGTGAAAGAGAAGATGCGTTATTATCCGTACGTTAGAAAATCAGTGTTGTGTCATAGTGATAATGTGACATTTATAATAATGTTCACTTCATCTATAAGTGCATGTTTTCTTAGAAGGTTGGGTAGCGGGATCTTACCTAAGGTGTAGGAAGAAGCGACGGCGAGCCTGAAGCGAGCTATAACGAGCTGTTAACCATGCAGGCACAAACTTTGAAGGCCATTAGGAACTGATACCACTAACAATTTAGATGATCACTCAGTCAGTCAGGAGGCCAGCTCCGAGACCGAGTAGGAGGTGATCCCGGAACTCACTAACAGGTAGTTAACGCCAACTTAGATCATAACTAACACACGATGGGGATCCAGAAACATAAACATTAATATATTTTTTATTAATGGTATTGACCACCAAACAAGTTGATGAACACAAACTGATGGATATTCATTAGGGAGCTGAGGAGTGTGTTAGTGTGTCAGACCTGTCTTGCTAACCTGTGTCTCCCTTCGTATCTCTGGCGACAGTTCTACTAATGATCGTTTAACAGGGGTCAAGTCAGTCAAGTAAACGAGGATCACTAGAGTGCTCACCACCAGTCAAGAATACTTTAATAACCTTAAGAGACATACACCTCTCACTGTATGTGTATATACATACATACATCCAGCAAGCGTGCGTGAGCGTGTTAGGTAGGAGTGAATGGAGACGAATGGTACTTGGGATGTGACGATCTGTTGGAGTGTGAGCAGGGTAACATTTAGTGAAGGGATTCA
Organism: Cherax quadricarinatus; assembly: GCF_038502225.1. Taxonomy (NCBI): domain Eukaryota; kingdom Metazoa; phylum Arthropoda; class Malacostraca; order Decapoda; family Parastacidae; genus Cherax; species Cherax quadricarinatus. The sequence goes on from NC_091293.1 coordinate 48,962,403, forward strand.
GGGAAACCGGTTATTTTCATATAGTTGGACTTGAGTTCTGGAAATGGGAAGCACAATGCCTGCACTTTAAAGGAGGGGTTTGGGATATTGGCAGTTTGGAGGATATGTTGTGTATCTTTATACGTATATGCTTCTAAACTGTTGTATTCTGAGCACCTCTGCAAAAACAGTGATAATGTGTGAGTGTGGTGAAAGTGTTGAATGATGATGAAAGCATTTTCTTTTTTTTTGGGTCACCCTGCCTCGGTGGGAGACGGCCGACTTGTTGAATATATATATATATATATATATATATATATATATATATATATATATATATATATATATATATATATATATATATATATATATATTATATATATATATATATATATATATATATATATATATATATATATATATATATTAGTAGGTTGGTAGACAGCAACCACCCAGGGAGGTACTACCGTCCTGCCAAGTGAATGTAAAATGAAAGCCTGTAATTGTTTTACATGATGGTAGGATTGCTGGTGTTTTTTCTGTCTCATAAACATGCAAGATTTCAGGTATGTCTTGCTCCTTCTACTTACACTTAGGTCACACTACACATACATGTACAAGCATATATATACACACCTCTCTGGGTTTTCTGCTATGTTCTTTCTAGGTCTTGTTCTTGTTTATTTCCTCTTATCTCCATGGGGAAGTGGAACAGAATTCTTCCTCCGTAAGCCATGCGTGTCGTAAGAGGCGACTAAAATGCCGGGAGCAAGGGGCTAGTAACCCCTTCTCCTGTATATATTACTAAATGTAAAAGGAGAAACTTTCGGTTCTCCTTTTGGGCCACCCCGCCTCGGTGGGATACGGCCGGTGTGTTGAAATATATATATATATATATATATATATATATATATATATATATATATATATATATATATATATATATATATATATATATATATATTTATTATTATCACACTGGCCGATTCCCACCAAGGCAGGGTGGCCCGAAAAAGAAAAACTTTCACCATCATTCACTCCATCACTGTCTTGCCAGAAGGGTGCTTTACACTACAGTTTTTAAACTGCAACATTAACACCCCTCCTTCAGAGTGCAGGCACTGTACTTCCCATCTCCAGGACTCAAGTCCGGCCTGCCGGTTTCCCTGAACCCCTTCATAAATGTTACTTTGCTCACACTCCAACAGCACGTCAAGTATTAAAAACCATTTGTCTCCATTCACTCCTATCAAACACGCTCACGCATGCCTGCTGGAAGTCCAAGCCCCTCGCACACAAAACCTCCTTTACCCCCTCCCTCCAACCTTTCCTAGGCCGACCCCTACCCCGCCTTCCTTCCACTACAGACTGATACACTCTTGAAGTTATTCTGTTTCGCTCCATTCTCTCCACATGTCCGAACCACCTCAACAACCCTTCCTCAGCCCTCTGGACAACAGTTTTGGTAATCCCGCACCTCCTCCTAACTTCCAAACTACGAATTCTCTGCATTATATTCACACCACACATTGCTCTCAGACATGACATCTCCACTGCCTCCAGCCTTCTCCTCGCTGCAACATTCATCACCCATGCTTCACACCCATATAAGAGCGTTGGTAAAACTATACTCTCATACATTCCCCTCTTTGCCTCCAAGGACAAAGTTCTTTGTCTCCACAGACTCCTAAGTGCACCACTCACCCTTTTCCCCTCATCAATTCTATGATTCACCTCATCTTTCATAGACCCATCCGCTGACACGTCCACTCCCAAATATCTGAATACATTCACCTCCTCCATACTCTCTCCCTCCAATCTGATATCCAATCTTTCATCACCTAATCTTTTTGTTATCCTCATAACCTTACTCTTTCCTGTATTCACTTTCAATTTTCTTCTTTTGCACACCCTACCAAATTCATCCACCAATCTCTGCAACTTCTCTTCAGAATCTCCCAAGAGCACAGTGTCACCAGCAAAGAGCAGCTGTGACAACTCTTTCAACTGTGTTAAGCAAGAGTCAGCCTGTTAACATCTATGTTCCTTGCCATCTCATCTAGTGGGTCTAGCGCCTAGTTAAAATTGTAATAGTAACAATTTGCAATCATTATACTTCTAGTTATACATTGTGTAAATTGTTTTAGACTATTTGATCAACTGGATTGTAGTGTTTAACTTCTGATACACCAATTTAATGACTGCAGACACGCACTGACACATAATAAACGCATTAAAACGCTGGTAACTCCAGAAGCTGGGCCTAGTGTGTGACCTTGAGAAGTTGAGTGTGTTTATTACGACCAGCGGTGTACCACTCTCACCTATATTTGCATCAACAAAAGTGTATTCTAAGTGATAAAGTGTACACTTGGTGTACTTGGTAACACTTGTCATACATAGTAACGCGTGTGTAAGTGAGATTGTTTAGGTACTGGTTCATCTATCTACAGCTGCACACTTATGCTTGCATACATGTATAACATAGTAATGTGTGAGTTACCCAGGATGGATCAAGGAAGTCAACCAGAGTGAGTTATCTCATTGTCATTGTAACATTACCTAGTTTTTTTTAGTAATTCTGTTTACAATCTATGGTTGGGGTAAGAGGTTGTCTTCAGCGTTCATTGTGACGTCTGCTATATTATTATTTCAGTGAGGTACATTAGGTGGCAGTAGCCTGAACTATCTCAAGTGGAAGTTATCATTTGAACCTCATGTTTAATGTGATGTATGTCAGAATTCTAATTTTATGCTCAATATTACCTACTTTCTCTCTCTCTCTCTCTCTCTCTCTCTCTCTCTCTCTCTCTCTCTCTCTCTCTCTGTTCATCTTTGTAATTTGTGATATGGTGTAAGACCTCGCCTGTACCATCCATTATATCATTATATGTACCATATTATTAACACACATACAAGAGGTCTCTGGGTGTGTTTTTGGTGGGGTGTGTGTCGTATTGAGTGGTGGTGGTCTGGGTTGAGTATGGTTGGAGGTGTTCATTGAACTTGAGCACTTGTGTCTTGTGATCTATTTTGGACTTCTGACTTTGTAGTGAATATTTGCTCTTGCATAAGCTAAAAGGGAAAGATAAGCGAGGAATTCTTGTGTTGTGAGTCTTACACCAGATATCATCACTGGCAAACATGGCAACTGTCATAGAGGAACCTATTTCTGCAGGTGATGGAAATGATGATAGCTTCCAGACCTTTAAAAGTAAACAAAAGAGAAAAAGTGAGAAAGGGCTAGAGCGTCGACGTAGTCAGACTCACTTGACTCGTACACAATGTGATACTAAACGTCCTTGGTGCACAGAGGCTGCAAGAAGTCTTTCTTCAAAGGAAGAATGTGTTAAGCTGAACTTCCCTGACAACACCCCGCTGCCTGCTAAGTGTGCATGGCTAATGGAAGCTGTAAACAAGCATCCTAACTCAAGGATCCAATTTAGGAAAAACACACACAACTTTGTGTTTGTGGAACAGAATAAAGAGCTGATCAATGATCTACTTAGTACACCTTATGGGGATATTAAGCTGCTCCGACCTCAATCAGACACTCACCACTTTAAAAAATGGGTCAGTATCATAATCTTTGGATACCCTCTCTGCATAGACCCATCCCATCTGACTCTAAGTGAGCATATCATCAAGCCTAAAAGACTTAAAGGAAAATCCCAAATTATTGCCAGTTGGGTGGGTCCTGTGCCCCTCCCCCGGAATATCTGGGTGCATGGTTTACGTTTCCTAAACATCGAAGTGTACCTACCCCCTAAACGTAGGTGTTACAAATGCCAGCACTATGGCCATGTTGCAGTAGACTGGAATACTACATTCTTGGTGTGGTAAGTGTGCTGGGAAACATTCCACTAGAGAATGCACAGTAGGCCCTGACAGCCAAAAATTTAAGTGTATTAACTGTAAAGAAGTTGGGGTTACAGTTTCCCACAAGGACTGCAGTCAGAACCCAAACAACCTTCGAGGTAAACCTGATAACAGTTCTTTAATGGTAACTGAGGATGGGGCCATCCAGTCTACCACAGCCAGATCTGAGACTGAACCTCTGCAAAGTGTGCAAGAACCCCACCTCACTGCAAACAATTCTGGTGATACCAGAATGCCATCACACACACCAGCTGTGGAGGAGCTAGCCATCCCTGCTAGCACATATGGAACTACTGGTCTGCCACTACAGATACCTATGGCTACACCTGAAAATGGGGATGAGTTTGTCATTTCTCCCAATACACACAACTACAACAGTCAGACGGACACCACACAGGTAACCTCCCTGGAAATTGGAGAAAAGTCAGATGCACAGGACCTACCTGCAATGAATGATGAAACAGAGAACACTAATGTAACCATGGTACCTGTTAAGGTGATAGGTGTTAAAGGAAGCACTAACCCAGAAGTGCCATCCTCCGGAGAGGCATTGGATCCGCCTGACCTTCCTCATATTATAACAAATTTCCAGAAAAAAATTGAGCATCTTGAACAGATCCTGACAAGTTTAATAAATATATGTAATCAGGATGATACTCTTGAGCATGGTGATGATGTCAAAAGTGCAGCAATCTCCGTTCAGCTTCCAGCAATTTGTGAGAAAGAAGCCCATAACTCTTGCCTTCAAAACTTGCCTCATAACTGACTGCCAAAATGCCGAAAAATTCTTAAAAATAAAGGTTCTGAAGATAAAGACGTACAAACTATGCTATTTGCTCTTAAGTGTCTGCACACTGCAGTCAAAGCATAATAGTTTTACCATCTTATGAGCAAGAGATTGTAATAACTCACTACAATGGATACATTACAAATCTTTTCATGGAACATTGCTTCCATTAGGAAGCGGTTGCCTGACTTACATCATATTAGTGCAACCAAGAATATTGATGTCATCTGTTTGCAGGAATGTAGATTGAAAGATGGAGCACCTCCACCAAACTTGCCTGGATATGCAGCTTATAACCTAAGGTCAACCAACTGTTGTGTGATGTATGTCAGAAAGAACTTGCCACATTCACTCCTTTCCTTGCAGAGTCGAGTTAACATGCAGTATCATGGTGTCAAAGTATATGCAGGCGATTTTTCCATAAACATTTTTAATCTCTATGCCCCAGCGAACCAGCTTCGACCTGATGCTTTACCAGATCGCATCAATAGTGAACCTACCATCATTCTTGGAGATTTTAATGCCAGACATAAGAATATTGGTGGGTCTATTACAAACACCAATGGAACTAAACTAGTGAGATTGCTGAATGAGCATGATAATGTTCGAATTGTGGGCACTACTGAGCCTACTCACATATATGGTGGCATACTAGATCTGTGTCTTGGATTTAATACATCATATACGATGCATGACTCTGTTATAGTTGATGATCTTCTATCTGATCACTTCCCAAGACTAACAACTGTCAATCTTGATCACATCTCCAGCAATCAAGGAGCTAAATACAGAAGGAGGAAACTTATTCTCAAACCAGAACACAGAGACAACTTTATTAACCACTTGGATCAATGGTATAAGAATTACGAGCCCACTGGCACACAAAAATTTAATGATGATTTAATTACCACTATTGAGAGTGTTCTCACAGATCAAGTGGGCAGGAATAGGAAACAAAGACCCTCCACTATAAATAACAATAAAAACCAATGTAAATACTATAATGATCCACAGCTGCGCAATCTAACACATGCAGCTAGGAGGATTGGTAAAGCATACCGTGAATGTAGAACCCCAGACCTGCTCAGAACGTTCCAAGCTGCACTAACAAATGCAAGGAATAGAAAGGAAGAACTTAGGCAACAGGAATGGGAACAGTTTGTTAGTGGATTAAATAGGTCCACCCCTTTGAGTTTGGCTTGGAAAGGTATAAATAAAATAACCAGGAAAAAGACTGGCAATGTTGCTCATCCCTTTCCTCTTGAAAAAGCAAATGACCTCATAAATGACTGGTCCAAAACATCCAGGCATGAAAGCCTTCCATCTCATATTAGAAAAAATTTAGAGAGTACTTCTGAAGAAATGTTGAAACTGATTAATTTTATGAGCCAAAATATTGATGAGAGTGATTGCCTCTTTACCGAGTATGAATTAGATAATGCATTAACCAAAGGTCGATCAACTGCTCCTGGAGAGGATGGTATAACCTATGATAATCTCAGAACTCTAAGGCACGTGCCTGATAACCCTTTGTTGGCACTGTATAATCTCAGTTACATTGAGGGCGTTCTTCCTACTTCCTGGACCAATAGTCTCATTGTGCCTATCCCTAAGCCCCAACAGCCTGATACATTTAGGCCGATCTCCTTAACTAGTTGTCTTTGCAAAACTTTTGAAAGAATGATGCTTAACAGATTGTACTACAGAATCAGACATCAACTTTCCCCCTACCTCTATGGGTTCATGAAAGGTAAAAGTGTGCAGAACTGTATTTCCACCTTTCTCACTGCACACACCTCTACTAGTTTTACCACTTTTCTTGATCTAAAATCTGCATTTGATATTGCAAACAGAACCGTTATACTACATGAACTAGCCAAAATGAATATTGGTGGTAGCTTACTCTGCTGGATAATAGGATACCTGTCAAATAGAGTATCCTCTGTCCTTTACCAAGGCTTCAGAAGTGATTCTAAAGAAATGTCTTTAGGTACACCGCAGGGAGGAGTTCTTAGTCCCATGCTATTTAATATTCTGATTAATGCTCTCCTAAATGCTCTACCTGCCTCACCTAAACATATAGCTATAAGCTATGCTGATGATATCATGATCCATACAACAGGGCATAAGAAGATGAATACCATTCTTAATGAAGTTCAAGCAATTTGTAATCGACTAGGCCTCATAATATCTTCCTCTAAAACAAAGATATTAACAAGCAAACGACATCCCCCACCCATCTATTTGCAGGGTGAAATCATTAGCTACGTTAAAACTTACAGATATCTTGGTGTAGATGTACCCTTTAACAAATCCACTACACCACAACTAAACAAGAAATGTAAAGCTAGGCTAAATGCTCTCAAAGCTGTTGCTGGCTACAATCCCAACTATGGTGCTAATGTGAGAATCGTGAGAATGATGTACATAGCCTATGTTAGGTCCTTAATTGATTATGCTGCTCCCATGTTGATATTAGCTAGAGAAAGTTCCCTCCGACCCTTGGAGTTAATGCAAAATGAAGCTCTCAGGACTATTCTTGGCTGTCCCAGATCTACAAAAGTTCTTAACATGAGGAAGGAGCTTGGTATTTCTAGTATCAGTGATAGGATTGTTGAAATTAAAACTGTACTCGGTATTAGAATGTTGAGAAACGAACCAGACACTGTCACAGTGAATCTTACCAAGTGTCTAGAGGTAAATACACACAGATCTAAATGGATTGTGAAAACGTGCAATTGCATTAAGTTTTATAACCTGCATGAACTGTATCACTGTAGGCAACAAGAGCATTTCACCCCTCCATGGAAGATGTGTTCATTTAATATCACATACCTACAAGTCCCTCCCAAGAAGCTCATTGCTAGTAATCCCTTCCTTAAATCTCTTGTTAGAGCAACTGCTCAAGAAGAAATTTTTCGCCTAGCTGGTAGTAATAAGTTATCACAAGTTATATACACTGATGGATCTAAACAGGAGTCTTCTGGCAGGGCTGCATCTGCTCTTGTTGCCACCTCCCTAGTTAAGAACGATAATAAATTTGTTGAGTTAGGCATAAGAATTAACAACTGGGCGTCTACACTGCAAACTGAATTGTTTGCAATCCTAATGGCGCTAAAGCTAACCTATGACACTGAGCTTGACTCTATCATCATTACTGATTCTATGTCATCATTGAAGGCTCTTGGCTCATATAATGACTCCAACAACATGCTCATTGGGGAAGCCAGGTATAGATACTCAAAAATTAGGGACAAAGGAATTAATGTACAATTGCTATGGATCCCATCACACATTGGATTACTCCTTCATGATAAAGTTGATATGTTAGCCAAGAAGAGTATCCAGAAGAAGAACGTAGAATATAACTTTGGTATAACTGTGTCTAGCATTAGGAATAATATTAGGAGAGAAGTAAATAATGAAGATGATTGTTATAGGAATGCAGTTAGAAGCCTGAGTAGATCTATAACCCACTATGATAACATGAACGTAGATAAGTATGTTTATGGAGCAACTTGCAATGTGAACAGACTGACTGATGTTGTAGTGGCCAGGCTTAGGCTTGGTTACAAGTACTTCTGGCAGTTTGGGAGACACACAGATGATGATCAAACTAAATGTAAATTATGTGATCAGGTATATGGTCACTCTCTTGAACACTATGTGCTTAATTGTCCACTTATTGAGGAATACAGAGACAGACAGTATAATAACCTATGTGACATGTCAAGATATCTTATTAATGAAAATAAGATACCAGATATACTAAGCAAATTTCCTAAATTTGCTTGTAACAGATAAGTGAACTATAGATATGTAGATATAAATCCATATGTATTCCTGTTAACCCTTTGGGGCCTAGTTCCTAGGCCTTTTGTGTATCCACATGCTCTCGCACTACCGTCCACAGGATGGATATGGGGTGCACAATAAACTAGCCACTTCGGTGGCAAAATCTAAAAAAAAAATCTGACAACTCCCACTTTATGTGTGATTCTTTATCTTTTAACTCCACGCCTCTTGCCAAGACCCTCGCATTTACTTCTCTTACAACCCCATCTATAAATATATTAAACAACCACGGTGACATCACACATCCTTGTCTAAGGCCTACTTTTACTGGGAAATAATTTCCCTCTTTCCTACATACTCTAACTTGAGCCTCACTATCCTCGTAAAAACTCTTCACTGCTTTCAGTAACCTACCTCCTACACCATACACCTGCAACATCTGCCACATTGCCCCCCTATCCACCCTGTCATACGTCTTTTCCAAATCCATAAATGCCACAAAGACCTCTTTAGCCTTATCTAAATACTGTTCACTTATATGTTTCACTGTAAACACCTGGTCCACACACCCCCTACCTTTCCTAAAGCCTCCTTGTTCATCTGCTATCCTATTCTCCGTCTTACTCTTAATTCTTTCAATAATAACTCTACCATACACTTTGCCAGGTGTACTCAACAGACTTATCCCCCTATAATTTTTGCACTCTCTTTTATCCCCTTTGCCTTTATACAAAGGAACTATGCATGCTCTCTGCCAATCCCTAGGTACCTTACCCTCTTCCATACATTTATTAAATAATTGCACCAACCACTCCAAAACTATATCCCCACCTGCTTTTAACATTTCTATCTTTATCCCATCAATCCCGGCTGCCTTACCCCCTTTCATTTTACCTACTGCCTCACGAACTTCCCCCACACTCACAACTGGCTCTTCCTCACTCCTACAAGATGTTGTTCCTCCTTGCCCTATACACGAAATCACAGCTTCCGTATCTTCATCAACATTTAACAATTCCTCAAAATATTCCCTCCATCTTCCCAATACCTCTAACTCTCCATTTAATAACTCTCCTCTCCTATTTTTAACTGACAAATCCATTTGTTCTCTAGGCTTTCTTAACTTGTTAATCTCACTCCAAAACTTTTTCTTATTTTCAACAAAATTTGTTGATAACATCTCACCCACTCTCTCATTTGCTCTCTTTTTACATTGCTTCACCACTCTCTTAACCTCTCTCCTTTTCTCCATATACTCTTCCCTCCTTGCATCACTTCTACTTTATAAAAACTTCTCATATGCTAACTTTTTCTCCCTTACTACTCTCTTCACATCATCATTCCACCAATCGCTCCTCTTCCCTCCCGCACCCACTTTCCTGTAACCACAAACTTCTGCTGAACACTCTAACACTACATTTTTAAACCTACCCCATACCTCTTCGACCCCATTGCCTATGCTCTCATTAGCCCATCTATTCTCCAATAGCTGTTTATATCTTACCCTAACTGCCTCCTCTTTTAGTTTATAAACCTTCACCTCTCTCTTCCCTGATGCTTCTATTCTCCTTGTATCCCATCTACCTTTTACTCTCAGTGCAGCTACAACTAGAAAGTGATCTGATATATCTGTGGCCCCTCTACATATATATGTATTTATATATATATATATATATATATATATATATATATATATATATATATATATATATATATATATATATTTAAATTTTACATTAACATAAAAAAATGACTTAATTCTTGCTAATACACCAGTTTTACCTATTCGTCACGACACACCCACACACACACACACTCACACACACTCTACTATGTATTCAAAGCACAGAACCAGGAGCTAGTGACCATGTGGTTCTGTGCTTTGAATACATAGAGTTGCAAATGGAGAGAGTAACCGGAGTTGAATGGGAAAAGCCTGACTATAAAAGAGGGAACTACATAGGGTTGAGGAACTTCCTGCAGGAGGTTCCGTGGGACAGAGAACTGGGAAAACCAGTAAATGAAATGATGGAATATGTAACAACAAAATGCAAGGAGGCAGTGGAAAGGTTTATTCCCAAGGGCAACAGAAACAATAGGAAGACCAGAACGAGCCCCTGGTTTACCCGACGGTGTAAGGAGGCAAAAACAAAGTGTAATAGAGAATGGAAAAAGTACAGAAGGCAGAGAACACATGAAAATAGGGAGATCAGTCGCAGAGCCAAGAACGAGTATGCACAGGTAAGGAGGGAGGCCCAGCGACAATTTGAAAATAACACAGCATCGAAAATCAAGACTGATCCGAAACTGTTGTATAGCCACTTCAGGAGGAAGACAACAGTCAAAGACCAGGTGATCAGACTGAGGACAGAAGGTGGAGAACTCACAAGAAATGATCAGGAGGTATGTGAGGAGCTAAACAGGAGATTTAAGGAAGTTTTTACAGTATAGACAGGAAGGGCTTTGGGAAGACAGCACAGAAGGGAACATCAAGAGGGAATATACCAACAAGTGTTGGATGACATACGAACAACCGAGGAGGAGGTGCAGAAGCTGCTAAGTGACCTTGATACCTCAAAGGCGATGGGACCGGACAACATCTCCCCATGGGTCCTTAGAGAAGGAGCAGAGATGCTGTGCATGCCCCTAACCACAATCTTCAACACATCCCTTGAAACTGGGCAACTACCTGAGAAATGGAAGACAGCAAATGTAGTCCCCATATTTAAGAAAGGAAACAGAAATGAGGCACTAAACTACAGACCTGTGTCTCTGACATGTATTGTGTGCAAAGTCATGGAGAAGATTATCAGGAGGAGAGTGGTGGAACACCTGGAACGGAACAAGATTATAAATGAAAACCAGCATGGGTTCATGGAAGGCAAATCCTGTGTCACAAACCTTCTGGAGTTTTATGACAAGGTAACAGAAGTAAGACACGAGAGAGAGGGGTGGGTTGATTGCGTTTTCCTAGACTGCAGGAAGGCCTTTGACACAGTTCCCCACAAGAGATTAGTGCAGAAGCTGGAGGATCAGGCGCATGTAACAGGGAGGGCACTGCAATGGATCAGGGAATACCTGACAGGGAGGCAACAATGAGTCATGGTACGTGAAGAGGTATCACAGTGGGCGCCTGTGACGAGCGGGGTCCCACAGGGGTCAGTTCTAGGACCAGTGCTATTTTTGATATATGCGAACGACATGATGGAAGGAATAGACTCTGAAGTGTCCCTATTCGCAGATGATGTGAAGTTGATGAGAAGAATTAAATCGGATGAGGATGAGGCAGGACTGCAAAGAGACCTGGACAGGCTGGACATGTGGTCCAGAAACTGGCTTCTCGAATTCTACCCTGCCCAATTTAAAGTCATGAAGATTGGGGAGGGGCAAAGAAGACCGCAGACAGAGTATAGGCTAGGTGGACAAAGAATACAGGGAGAAAGGCTTTGGGGTGACCATAACACCGAGCAGGTCACCGGAGGCACACATCAACCAAATAACTGCTGCAACATACGGGCGCCTGGCAAACCTAAGAAGAGCGTTCCGATACCTTAATAAGGAATCATTCAAGACACTGTACACTGTGCATGTTAGTCCCATACTAGAGTATGCAGCACCAGTCTGGAACCCACACCTGGTCAAGCACGTCAAGAAGTTAGAGAAAGTACAAAGGTTTGCAACAAGGCTAGTCCCAGAGCTCAGGGGAATGTCATACGAGGAAAGGTTGAGGGAAATCGGACTGACGACACTGGAGGACAGAAGGGTCAGGGGAGACATGATAAAGACATACAAGATACTGTGGGGAATAGACAAGGTGGACAGAGATAGGATGTTCCAGACAGGGGACACAGAAACAAGGGGTCACAACTGGAAGCTGAAGACTCAGACGAGTCACAGGGACGTTAGGAAGTATTTCTTCAGTCATAGAGTCGTCAGGAAGTGGAATAGCCTAGCAAGTGAAGTAGTGGAGGCAGGAACCATACATAGTTTTAAGAAGAGGTATGACAAAGCTCAGGAAGCAGAGAGGGGGAGGACCTAGTAGCGATCAGTGAAAAAGCGGGGACAGGAGCTGAGTCTCGACCCCTGCAACCACAATTAGGTGAGTACAATTAGGTGAGTGCACACACACACACACACACACACACACACACACACACACACACACACACACACACACATATATATATATATATATATATATATATATATATATATATATATATATATATATATATATATATATATATAAAAAATATATATAAAATATCTATATATATAATATATAAATATATATATATATATATATATATATATATATATATATATATATATATACATGTACATATATATATATATATATATATATATTGTCTTAGGTATTTTTCCATACATTAGAAAACGGGTTTGAACGGAATATTATGGAATCGGTAATTATAAAACATGATAAATGGCGGCTTATTCAAATAAGATTGGTTTATCGTCAAAGAACTCCAGTAGGTTTTCCCATCACTGAAACCGTGATGGTTGTCGTTGATTAGCTCGTTCCTTACTAGGTGCTCCACCAATCTTCTGATAATCTCCTCCATGACGTTGGATATTGTACATGTTAGTGACACTGGTCAGTAGTTTAATGCTTCATGTCTGTCTCCTTTTTTAAAAATTGGGACTACATTTGCTATCTTCTATACTTCAGGTAGTCGCCCTGTTTCGATAGATGTGTTGAAGATTGTTGTTAGTGGCACACATCGAGCCTCTGCTCCCTCTCTCAGGATCAAAGGAGAGATGATATCTGGCCCCATCGCCTTTGAGGTATCTAGCTCACTTAACAGCCTCTTCACTTGTCCCTCGGTTGTATGTTATTAGGTTGATGTGCACTTGATGGTGTACCCCACCTCTCCGTCTTTCTGGAGTCCCTTCTGTCTCCACCGTGAACACGTCTTTGAATCTTATGTTGAGCTCCTCACATACTTCTCGGTCGTTTCTTGTGATCTCTCCTCCTTCCTTCCTTAGCCTGATTACCTGGTCCTTGACTGCTGCTTTCCTCCTCATGTGGCTGTACAACAGCATCGGCTCAGATTTGACTTTCGCTGCTGTGTTAGTTAGTTATTATTTTGTCCTAGACACATGTGTGCGTGTTAGGTGTGTGTGTTAGGTGTGTGTGTTAGGTGTGTGTGTTAGGTGTGTGTGTGTGTGTGTGTGTGTGTGTGTGTGTGTGTGTGTGTGTGTGTGTGTGTGTGTGTGTGTGTGTGTGTGTGTGTTATGTGTACTCACCTAGTTGTACTCACCTAGTTGAGGTTGCAGGGGTCGAGTCCAAGCTCCTGGCCCCGATTCTTCACTGGTCGCTACTAGGTCGCTCTCCCTGAACCATGAGCTTTATCATACCTCTGCTTAAAGCTATGTATGGATCCTGCCTCCACTACATCGCTACCCAAACTATTCCACTTCCTGACTACTCTGTGGCTGAAGAAATACTTCCTAACATCCCTGTGATTCATCTGTGTCTTCAACTTCCAACTGTGTCCCCATGTTGCTGTGTCCCATCTCTGGAACATCCTGGCTTTGTTCACCTTGTCAATTCCTCTCAGTATTTTGTATGTCGTTATCATGTCCCCCCTATCTCTCCTGTCCTCCAGTGTCGTCAGGTTGATTTCCCTTAACCTCTCCTCGTAGGACATACCTCTTAGCTCTGGGACTAGTCTTGTTGCAAACCTTTGCACTTTCTCTAGTTTCTTTACGTGCTTGGCTAGGTGTGGGTTCCAAACTGGTGCCGCATACTCCAATATGGGCCTAACGTACACGGTGTACAGGGTCCTGAATGATTCCTTATTAAGATGTCGGAATGCTGTTCTGAGATTTGCTAGGCGCCCATATGCTGCAGCAGTTATTTGGTTGATGTGCGCTTCAGGAGATGTGCCTGGTGTTATACTCACCCCAAGATCTTTTTCCTTGAGTGAGGTTTGTAGTCTCTGGCCCCTTAGACTGTATTCCGTCTGCGGTCTTCTTTGCCCTTCCCCAATCTTCATGACTTTGCACTTGGTGGGGTTGAACTCCAGGAGCCAATTGCTGGACCAGGTCTGCAGCCTGTCCAGATCCCTTTGTAGCTCTGCCTGGTCTTCGATCGAATGAATTCTTCTCATCAACTTCACGTCATCTGCAAACAGGGACACTTCGGAGTCTATTCCTTCCGTCATGTCATTCACAAATACCAGAAACAGCACTGGTCCTAGGACTGACCCCTGTGGGACCCCGCTGGTCACAGGTGCCCACTCTGACACATCGCCACGTACCATGACTCGATGCTGTCTTCCTGACAAGTATTCCCTGATCCATTGTAGTGCCTTCACTGTTATCCCTGCTTGGTCCTTCAGTTTTGCACTAATCTCTTGTGTGGAACTGTGTCAAACTCCTACTTGCAGTCCAAGAAAATGCAATCCACCCATTCCTCTCTCTCTCTTGTCTTACTGCTGTCACCATGTCATAGAACTCCAGTAGGTTTGTGACACAGGATTTCCCGTCCCTGAAACCATGTTTGCTGCTGTTGATGAGATCATTCCTTTCTAGGTGTTCCACCACTCTTCTCCTGATAATCTTCTCCATGACTTTGCATACTATACATGTCAGTGACACTGGTCTGAAGCACTAAACTACAGACCAATGTCACTGACATGTATAGTATGCAAAGTCATGGAGAAGTTTATCAGGAGAAGAGTGGTGGAACACCTAGAAAGGAATGATCTCATCAACAGCAGCCAACATGGTTTTAGGGACGGGAAATCCTATGTCACAAACCTATTGGAGTTCTATGACATGTATGTATGTGTGTGTGTGTGTGTGTGTGTGTGTGTGTGTGTGTGTGTATGTACTCGCCTAATTGTGGTTGCAGGGGTCAAGACTCAGCTCCTGGCCCCGCCTCTTCACCGACCGCTACTGGGTCCTCCCTCTCCCTGCTCCATGAGCTTTATCATACCTCGTCTTAAAACTATGTATGGTTCCTGCCTCCACTACATCACTTGCCAGACTATTCCACTTCCTAACAACTCTGTGGCTGAAGAAATACTTCCTAACATCCCTTTGACTCATCTGAGTCTTCAGCTTCCAATTGTGACCCCTTGTTTCTGTGTCCCATCTCTGGAACTTCCTGTCTCTGTTCACCTTGTCTATTCCACGCAGTATTTTGTATGTCGTTATAATGTCTCCCCTGACCCTCCTGTCCTCAAGTGTCGTCAGGCCGATTTCCCTTAACCTCTCTTCGTAGGATATTCCCTTAGCTCTGGAATCAGCCTTGTTGCAAACCTTTGCACTTTCTCTAATTTCTTGACGTGTTTGAAAAGGTGTGGGGTTCCAAACTGGTGTTCCACCACTCTTCTCCTGATAATCCTCTCCATGACTTTGCATACTATACATGTCAGTGACACTGGTCTGAAGCACTAAACTACAGACCAATGTCACTGACATGTATAGTATGCAAAGTCATGGAGAAGTTTATCAGGAGAAGAGTGGTGGAACACCTAGAAAGGAATGATCTCATCAACAGCAGCCAACATGATTTTAGGGACGGGAAATCCTATGTCACAAACCTATTGGAGTTCTATGACATGGTTCTATGACATGTGTGTGTGTACTCACCTAGTTGTACTCACCTAGTTGAGGTTGCGGGGGTCGAGTCCGAGCTCCTGGCCCCGCCTCTTCATTGATCGCTACTAGGTCACTCTCCCTGAGCCGTGAGCTTTATCATACCTCTGCTTAAAGCTATGTATGGATCCTGCCTCCACTACATCACTTCCCAAACTATTCCACTTACTGACTACTCTGTGGCTGAAGAAATACTTCCTAACATCCCTGTGATTCATCTGTGTCTTCAGCTTCCAACTGTGTCCCCTTGTTACTGTGTCCAATCTCTGGAACATCCTGTCTTTGTCCACCTTGTCAATTCCTCTCAGTATTTTGTATGTCGTTATCATGTCCCCCCTATCTCTCCTGTCCTCCAGTGTCGTCAGGTTGATTTCCCTTAACCTCTCCTCGTAGGACATACCTCTTAGCTCTGGGACTAGTCTTGTTGCAAACCTTTGCACTTTCTCTAGTTTCTTTACGTGCTTGGCTAGGTGTGGGTTCCAAACTGGTGCCGCATACTCCAATATGGGCCTAACGTACACGGTGTACAGGGTCCTGAATGATTCCTTATTAAGATATCGGAATGCTGTTCTGAGGTTTGCTAGGCGCCCATATGCTGCAGCAGTTATTTGGTTGATGTGCGCTTCAGGAGATGTGCCTGGTGTTATACTCACCCCAAGATCTTTTTCCTTGAGTGAGGTTTGTAGTCTCTGGCCCCCTAGACTGTACTCCGTCTGCGGTCTTCTTTGCCCTTCCCCAATCTTCATGACTTTGCACTTGGTGGGATTGAACTCCAGGAGCCAATTGCTGGACCAGGTCTGCAGCCTGTCCAGATCCCTTTGTAGTTCTGCCTGGTCTTCGATCGAGTGAATTCTTCTCATCAACTTCACGTCATCTGCAAACAGGGACACCTCAGAGTCTATTCCTCCCGTCATGTCGTTCACAAATACCAGAAACAGCACTGGTCCTAGGACTGACCCCTGTGGGACCCCGCTGGTCACAGGTGCCCACTCTGACACCTCGCCACGTACCATGACTCGATGCTGTCTTCCTGTCAAGTATTCCCTGATCCATTGTAGTGCCTTCCCTGTTATCCCTGCTGGTCCTCCAGTTTTTGCACCAATCTCTTGTGTGGAACTGTGTCAAACGCCTTCTTGTGTGTGTGTGTGTGTGTGTGTGTGTGTGTGTGTGTGTGTGTGTGTGTGTGTATGTACTCGCCTAATTGTGGTTGCAGGGGTCAAGACTCAGCTCCTGGCCCCGCCTCTTCACCGACCGCTACTGGGTCCTCCCTCTCCCTGCTCCATGAGCTTTATCATACCTCGTCTTAAAACTATGTATGGTTCCTGCCTCCACTACATCACTTGCCAGACTATTCCACTTCCTAACAACTCTGTGGCTGAAGAAATACTTCCTAACATCCCTTTGACTCATCTGAGTCTTCAGCTTCCAATTGTGACCCCTTGTTTCTGTGTCCCATCTCTGGAACATCCTGTCTCTGTTCACCTTGTCTATTCCACGCAGTATTTTGTATGTCGTTATAATGTCTCCCCTGACCCTCCTGTCCTCAAGTGTCGTCAGGCCGATTTCCCTTAACCTCTCTTCGTAGGATATTCCCTTAGCTCTGGAATCAGCCTTGTTGCAAACCTTTGCACTTTCTCTAATTTCTTGACGTGTTTGAAAAGGTGTGGGGTTCCAAACTGGTGCTGCGTACTCCAGTATAGGCCTGACATACACAGTGTATAAAGTCTTGAACGATTCCTTACTGAGGTACCGGAACGCTATTCTCAGGTTTGCCAGGTGCCCATATGCCGCAGCAGTTATCTGGTTAATGTGTGCTTCTGGCGACGTACTCGGTATAATACTCACCCTTAGATCTTTCTCCTTGAGTGAGGTTTGCAGTCTTTGGCCACCTAGCCTATACTCTGTCTGCGGTCTTCTTTGCCCTTCTCTGATCTTCATAACAGATAGGTCTCTTTGTAGACCTATCTGGTCCACATCTGATTTAATCCTCCTCATTAACTTCACATCATCTACGAACAGGGACACTTCTGAGTCTATCCCTTCCGTCATGTCATTCACATATACCAAGAATAGCACTGGTCCCAGGACCGACCCCTGTGGGACCCCGCTCGTCACAGGCGCCCACTGTGATACCTCATCACGTACGTGTGTGTGTGTGGTGTGTGTGTGTGTGTGTGTGTGTGTGTGTGTGTGTGTGTGTGTGTGTGTGTGTGTGTGTGTGTGTGTGTGTGTGTGTGTGTGTGTGTGTGTGTGTGTGTGTGTGTGTGTGTGTGTGTGTGTGTGTGTGTGTGTGTGTGTGTGTGCTCACCAAATTGTACTTACCTAATTGTGGTTGTAGGGGTCGATTCACAGTTCCTGGCTCCTCCTTTTGTCGCTACTAGGTCCACTCTCTCCCTGCTCCACGAGCCCTATCATACCTCTTCTTAAAGCTATATGTAGCTCCTGCTTCCACTACATCCCTTTTCAGACCATTCCACTTCCTGACAACTTTATGACTGAAAAATTACTTCCTAACATCCCAGTGATTCATCTGAGTCTTCAACTTCCAACTGTGATCCTTTGTTGCTGGGTCTCATCTCTGGAACATCCTGTCTCTATCCACTGTGTCAATTCCTCTCAGTATTTTATGTGTCGTTATCATATCCTCTTATCCCTCCTATCCTCCAGTGTCGTCAGGTCGACTTCACCTAACCTCTCCTTGTAGGGCATCCCCCTTAGCTCCGGGACTAGTCTAGTTGCAAACTTTTGCACTTCCTCTAATTTCTTGATATGTTAGACAAGGTGTGGGTTCCAAACTGGTGCTGCATACTTCAATTTGGGCCTGACATACACGGTGTACAGAGTCCTGAACGATTCCTTACTGAGGTGTCGGAACGCTAGTCTTAGGTTTACTAGTCGTCCATATGCTGCAGCAGTTATTAGGTTGATGTGCACCTCAGGAGCCGTGCTCGGTAATATACTCACCCCAAGATCCTTTTCCTTGAGTGAGGTTTGCAGTCTCTGGCCCCCCTAGACAGTACTCTGTCTGCGGTCTTCTTTGCCCTTCCGCTATCTTCATGACTTTACACTTGGTGGGGTTAAACTCTAGAAGCTAGCTGTTGGACCAGGCTTGCAACCTGTCCAGATCCCTTTATAGTCCTGCCTGATCCTCATCGGATTGTATTCTCCTCATTAGTTTCACATCGTCTGCAAACAAAGACACTTCTGAGTCTATCCCTTTCGTCATGTTATTCACATATACCAACAACAGCACCTGTCCTACGACTGACCCCTGTGGAACCCTTCTCGTCACAGGCGCCCACTCTGACACCTCGTCACGTACCATAACTCGCTGTTGCCTTCCTGTCAGGTATTCTCTGATCCATTGCAGTGCCTTCAGTGTTATCCCTGCTTGGCTCTCCAGGTTTTGCACTAATCTCTTGTGTGGAACTGTATCAAAAGCCTTCTTACAGTCCAAGAAAATACAGTCTACCCCCTCCCCCCCTATCTATCTCTCTCTCTCCCCTGTCTTACTGGCTTTGAGTGTGTTTATGTGTATGTGTGTGTGTGTTTGTGTGTGTGTGTGTGTGTGTGTGTGTGTGTGTGTGTGTGTGTGTGTGTGTGTGTGTGTGTGTGTGTGTGTGTGTGTGTGTGTGTGTGTGTGTGTGTGTGTGCAAAACAACTACAAGGAGAAGCTGAATGTCAACTCTAGGTCCTTCGTGCTCGCTCGTTTGCTTTTATTACATACATCTATATCTCACAGCCGACAGCTGGGGCTTGAGCCTAAGGCCTAATATCCCGGGCATCCTGTATGTACAGCTTTGGCTTCCCAGACCATTGCACTATACAATTTCCTTAAGTGAAACTGAAGGTAAAACCTAAAGCAGTAAAATAAAGATAAATGGTTTTAATGCTGCATAAAAACGAATCACATGTAGATATAACACACAGATCCATCAGTGGCAAATAAATACTGTAGAAGTTAATGTTAAGTAAATAATGTTAAGGCAGTCAAAAAGGTTCTGAAGAAATAAACGCAACGAGTACCATAACCTATGTAAAACTGTGCGCAACTCTGGCAAGGTCAGATACTCTGGCAAGGTCAGATACTCTGGCAAGGTCAGATACTAAGACAAGGTCAGATACTCTGGCAAGGTCAGATACTAAGACAAGGTCAGATACTCTGGCAAGGTCAGATACTCTGGCAAGGTCAGATACTAAGACAAGGTCAGATACTCTGGCAAGGTCAGATACTCTGGCAAGGTCAGATACTAAGACAAGGTCAGATACTCTGGCAAGGTCAGATACTAAGACAAGGTCAGATACTCTGGCAAGGTCAGATACTAAGACAAGGTCAGATACTCTGGCAAGGTCAGATACTAAGACAAGGTCAGATACTCTGGCAAGGTCAGATACTAAGACAAGGTCAGATACTCTGGCAAGGTCAGATACTCTGGCAAGGTCAGATACTCTGGCAAGGTCAGATACTCTGGCAAGGTCAGATACTCTGGCAAGGTCAGATACTCTGGCAAGGTCAGATACTAAGACAAGGTCAGATACTCTGGCAAGGTCAGATACTAAGACAAGGTCAGATACTCTGGCAAGGTCAGATACTCTGGCAAGGTCAGATACTCTGGCAAGGTCAGATACTCTGACAAGGTCAGATACTCTGGCAAGGTCAGATACTCTGGCAAGGTCAGATACTCTGGCAAGGTCTAGTACTCTGGTACGGTCAGATACGCTGGTAAGGTCAGAAACTATGATATACTATGATAAGGTTAGATACTCAAGTATGGTTAGATACCTTGGCAAGGTTAGATACTCTAGTAAGGTCAGAAATTCTGGCAAGGTGAGGATATTCTGGTAAGGTCAGATACTGTGGTAAGGTCAGATACTGTGGTAAGGTCAGATACTGTGGTAAGGTCAGATACTGTGGTAAGGTCAGATACTGTGGTAAGGTCAGATACTCTGGGAAGGTTACGCTGACAATGTCAGACACTCTGGCAAGGTCAGATACTCTGGCAATACTCAGTAATCTGAACTAACACTGGAGTTTCCTCACAGCTCCCACAATCTTCCCACCTCACTCGTCATAACCCAAAGTTAAGTTACATGAATCTATGTAACAAAAGAATAAGCATATTTCAATTAGAGTGATAACGGGGCATCTCGCCAGCACATGTTTATCATATGTTGAGTAAAGATGAGTTGTGATGAGTGACACCCCAAAACTCTCCCAGCTCAGACTGACGAATTTGATGGAGTGTGATAAGGAAACATAAAATATGTGTGCAATAAGTAGCCGCACACTGTCTGTGTATCTAATTTTGTTTGGTAAAAAAAAAGAAAGTGAGACCTCTACTGTGTGTGTAAAGATTACAGCCAGGGGAAGCGGATATCCGCAAGTGCTGTTACAGGTTGTGACGCTGTATCTGCTGCTGCTGCTGCTGCTGCTGAGAAGACTTTCTCGGGCTTGTGGGCCGAGGCTTAATTCCTTTCCTTCAAGGAAAAGTCTTCATACTGGTAAAGGGCTCTTGAACCAAGGAACTGGAGCCACTCTCCCTTTCCTGGCATCAAACTTAACCCCCATTATCCAAGAGCTCAGTGAAGCTTAAAGATAATGAATATTATAACAAAAATCCACCTACAACAGTCTCCTAAAACAAGGGCCAAAGAAGTAAGAAGACTTGCCTATACGTCTCCACTCGCTCTAGATAAAACTCGAGTGTTGGGCTGGGAGCTGAAAACACTACCACTGAGTCATGACCCGGGAGGCCAACTCTCCTCTGGTCAACACCACACAAACCTCCGTGTCTTCTGCACCACCTCAATATA
The DNA here is from genome assembly GCF_038502225.1 of Cherax quadricarinatus. Classification (NCBI taxonomy): domain Eukaryota; kingdom Metazoa; phylum Arthropoda; class Malacostraca; order Decapoda; family Parastacidae; genus Cherax; species Cherax quadricarinatus. Next base: position 48,984,289 of record NC_091293.1, read on the forward strand.
AAAACTATTTACACTACATATTTCAGTTTATACTGTATGATTCAATTTATTGTCCAAATGCATTCGCTCCAAGTTTCACCGTTGCTTCATCACATTCACACCAAGTTTCACCGTTGCTTCATCACATTTACACCAAGTTTCACCGTTACTTCATCACATTTACACCAAGTTTCACCGTTACTTCATCACATTTACACCAAGTTTCACCGTTACTTCATCACATTTACACCAAGTTTCACCGTTACTTCATCACATTTACACCAAGTTTCACCGTTGCTTCATCACATTTACACCAAGTTTCACCGTTGCTTCATCACATTTACACCAAGTTTCACCGTTATTTCATCATATTCAGGGTTTTACAGCAACATTTACGTTGCCTTAACAATTGGGAAAATTCGTCTGGTGTCTGAGCTTCTTATTTGGTTATAATCACTAACAGGATCTGAGCGGCATTGTTCCACATTCATTTTGTGAGATTCGTCTGTTAAAACCTGCATTTGTATCTAGGTGAAGCCAATACTAATCTTCCTGGTATAGAAATACACTTAACCGACTTAATCTTATTGGGCCAGCTTAATACAGTGGTTAAGACATAAGAGTGATTTGCTACGGAAGTTAATCCTGCCTGCTACGGAAGCTGAGATCCAAACTGCAATTTGGTGAACAACAGAGTAGATACTATATCACTGGCGAGCAACACTGCTGCAGAATAAGCAATAGACACAATATTTCATTAAATATATAAGCAACTGGGTTAATAGGTAAGCTTATCTAAGCACAGTACAATTACCATAGTGTAAATTACCAAGGATAACCAAAAATAAAAGTCAGCCAAAGTAACTTATTTTCCTTGGGGGTCCTTGTAGTATCTTATTATTTAAACTTTAAAAGTTAAAACAGCTAAGTAAGCTATTTGGTCGGTGGTTTGGCTCTATTGAAACAAATGCTGAAAATTTGTAACGTGCAAATGTAGCAATTAAAATAATGATTGGGGGCTCGACCTCGCGGCCTACTAAGTAAGTTTATTCAGGTATACACAAATACAGACACACAGATTATCATACATAGCAGCATATGTGTACAGAACCTGGGATAACCTAAAAAAGTGACTTATTTCCATTTGGTGTCCCCATCTCAGTAGTAGTACCAGTTCCTAGTAACCAGTTACCAGTAACCAGTGTACCAGTAGATGACTCACTACCAACCGTCTGTGTGAATCATTGACTGTATTCATATTGCTGCTGACCATAGCAGGATTTCAAACACCCTCACCCGTAGGCACTATGGGTCAGTCTTAGTTAGGGAGCAGAGAGAGGCAGGTTGGCTGTTGGCGCTTCCCATACTTCCCGTTATATATTATACGTACTACCAGCCTACGTGAGTATTTTTACCCATCCACGTATCGAAAACCCACATGACACCCAAGCCGTCACCCATCCAAGTACTAACCAAACCCAACGCTGCTTAACCTCGCTGATCGGACGAGAAGTGGTGTCTTTTCACGTAGCATGGCAATTCTGGAGTTACCAGCTCCATACCTCCATACACATGTGCAACACTTGGGTATCTTTATTGATGAAACGTTTCGCCTACACAGTAGGCTTCTTCAGTCAAATACAAAGGGAGCAGTAGTAATGAAATATAGATGATGTAATCAATCCATCAATCTTGGAGAAAAATTTTTTGATGTGGTCAGTCCCTCAGCCCAGAGAAGAGTTCAGCTCCATGGTCTGGGAAGATATCGTGAAACTGGTAATGTACTCACAGACACTTAAAAAAAATAATTGTTCGTCTAGAAGCAACAGAGCAACTGATCTTAAAATTAATTAGCCTTGCCCCTTCACTCCTTCACAGACTCAGCGTTGTTGGGTCGACCCTCATACACATCAGTTACGATATGAATTTTAGCCCTGGTGTTGTTCCCGTAGAAAGCTTTCAGTACACCTAATAGTCAGACCATACGTGACTTGACCTGACCTTGGCCAACATCTATGCTACTGTCACCTAGTTTCTACCAATGATGCAGGGAAGACCGAAACGTTGTCTAATTTGTATTTTTAACTTGCGAACTTGTGATATGAAGAGTTGTTCCAGGTTCTATATTTGTAGATAACTACCATTATTTATTAAAAACAGAAACGAATCGGAGGTCGAAACCTGACCCCTCTCAGTCGTGCACAGAACAAATGCACATGTGACTCTCGCCAGTGTTCAGATATTCTTTGTCCAGATTTGATCACTACCTTTCATTGACGTATGAGCAAAAAAATTCAAAGAACTTTGCAGCAGTGGCTAAGGAACCATAATTTTGACAGTGAATACACTATACCAAAGGGTCGAGAGGTTGTGGCTGTGAGGCTGGTAGACATAAGATATTCCAGAGATAAACATCACCGACCTGAACCCGGTAATTCTCAACTTACAGCACAACATTCAACCCTAATTCTCCCGAGAGCCAATTAAAACAACTTGCTCCATTCCTGTTACAAGCAGCCGCAGCACAACAACACAACTCTAAGGGAATTCAAGATATCTTTAGAGAGCATTTTCTCCTAATTAAGCGAAACGGAATCTATTACATTTCTATTACAAACCTGAATAAATTTTTTTTCAAATAAAGGTTCTCAAAATATGTTCAGTATAAGACGAAGGAAGTAGAATTACAGGTTATATACACATCGATGTGTATTTATCTCAGCGTGTATATGATGAGAAGGTACTTTAATACCTATTTTAGGGATTATAGTATTCTTATCTGATGTGAAAAGGCTGGGTGCAGCCTTCATGACCGTCATGCACACCATAGGTTTTAGACCCGATTAACCAAACAAAATTACACAAAAATTCGTAAGATTTACTACATTTGTGACGCTGATTTCTACACCAGCATCACTCCCACTTTCATTCAGACAATGGTATCACAAATTATATGCATTTCAGTAGCTGCGCGAACTGAGGAAGGTATTCCAGTACTCCATAATCCCAGTCCTCTGTGATTCAATGCACGCGATTAGAATGAGTGCAGCGTAAGATGAAATTCAGTCAAATATTAGCGTTGAAAATTTCATGGGAATCCTCCACAGAAAGGCTAAAGGATGAACGAAAAAAAAATGAAAAAAAAAATATGTCAAGCACTTGAAGGTTTCCCTCGGGGATACCTAACTAGACTTTGGAAACCAGTTGTATTCCTCAGCCTCCGCTGCTACTGTTTGTAAATCTGATACCATTTATCATCAAAGTTTATGTTTGTATCGAGGGACTTCTGTTTTTTTCCTTGCCGAGAGGCTGTAAACTGAGAAAAACATTCCATCTTCGAAGGATCGATACGATGCCTATTGTCTCTGCCATTCTGTCCTTTTCTGTTATGTTTGCCCTTGACAAACCACGGAACGGGTGGGGGTTGAACCCATAGCAAGCGAGTCCTAAAATTCAATGGGGTCCCTTGACGTGGTGAAGAGCTTTATATCCGTGGAAATAGACTTTTGTCACCCTCCTCTGATCCAATCTCAATACCCACACCCCTCCCCAACTCTCTCCTTTCGACTTCATAATTTGGAGATATTTCCTCCCTCGTGAATTTCTGCTCTTAGAGAGAAAGAATAGAGAACGCGGTCCGTCCCATTCCATACTAATAACTAGACGTATTTCGGTAGCTGCTTGATCTGAGAAAGTTATCCCCGTATTTCATAGTCCCAGTCCCCTGTGCCTCAGTGCACGAGATTGGAATAACACAGCGTGCAACATAAGTTGTCAATACAGTTAAATATTATCGTTGATGATTTGAGAGGCATTCGAAGAGACATTTATAAGTCATTATAGGAAAGATAATCCATTTTTTTTAATAAAAATGGTAAATTAGAAGATACAGACCTCAAATGTAATTCAAACCTTTCAAAGAGACCAGAGAGACCAATATCCTAAAATATACAAGCAAATAACATTACATCATCAAGTTACCAACATGGAAGGCTGACGCTGACCATGTCACACCGAAATTATCGAGAAAAAGCAGTATTTTAATGTATTTCAAATTTCTTTCAAACATTATTATTATAATCAAAAAGAAGCGCTAAGCCACAAGGGCTATACAGCTTCTTTCAAACAAACTGGGACTGACACCGGCCAAAATCAATCCAAATTATTCTTTAGGTATGACTGACTAGCTTTTAAGAAAGAAAGTAAATACAATAAGTCAGTAAGTTTTATATAAGCTTAGTGTACTTAACATACGCGTTTCTAACAGCGGTCTTGATGGGACACTGATGTTATTGGTACATAAAAGAACATTATGTTAATTGAACCTAGAATAACCAAATAGTTACTGTGATTTACTGCTAATCAGAAGAGACATTACCCTAGTATTTCGCAGAAACCAATTTGATTAATAAATGTGTCACATAATGACTTACACATATAACATCAAGAGATTGTTTCCCTTGAGGAAAACACATCAGTTTGAAGTTGACCAGATGATGCATTTTCCAGTTACTGCACAGAATCCAACAAAATTTGTGCCTACACAGCCTAAACCAATGATACGTTCCATCTATTTCATACAATGCATCAAACATTGAAGACTGATGCCGTTCACAAATGTTAAATTTTAATTAGAGGAAAGCGCTAAAAACGCAGGAGTAAATAGCACCTGTGGAACAGAAGGCATTCAAATTCGATCCAGGCAAGAAGACATCGCAATCATGTAAAAGAAATGCTATACCATTCCTAAACTTAATGAGACAAAATGGCATCTACCAGCCTTCGAAGTTGGGTACGCGAGTGTTGATGTATATTGTAGATGATCACAGGAGACTGTCTCCACCTGCCCCACGGAAACAAAATTTAGGAATGACGTGTGTAACACTGTGCACAGAGCATCCACGCATGCGAATAGTCCCATGAATCATATCCAAGATTCACTACACCAGCGATGAAAATTTCAAGACTATTTACTAAAGCGTTCTTGAGTAATAAACGAAAATTTGTGAAAATCTTACTGAGAATGGTTCGAAAAACAGGAAACTCTCTTTTCGTTAAGCTTAAAAATGCCATGCTAACTCGAATCATGATTTTTTCAAGTTTTCTTTTCTCACTGATATTCCATTTAAAATTCTTATACGAAATTTTTATACGAAAATATTGATTTTTTAAAAAAATCCAATTAGATGAAATTTGCAAAAAAAAAAAAAAAAAAAAAAAAAATGGCATCCACATAGCCCAAATTTAATAAAAAATTATTTCAAATTAAGATACACCAGTATTTAGGGTTTGAAGCCGATCAGGAAAGACATTCTCTTGTAGCTACATAGGAAACAATTTACGTAATAAACTGGGCAAACTGAAATTTACAAAGTTCAACATGAGCGACAAACTTCCTTAATTTTTAAAGAGTTGGACTGGTAAGCCAGCGGAAGGCCTCAATCAGATGACCAAAAGCTCCAGCTGTGGGTCATCATATAACTAAGACCCGCGTAAAAAAACACTTGTCCTATTTCCTGGCAAATTTTACCTACCCTAACCAAGCATTGTTTTAATAAAGTCCACCAGTTGTAGAAGTTTGAAGCCGACCAGAAAAGGCATTCTCCAGTAATTGATCTAACTGCAACGATTCCAAGTTTTTTAACTATTTCAGTAAAATTTCTGATATGCTGTACTCAGACTAGTTTTTTTTTTTACTACTTCATATTCACAAAATTTACACGAAGGCAAGTAAAACTTAACAGGTACTGTCGTGACCCTCGGACGCATAAGCCAGTAAATATCGAAGTTGTTTATCCAACGTGAAGAACAAAAAGGCACAATTCTGTGACTGGAACACTTCTCACATAACCAGCACATAAGAGAAAAAAAAACTTATGAAGACATTTCGGTCCAAATGAACCATTAAGAAGATCACACCTGTTTGTCTATGTGCGGGTTATTTGTGTATTGTTCCAGTCACGGTGTTGTGCCTTTTTGTTCGTCACGTTGGATAAACAACTTCGATATTTAATGGCTTATACATTATTTGTGTATTATTCAACCTGGTTTAACGAAAATAAATATTTCACACTATTTTACACATAAAATGGCCAACTCTGCTCCTCCACATTTAAAGCTCACTTTCTACCGTCGTCGTATTTTTTGGCAAGTTTTGTGAATATCTGAAGCTCCATAAGTGAGTATTTTGGAAGTTATCTGAGCCATTAAAGGATGCTGGGAATGTTCAATAACTTTTGTCATAAAACACATACATAAATATGCCAGTTGTTCCAAGAATTTGGTGCTCGTTGCCATACTCGAGTGATGGAAATCTGAAGCCAATTGAATGAGACATTCTCGAGTTATGAGCAAAATAAACTCGAAAAGTTGGAAGAAGAAAAAATAAAGACAAAAAATTCGGAGAACCTCTTAAAAGTCCTCCTTCGGTGATAGCTTATTAAGCAGACAATAAAAACTGCATAAATTTTCTATGGAGGCGCCGGATGTACTAGTTTGTTCAGACATACGGACAAACAGAAGCGTTTATTTTAAAACTGTTTTAATTAACTCTTAGGATGAATTTTTCGTGATTTCGTTACTAATCTTGTATGATCAAAGTCTATGACTGTAGATCTGATTATATTAAAGTCAAGAACACACAGCTGAGCTTAACACTTCCCCTTTAGTTATAAATACGTAATTATTTCCTCTCTCGTTCTCACTGTCACTTGTTTTCACATCTTACACTCACACTTTCTCGTCTCAGTCACACTCACACACACACACACACACACACACACACACACACACACACACACACACACACACACACACACACACACAGGCACCGCCCCCTCACACATACACAGAAAGGAACGGGGTCATACATGAGGGGACGAGAAATCCTGCGTCACACACCTACTTCAGTTCTACGACAAAGTAACGGAAATAAGAAAGGAGAGAGAGGGATGGGTAGACTACATCTTCTTGTACTGTAAGAAGGCTTTTGACACAGTACCACGCAAGGGACTGGTTCAAAAACTAGAGGAACAAGCAGGAATAGTAGGGAAAGCACTGCAATATATCAGGGAATACCTGACAGAGAGGAAACAACGTGTGTTGGTACGTGACGAGGTGTCAGAGTGGGCGCATGTGTCGAGCGGGGTTCCACAAGGATCAGTCCTAAGTCCGGTTTGTTGTATATGTAAATGATATGATGGAAGGAATATATTCAGAGGTGTCCCTGTTCGTAGACGATGTGAAACTAATGCGGAAAATACAAGCGGAGGAGGATCAGATAAGATTACACAGGGGATCTGGACAGGCTGCAAGGATGGTTCGACAAATGGCTCCTGAAGTTTATCCTCACCAAGTACCAAGTCATGAAGCTTAAGGAAGGATAAACAAAACCGCAGACGGAATACAGGCTAGGGGATCAAAGGCTGCAAACCTCACTTAAGGAAAAGGATCCTGGGGTGAGTATTATACAAAACACATCCCCTGAGGCGCACATCAGCCAAATAACCGCTGCAGTATATGGACGCCTAACAAATCTGAGAATAGGGTTTCGACATCGAAGTAAGGAGTTATTCACGACAATATACACTGTGTGCGTCAGGCACATATAGGAGTATGCAGCACCAGTATGGAACCCACACCTGGTCAAACACGTCAGGAAATTGAAGGGTGCAAAAGTTTGCAACTAGTCCCGGAGCTAAAGTGTATGTCTCATGAGGAGAGGTTAAGAGAACTCAGTTTGATGACACTAAAGGACAGAAGGGATAAGGGGACATGATAATGACATAAAATACTGAGAGGAATTGACAGGGAGGACAGGGCTAGAAGGTTTCGGAGATTTGACACAGGAACATAGGAACACATCTGGAGGATGAAAACTCAGATAAATCATAGGAATGTTAGGAAGTATTTCTTTACCCTTTGAGTTGTCAGGAAGTGGAACAATGTGGAGAGTGATGAAGTGGATGCAGGATCCATACATAGCTTTAAGAAGAGGTACGATAAGGCTCTTGGAGCAGGGAGAGAATGACCTAGTAGCGACCAGTGAAGAAGCGAGGTCAGGAGCTATGACTCGATCCCTGTAACCACAAATAGGTGAACACACACACACACACACACACACACACACACACACACTAACTAACTAACTAACTAACTAACACACAAACAAACCAAAGTTGATATACAGCCACATCGAAAAGACAACTGTGAAGGGCCTGGTAATAAGGCTGAAGAAGGAAGCAAAAGACCTCACTCTGAATGACGATTAGGAAGTGTGAGAGGAGTTAAAAAAAAAGATTTAGGGAGGTATTTACAGTGGAATCAGAAACAATGCCGGAGTCAAAAAGAAAGAGTCCACCAGAGAGTACTGGACACAATACAATGGGAAGAGAGGTGAAGTAACTGCTCAGTGACCTAGATACCTCGATGACAGTGAGATCAGAAAAGATCTCACCGTGGGCTCTGTGAGAAGGAGCAGAGGAACTGGGTGAACCATTAGCAGCAATCTTCAATAAGTCATTTGAAACATGGCAACTGCCGGAGGTCTGGAAAAGAGCGAATGCACAGTAAACCCTCCAGTTAGGGGACTTTCATTTTAAGGACTTCGGAAATAGTGAACAAAATCCACTGTGTCAATAGACTTGGAAACAAAAAACAATGTCCTTTGGTTGCAGAATTGTTCATTATTGTTACAATCATGGTAAAAAAATATTTTCCCTATCCACCACAATTGCCATTACTGGCCACCCGCCCCCTTTTTTCCCAGTTAGCTCCTTAAATAAAGGGAGAGACAGGTTGCCTTGAACAATAGGTCATTATCACTGACATGAATAGTATGTAAAGTTACGAAGAAGATTATCAAGAAAAGACTAGTGGAACACCTTCAAATGAGCGAATTCATAAGCAGCAATCACAAAGATTTCGAGACGGTACCTTCTGTCTAATAGATCTGCTAGACTTCTATGAGAAAGTAATGAGAGTTAGGAAGGACAGAGAGAGGAATAGGTGAGCTCTGTATTTTGGGACTACATATTTTTGGGACTGCAAGTAGACATTGTCCTACATTGTCCTAAAGGAGGAGACAGGTATAACAGGGAAAGCACTACCGTGGATCAAGGAATACTTAACAATAAGAAAACGAGTAACTATCGGGAAGAGGTGTCGGAATGGGCAAGTGTGACGAGTGGGATTCCAAAAGGGTGAGTACTTGGACCAGTACTCTTTCTCGTGTATGTAAACGACTTGATAGACGACGTGAAAGTAATGAGGACAATACCAACAAGAGTGGACCAGGAAAAATGATAAATGTATCTGGACGAGCTTTAGGATTAGACTGACAGGTGGCTATTTGAACATATCCCAAGTAAATGCAAAGTTATACCGCCAGGTTGGTAAGTAAGAACACATGTACACCAGTTAGGTATATTTATTTTGAAACGTTTCGCCTACATAGTAGGCTTCTTCTGTGTAGGCGAAACGTTTCAGAATAAAGAAACTTTATTCATTCTTCTTGCCGAATAAGGCAAGCGAAAGTTTGTGTATGCAATAATTTCTCAAAAATCATTCTGAACCTAACGAAAAAAATATATTTCATTGTGTTTGTTTATTATTAAATTACTGTAAGCTTATCTAAAATATATTTAGTTGGATTAGGCTAAATTATATTGAGCTTTTTATAATAAGGTTAGCAAAATTTTCTAAGGTTCTTTAGGTACAAAATTATTAATTTTTACATTAACAAAACTGAAAAAAATATATATCTTTAAACGTATAAGAGAAAATTTTACGACTTAGTTTTAAATGACATATGTACACACACACACACACGCGCACACACACACACACACACACACACACACACACACACACACACACACACACACACACACACACACACACACACACAAACACACACACAAACACACACACCCTGTTTGCAGATGAAGTGAAGTTAATGAGGAGAATTAAATCTGATGAGGACCAGGCAGGACTTCAAAGAGACCTGGACAGACTGGACACCTGGTCCAGCAAATGGCTTCTCGAATTTAATCCTGCCAAATGCAAAGTCATGAAGATAGGGGAAGGGCACAGAAGACCACAGACAGAGTATAGGCTAGGTGGCCAAAGACTGCAAACCTCACTCAAGGAGAAAGATCTTGGGGTGAGTATAACACCGAGCATGTCTCCGGAAGCACACATCAATCAGATAACTGCTGCAGCATATGGGCGCCTGGCAAACCTGAGAACAGCATTCCGATACCTTAGTAAGGAATCATTCAAGACACTGTACACCGTGTATGTCAGGCCCATACTGGAGTATGCAGCACCTGTTTGGAACCCGCACTTGATAAAGCACGTCAAGAAACTAGAGAAAGTACAAAGGTTTGCAACAAGGTTAGTTCCAGAGCTAAGGGGAATGTCCTATGAAGAAAGATTAAGGGAAATCGGCCTGACGACACTGGAGGACAGGAGGGTCAGGGGAGACATGATAACGACATATAAAATACTGCGTGGAATAGACAAGGTGGACAAGGACAGGATGTTCCAGGGAGGGGACACAGAAACAAGAGGCCACAATTGGAAGTTGAAGACACAAATGAGTCAGAGAGATAGTAGGAAGTATTTCTTCAGTCATAGAGTTGTAAGGCAGTGGAATAGCCTAGAAAATGACGTAGTGGAGGCAGGAACCATACACAGTTTTAAGACGAGGTTTGATAAAGCTCATGGAGCGGGGAGAGAGAGGGCCTAGTAGCAACCGGTGAAGAGGCGGGGCCAGGAGCTAGGACTCGACCCCTGCAACCACAAATAGGTGAGTACAAATAGGTGAGTACACACACACACACACACACACACACACACACACACACACACACATACACACACACACACACGAAGAAAACAACAGGGTGATGGTGGACACACTGGCTGAGGTGGCAAGAAGAGCTCACTCGAGCAGAGCAAAGTTACTGGTAATGGGCGATTTCAACCACAGGGAGATCGACTGGGAAAACCTGGAGCCACATGGGGGTCCCGAAACATGGAGAGCCAAGATGATGGATGTGGTACTTGAAAACCTCATGCATCAACATGTCAGGGACACAACCAGAGAGAGAGGGGAGGATGAGCCAGCAAGACTGGATCTTGTGTTCACCCTGAGCAGTTCAGACATTGAGGACATCACTTACGAGAGGCCCCTTGGAGCTAGCGATCATGTGGTTCTGAGTTTTGACTATATAGTAGAGTTACAAGTGGAGAAGGTAACAGGAACTGAAGAGGACAGGCCAAACTATAAAAGGGGGGACTACACAGGTATGAGAAACTTCCTGCAGGAGGTTCAGTGGGACAGAGAAATGGTAGGAAAATCAGTAAACGAGATGATGGAATATGTGGCAACAAAGTGCAAGGAGGCAGAGGAAAGTTTTGTTCCCAAGGGAAACAGAAATAATAGGAAGACCAAAACGAGTCCTTGGTTTACCCGAAGGTGTAGGGAGGCAAAAACTAAGTGCAACAGAGAATGGAAAAGGTACAGGAGGCATAGGACCCAGGAAAACAAGGAAATAGTAGAAGAGCCAGAAACGAGTATGCACAGATAAGGAGGGAGGCCCAGCGACAGTATGAAAACGACATAGCATCGAAAGTCAAATCTGACCCGAAACTGCTGTATAGCCACATTAGGAGGAAGACAACAGTCAAGGACCAGGTGATAAGGCTGAGGAAAGAAGGTGGAGAACTCACAAGAAACGATCAAGAGGTATGTGAAGAGCTCAACACGAGATTTAAGGAAGTATTTACAGTAGAGACAGGAAGGACTCTGGGGGGACAGACCAGATGGGGACACCAGCAAGGAATACACCAACAAGTGTTGGACGACATACATACAGATGAGGAGGAGGTGAAGAAACTGCTAAGGGACATCGATACCTCAAAGGCAATGGGACCGGACAACATCTCCCCGTGGGTCCTTAGAGAGGGAGCAGATATGTTGTGCATGCCACTTACCACAATCTTCAACACATCCCTGGAAACTGGGCAACTACCTGAGGTATGGAAGACGGCAAATGTAGTTCCCATTTTTAAAAAAGGAGACAGAAAAGAGGCACTAAACTATAGACCTGTGTCATTGACGTGTATAGTATGCAAAATTATGGAGAAGATTATCAGGAGGAGAGTGGTGGAGCACCTGGAACGGAACAGGAGTATAAATGCCAACCAGCACGGATTCACGGAAGGCAAATCCTGTGTCACAAACCTTCTGGAGTTTTATGATAAAATAACAGAAGTAAGACACGAGAGAGAGGGGTGGGTTGATTGCATCTTCTTGGACTGCAAGAAGGCCTTTGACACAGTTCCTCACAAGAGATTAGTGCAGAAGCTAGAGCATCAGGCGCATATAACAGGAAGGGCACTGCAATGGATCAGAGAATACCTGACAGGGAGGCAACAACGACTCATGGTACGTAATGATGTATCACAGTGTGCACCTGTGACGAGCGGGGTCCCACAGGGGTCGGTCCTAGGACCAGTGCTATTTTTGGTATATGTGAACGACATGACGGAAGGGTTAGACTCAGAAGTGTCCCTGTTTGCAGATGATGTGAAGTTAATGAGGAGAATTAAATCTGATGAGAACCAGGCAGGACTTCGAAGAGACCTGGACAGACTGGACACCTGGTCCAGCAAATGGCTTCTCGAATTTAATCCTGCCAAATGCAAAGTCATGAAGATAGGGGAAGGGCACAGAAGACCACAGACAGAGTATAGGCTAGGTGGCCAAAGACTGCAAACCTCACTCAAGGAGAAAGATCTTGGGGTGAGTATAACACCGAGCATGTCTCCGGAAGCACACATCAATCAGATAACTGCTGCAGCATATGGGCGCCTGGCAAACCTGAGAACAGCATTCCGATACCTTAGTAAGGAATCATTCAAGACACTGTACACCGTGTATGTCAGGCCCATACTGGAGTATGCAGCACCTGTTTGGAACCCGCACTTGATAAAGCACGTCAAGAAACTAGAGAAAGTACAAAGGTTTGCAACAAGGTTAGTTCCAGAGCTAAGGGGAATGTCCAATGAAGAAAGATTAAGGGAAATCGGCCTGACGACACTGGAGGACAGGAGGGTCAGGGGAGACATGATAACGACATATAAAATACTGCGTGGAATAGACAAGGTGGACAAAGACAGGATGTTCCAGGGATGGGACACAGAAACAAGAGGCCACAATTGGAAGTTGAAGACACAAATGAGTCAGAGAGATAGTAGGAAGTATTTCTTCAGTCATAGAGTTGTAAGGCAGTGGAATAGCCTAGAAAATGACGTAGTGGAGGCAGGAACCATACACAGTTTTAAGACGAGGTTTGATAAAGCTCATGGAGCGGGGAGAGAGAGGGCCTAGTAGCAACCGGTGAAGAGGCGGGGCCAGGAGCTAGGACTCGACCCCTGCAACCACAAATAGGTGAGTACAAATAGGTGAGTACACACACACACACACACACACACACACACATATATATAGGCCGAGGAATTAGGACCTATTTTTCCTACAGTTTCTGAAGGTTGAACCAGAGTTTGCCTCAGAATTATGTGGGTTGACTATCTGTGGCCATCTTGTTATTGCAGATGCCTCCCTCTTTAAATGAGCTTATTTTAATGAGCCCAATTTCCTTTACATAACTTTTATAAGTCTCCCCTCTATATGTTACCGTTTTCGCTCGTAACTTGAATGAACACGTTGTCCCGTGGAGGCTACAATATAATTGCCAGTGACTTCTATATCACTGATAATATATTTATGTATTTAAAGTCATTGATGTCATAGCAGAATATGACCAAATTTTTTATTATTGCCACGTTAATTTCGTTTAGGATAATACAATATCAATGCTTGTGGGACTTTTCTAATGCTATGATATTCATCCTTCTGGCTGTGGGCATTGTTGTGCCTGTGGGCACTTCTAGTACCCCTCTCCTCTCTCCCTCCCTCACTCCAGAGAAGACGGTCCTCTGGGAGCGTACTTGCTTGGACATCCTCCTCTTTTCTGGAATCCGGCAAGCTCCTGATGCACTGACTGCAACACGAAAGGCCTAGATCTATCATTTTAATCCCCCCTGTGGTTGTTTTGTATTGTGTATCACTTGGGTTGCAAATATATGCTGACTAAAATGCCGGGAGCAAGGGATTTGTAACCCCTTATCCTGTACACATTACTAAAGTTGAAAAGATAAATTTTTGTTTTTCTTTTTGAGCCACCCTGCTTCCGTGGGATATATATATATATATATATATATATATATATATATATATATATATATATATATATATATATATATATATATATATTATATATATATATATATGTCGTGCCGAATAGGCAGAACTTGCGATCTTGGCTTAAATAGCAACGCTCATCTTGCCATATAGGACAAGTGAAAATTTGTGTATGCAATAATTTCGCCAAAATCATTCTGAACCTAACGAAAAAAATATATTTCACTGTGTTTGTTTAGTATTAAATTACTGTAAACAAATCTAAAATATATTTAGTTGGGTTAGGCTAAAATAAATTGTTCTTGTTATAATAAGGTTAGGTAAGTTTTCTAAGTTCCTTTTGGTGCAAAATTATAAATTTTTACATCAACATTAATGAAAAAAATATATCTTTAAACGTATAAGAGAAATTTTTAGAAAGGACTTAATTTTAAATGAGTTCTTGCTAATTGACCAGTTTTACATATTCGGCACGACATATATATATATATATATATATATATATATATATATATATATATATATATATATATATATATATATATACACATATATATATATATATATATATATATATATATATATATATATATATGTATATTACATATATATATATATATATATATATATATATATATATATATATATATATATATATATATATATATATATATATATATATATATATATATATATATATATATATATATATATATATATATATATTATACTGATACACATCCTTATATTCACTGATACATTTGCGTACATAAAATGATACACATGTGCATATAAAAAGGTGATATGCAGCTGTGACTCAATATACCAAGCAATCATCTCATGATGTGTTACAGAAACAGAACACTGGAGTAGTAATAGCGATTTGAGCAATCATCCCAGCTGACGTCACCGTGGTCAGTAACGTTGCTGTTCCACAGAGTTCCGTAGCAGCGGTCGTGTTACAGTGAACGGCCATGCACATGTGCAAGTCAGACACTAATATTTGCGTGAAGGTTCCGCATATCGTACTGTTGACAGTGGCGTATAACTGACACAGGTTGTAGAACAAGATAATATTGAGATAACGTTTCGCCACACAGTGGCTTCATCAGTCCATACATAGGTTGAGAGACTGATAACCTCATTCCCCTCCTGTTCTTCAAGTTTCTCCTATGTATGGACTGATGAAGCCACTGTGTGGCGAAACGTTTCCTCAATAAAGATACCCAAGAGTTGCACATGCGTCTAATTTATCAACGTGTCGGTTCTCGGAACCATTCATCTACAAACTTCGAGGTCCTACTTTTTCCCTCACCTTCGTCCTATACACTTGAAAGAACCCTTTATGGATTAGTCTTTGATTCATTAGCAACCTTAATTTCATAGTCACGTTTAGCCTTTCTAATCCCCTTTTCTACTTCTCTTTTAAACTGAACATATTGGTCAATAAAGTTAACCTCTCCTCTTTTGATGTGCCTATAAATTCCTCTTTTCTCTCCTAATAGATGCTTTAGCCTCCTGTTAACCCATTTGGGATCGTTATTTGACTTAATTACTCTCTGGGGAATATATATACTCTGAGCACGTTGTACATTGTTAAGAAAAAAATCATAATTGTAATGAACATTAAAATGGTATGAAATACCGACAGATTGTTAGGTAAGACACATATGCAACAGTTAGGTATCTTTATTTCGAAACGTTTCGCCTACACAGTAGGCTTCTTCAGTCGAGTACAGAAAGGTTGATAGAAGCAGAAGATACTTGAAGACGATGTAATCAGTCCATCACCCTTAAAGTTTTGAGGTGGTCAGTCCCTCAGTCTGGAGAAGAGCATTGTTCCGTTGTCTGAAACAATATGAAGTTGAAGTGACAGAATGGGGCCTTTATATAGTGCCAGGAGGTGAGACGTAGGTTGCTTTGGGAGGGCAGGTCCTTCTCAAACCCAGCCGTTCTCACTAGTAGAGGTTGTCGAAGTGGGTATCTTGGTACAGACCACTTCGACAACCTCTACTAGTGAGAACGGCTGGGTTTGAGAAGGACCTGCCCTCCCAAAGCAACCTACGTCTCACCTCCTGGCACTATATAAAGGCCCCATTCTGTCACTTCAACTTCATATTGTTTCAGACAACGGAACAATGCTCTTCTCCAGACTGAGGGACTGACCACCTCAAAACTTTAAGGGTGATGGACTGATTACATCGTCTTCAAGTATCTTCTGCTTCTATCAACCTTTCTGTACTCGACTGAAGAAGCCTACTGTGTAGGCGAAACGTTTCGAAATAAAGATACCTAACTGTTGCATATGTGTCTTACCTAACATAATTGTAATCCTAAGTATGATCAACGTCAATAAAATCATTAGCTAGATTACCCCAATCGAGATTAGACAGGTGTTCCCTAAGTCCATTATAATCGGCAGAACATAAATCAGGGACTTTTACCGTATTATCGTTATTCTTGTATTCCCAGTTAATGCTAAAAGTGATGGATTTGTGATCACTTGCGCCAAGCTCTTCAGCCATCTCCAGATTATTTACGATGGGCTGATTACGATGATGTAATCAGTCCATCAACCTTAGAGAAAAAGTATTTGAGGTGGTCAGTCCCTCAGCCTGGAGAAGACTTCAGCTCCATGTGGAAAAAGACATGTACAGTTCAGGACATTTATTAAAGAAGACGTTTCGCCACGAGTGACTTCTTCAGTCCTAATCGTGGCGAAACATTTCCCTTAATAAATGTCCTGAACTGTATATTAGTGTCTTTTTCCACATCTTATCGGTATCACCGGACCATTTCTTCAGCTCCATGGATTGGAACGATATATTACAACATACCTATACTCACCTGAGCACCGAGGGTCAGGTTGAACGCCCCGGCTGAGCTGTTCTAGTAATCTTCCAAATACATGAATGGGTAATTTTCTGTAAGGCAGAGCCATTTACAAAAGCAATGATGTCAAAATAAGCATATTGGTTAGGAAAATAGAAGCGACTAATATCGGTTTGCGAGGGTTTGTTGAAAATTAGTAACGTTGAAATGTAAGGACGAAGAATTTAATTACAAAAAGCTGTAAATTTCAAGACATGAAGGAGATAGGGTTAAAAGTTAGGGAAGAACTATTAATTAAGCATTCTCTTTTCTCCTGGGCACAGGTAACTATCTGAACTTCAAGCCTGAAGATTTATTTTAAAAAATTCCTGTTGAGATACTCAGTAAAATCCCTGGCGAAGGAAATGGTGGATAAAATATAAGTGTGAGCAGTTATGTGATATCGAAGCTGCAATCAGTGTAAACACTGGTGGCAGCATCCTGCGAGGCAGCACATCCTCTGAAGCAGCCAGTCTTCGTTGAAAACGTTATCACTATGTCACAACATTTGCTGTCTTGTATTCATTCTGTTTGTCAGTAAGATGCCCAGAGTTATTTTTAAGGGGACCTATCTTTTCTCTAACTTTTGTTCTAAATGATTTTCAAAACCGACAAGTTGAAGATTGAGACACTTTTGCAACATATGGGAATCTTTATTAAAGAAACATTTCGCCACACAGTGGCTTCTTCAGTCCAATACAGAGCAAAGAGGGGTAAGGAGAGGAGGAGTTTGAGGTAATCAGTCCCTCAGCCTGGAATCGATGTGTTCATTTCATCACTACAAGAGTATAAAGAATTAGATCGAATAGAAATGACCCTTAATAGATGAATAATATGCTCAAATATCTTTTAGAGCAGAAGAAAGAAATTTATAGACGCACTGAAAGAGGTGAGGGTCATCTTATGAATCAGTATATTCACATTAAGAGGGATGTTAAAAAGGGGATAAGAAAAGCTAAACGGGATTACGAAATTAAAGTTGCCAGGGATTCGAAAACTAACGCAAAAGTTTTTTCCAGGTTTAAAGAAGAAAAGTTAGAGATAAGATAGGTCCCCTTAAATAACTCTGGGCATCTTACTGACAAGCAGAATGAAATGTGCTGTATTTTTAATAATTATTTTCTATCTGTTATCACACAGGAAGACGCTAACAATATCCCAGTAATAAATTTTTATAGTAGGCCTGAAGAGGATAAATTATGTAACATCACAGTCACTAGGGAAATGGTTATGAAACAAATAGACCGAATGAAACAAAATAAATCGCAGGGCCCTGGTGAGCTTTTTTCAAGGGTTCTTAAGGAATGCAAAATGGAACTTTGTGAACCACTGACTAATATTTTTAATACATCTCTTCAAACAGGTGTAGTGTCTGATATGTGGAAGATGGCCAATGTAATTCCTGTTTTTAAAGCAGGGGACAAGTCATTACCGTCAAATTACCGCCCAATAAGCCTAACCTCAATTGTGGGCAAATTACTAGAATCAGTTATAACTGATAATATAAGAACCCATCTTGATAAACATAATTTGATTAATGATACTCAATATGGATTCACGAGGGGCCGTTCTTGCCTAATTTACTATCTTTCTTCAGTAAAACTTTTGAGACCGTTGATTACGATAAAGAATTCGATATTGTTTATGTGGATTTTAATAAGGCTTTTGACAGAGTACTACATCAGAGACTGTTAAAGAAAGTGACAGCTCATGGCATTTAGGGAAAAGTGCTCTCATGGATCGAGTCATGGCTCACCAATAGGAAGCAGAGAGTGTGCATAAATGGGTTTAAATCTGAGTGAGGATCTGTAACAAGTGGCGTTCCACAAGGATCAGTTTTAGGCCCATTGTTGTTTATAATATATATCAATGACCTTGACGAGAGAATTACTAGTGATATGAGCAAATTCGCAGATGACACGAAGATACGTAGGATAATCGATTCAGACGGAACTTCAGGAGGATTTAGACAAACTTAATTCGTGGTCAGAAAAGTGGCAGATGAAGTTCAATGTAGATAAATGCAAAGTTCTGAAGCTTGGGAATGTTCATAACCCTAGCACCTATCAGCTTAATAATGTAGAAATTAGCCGTACAGAATACGAAAAGGGCTTGGGAGTTATGGTAAGCAGCAACCTTAAACCAAGACAGCAATGTATACAAGAATGGTATGCAATACCGACAGTAATCTATTTGCGTACGTAATAAGGCAAACAGATTACTGGGATTTATATTAAGAAGTGTAAGCAACAGCAGTCCAGCGGTTATACTACAGCTTCATATATCATTAGTAAGGCCTCACCTAGATGACGCAGCTCAGTTCTGGTCTCCATATTCCAGAATGGATATAAATTCGTTAGAAAACATTCAGCGAAGAATGATAAAATTAATTCATAGCATTTGGAATCTTCTGTATGAAGAAAGATTTAATAATACCTGAGAGTACGAGAATAAGGATAATACGGTAAAAGTCCCCGATTTTCGCTCTCCCGATTAAACTGAACTTAGGGAACACCTGTCTATAATTTTGTTGACGATGATAATACTTACGATTACGAAGGGATCTGCGTTTATGATTTTTTTCTTAATAATGTACAACGTGCTCGGAGTATATATATTCCCCAGAGAGAAGTTAGGTCAAATAATATTATTATTATTATTATAATCAAGGGGAAGCGCTAAACTCGGAGGATTACACAGCGCCTGGGGGGGATGTGGAAGGCATTCAGGCTTAATTTGGGGAACTGGAGCACAGATCCAATTCCCTAAATCAAGAGCCCCTCACCAACATCAAGGAACCTTCCTTGAGGGGAGGTCAAATAATAACGATCCCAAATGGGTTAACAGGAGGCTAAAGCATCTATTATGGGAGAAAAGAGGAATTTATCGGCGCGTCAAAAGAGGAGAGATTAGCCTTACTGACCAATATGTTCAGTTGAAAAGAGAAGTAAACAAGGGGAATGGAAAGGCTAAACGTGACTATGAAATTAGAGTTGCTAATGAATTAAAGACTAATCCGAAAAGGTTCTTTCAAGTGTATAGGACGAAGGTGAAGGAAGAAGTAGGACCTCTGAAAATTGGGAATGGACAGCTGACGAATAACGAACTGGAAATGTGTTCTCTTTTTAATGATTATTTTTTGTCAGTCTTTACACATGAAGACGTAAGTGAGAATCCAGAAATTAGCAATTACTCAGTTCCCGAAAAATTCAAATTAACTAAAATTACTGTCACGAAGGACATGGTTATCAGATAGATAAAATGAAACAAAATAAATCCCCGGGACCCGACGAGCAGTTTTCCAGATGGAACTTAGTCAGCAATTAACGAACGTGTTTGATGCGTCCATCCTAACTGGTGCTGTGCCAGAGATGTGGAAGTTAGCTAATGTAGTTCCTATATTCAAATCAGGGGATAAGTCCATTCCATCAAATTATCGTCCAATAACCCTGACGTTTAGAGCCGGCAAACTATTAGAATCAATTACAGCTGATATTATTAGAAGTCACATTCAAAAGCATAATTTGATTAATGAATCTCAGCATGGGTTCACAAGAGGTCGTTCCTGCCTGACAAATTTACTGACGTTCTTCAATAAAACATTTGAGGCAGTAGACAGTGATAAAGAATATGATATTGCTTATTTGGATTTCAGTAAAGTCTTCGATAGAGTACCTCACAAGAGACTTAAGAAAAGTGGCAGCTCATGGCTTACCAATAGAAAGCAGAGAGTTTCCATTAATGGGGTCAAATCTAAATGGGGATTAGTCACTATTGGCGTTCCACATGGATCAGTTTTAGGCCCATTGTTGTTCATAATTTACATTAATGACCTTGATGAAGGAATTACAAGTGACATGAGCAAATTTGCTGATGATACAAAAATAGGCCGTATAATTCATGCTGAGGAGAATACCAATAAACTCCAGGAGGATTTGGACAAATTAATGTCTTGATCTGAAAAATGGCAGATGAAGTTCAATGTGGACAACTGTAAAGTCCTAGTTCTTGAGAATGAAAATAACCCTCGAAGTTATAAACTAGGTGAAGTAGAGCTTGATCATACAGAATGTGAAAAAGACTTGGGAGTCATGGTAAGCAGAAATCTAAAGCCAGGACAGCAGTGCCTTAGTGGGTGCAACAAGGCTAACAGATAACTAGGATTTATTTCAAGAAGTATAAGTAACAAAAGTCCACAAGTTATTTTACAGCTCTATACATCACTAATGAGACCTCATTTGGATTATGCTGCTCAGTTTTGGTCTCCTTACTACAGGATGGATATAGACTCATTAGAGAACATACAGAGAAGAATGACTAAAATGATTTACTGTATAAGAAATCTCCTGTATGAAGATAGACTTAGAGCCTTGAATCTTCACTCTCTGGAGAGACGTAGAATGAGGGGAGATATCATCGAAGTGTATAAGTGGATGATGGGCATAAACAAAAGTGATATTGTTAGGTAAGACACATATGCAACAGTTAGGTATCTTTATTTCGAAACGTTTCGCCTACACCGTAGGCGAAACTGAAGAAGGAAAAAGACACTTATGTACAGTTCAGGACATTTATTAAAGGAAACGTTTCGCCACGAGTGGCTTCTTCAGTCCTAATACAGAGAAAACTAAGAAAACACACATATATATAGTGGTGGGAGTCAGGTGAGGTGAAGCGTGGGTAGAGGTGGTAATAGTAGTAGTAGTAGTAATGGAACTAAGGAGGTGAGGTTAGAGAGGGACCTGCTGGCATCAAGTAACACCAGTTCCCAGGATGGGTAATATCCTCTTGCTTAGTAATTTTGAAATACTGTAACTACCGGATTTTTGCTTTATAGTGTTACTGACAGAAATTAGTGCAGCTTCAATGCATTTTCTCCGTCTTAAGTCGTCTTCTTTAATAACTAGTTTAGCTTCATTGAATTTCATGAGGTCAAACATGTTTGACAGAAAACTGGCTAAAATATCTACCAGCTCTTCAACTACTATTAGGAACCTGATACAAAAACCCAAGCATGATTCTGGCACAAGTGCAGGAATCTACACTATACCATGTGGGGGGTGTGACAAAGTATATGTAGGGGAAACAGCCAGAACTCTGGACATTAGAATAGCAGAACACAAAAATGCTTGCAGAAATGATGACCGCAAAAACGCATGTGTTCAACATAGAGACGATGTTGGACACCTCATGAAATTCAATGAAGCTAAACTAGTTATTAAAGAAGACGACTTAAGACGGAGAAAATGCATTGAAGCTGCACTAATTTCTGTCAGTAACACTATAAAGCAAAAATCCGGTAGTTACAGTATTTCAAAATTACTAAGCAAGAGGATATTACCCATCCTGGGAACTGGTGTTACTTGATGCCAGCAGGTCCCTCTCTAACCTCACCTCCTTAGTTCCATTACTACTACTACTACTATTACCACCTCTACCCACGTTTCTCCTCACCTGACTCCCACCACTATATATATGTGTGTTTTCTTAGTTTTCTCTGTATTAGGACTGAAGAAGCCACTCGTGGCGAAACGTTTCCTTTAATAAATGTCCTAAACTGTACATAAGTGTCTTTTTCCACATCTTGTCGGTATCACCATACCATTTCCTCGAAACTGAAGAAGCCTACGGTGTAGGCGAAACGTTTCGAAATAAAGATACCTAACTGTTGCATATGTGTCTTACCTAACAACCTGTCGGTATTTTATACCATTTCAATGTTCAAAAGTGATATTAATAAAGTACTGAGAGTGTCGAACCAGGTAAGACCCATAAATAACGGATTTAAGTTGGATAAATTTGGATTTAGAAAGGACTTATGTAAGTACTGGTTTTCGAACAGAGTTGTGGATGAGTGGAACAATCTTCCGAGTAGAGTGATAGAAGCTAGGACCTTGGGTGGCTTTAAAAAGATTGGACGGATATATGAGTGGGAAAGGCTGGGTTTGATTGGTGTCGTGGGTACGGAAGTAAATTCTTGGGTAGCTTTGGGTAGTGGTGGTTTCGATAAAGACCTGCCTTGTATGGGCCAGTAGGCCTTCTGCAGTGCTCCTCCATTCTTATGCTCTTAAACTGCATCTACAACTTCTCCGACCACTGCATCAGTCTATTTAAATCTTCCTGGAGTGCTATATCCTCATCAGAATGAAATAGACTACCTATTTTGGTGTCATCGGCAAACTTGCTTATGTCACTATTTACTCCCTCATTTATGTCGTTTATACAAATTGTGAGCAACAAGGGGCCCAACACTGACCCCTGTGGAACACCGCTTGTAACGTGTCCCCACTCTGATTTCTCCCCATTTATGCAAACATTCTGCTGCCTATTTGCCAACCACGCCTCTAACCAAGAAAAAAATTCTCCTATTCCGTGTGTCTTAGTTTTCCTCAATAGTTTCTGATGTGGAACTCTATCAAAAGCCTTACTAAAGTCCATATACATAATATCATATTCATTACTTTGATCTACCTCCTCAAATACCTTAGTGAAAAAAGTAAATTCATTATGCACGGTCTAAGTTATTTTAACCAGTCAGACTGTTAGTGGCGTCTTCTGTTTGAAGACAGGTTGAGTTAGACTTCCGCGAGCCATAGTAACGAAGATGCAAAGAATTTAATACTGTTTATCAATACATGTTTCTGAGCGACAATAGCTCCATAGCGCCGGCTTCTTCGGAGTATAAAGTGTCCATAGCTGGAACTTGCATATTTTCCTCTTCCAAATAATACTCACGTGTGAAGAATGATACTGGATATAATTAGAGGTACATAATAGTATCTAATGGTTATAATTATAACCATTTTTAAAATGGATGGATCGGTAAGTCAGCGGAAGGCCTCGGTCAGATGACCAAAAGCTCCAGCTGCGGGTCATCATATGACTATGACCCGCATCAGGAAAAACTTGTCCTGTTTCCTAACGAACTTTACGTAACTGGATATAACATAAACTGGATTTTTAAAGTTAAAAAACAAAAACGGTGCGAAGGTGAAGTATATTTTATATTCTTAATATACATCCCTTGAGATTCACTAGAGAGTAGAATATTAACAAACATAAATGATATTATTATAATCAAAAAGAAGCGCTAAGCCACAAGGGCTATACAGCAACATAAATGATAGCCGATGTACAAAACTCGAGCACTAGATCGCTAGCTCACAGCTCACACACTGTGGTCCGGGAATCGATCCTCCGGTACAGCTGGAAAACATTAGGACGTGTTTCCATAAGTCACATGCTGTCCACTGTTCACCTATCAGTAAAATGGGTACCTGGGTGTTAGTCGACTGGTGTGGGTCGCATTCTGGGACAAAACTGACCTAATTTGCCCGAAATGCTCAGCATAACAAGCGGCTCTCTATATAGTAGTATGTCACTGATGTCAGCTAGGACTGCATACTTTGTACATGTACTTGCAGAAATAAATTATTATTATTATAATTAAGGGGAAGCGCTAAACCCGTAGGATTATACAGCGCCTGGGGGAGGGAATGTGGAAGGCATTCAGGCTTAATTCGGGGAACTGGAGCACAGATCCAATTCCCTAAATCAGGAACCCCTCACCAACACCAGGGAACCTTCCCTGAGGGGTTGCAGAAATAAAGATATTATTATTATTAATTGTTGTTGCTGTGCCTCTTTACATGGGTAGTTTATTGTGAACCCCATGTCAGTTGTAGCGTAAAAATCGGGATTACAGAGGTCACAATGGATCTTTTTCAGACCTCACTGAGCACTGTTATATCACTATGAAGGAATATTAATCATATCATATTTTACAATTACTTCATATAGATTGTGTACACAATACAGTGTGGAGTACATTCTCAAACAATTTTTATCTTATTACCACCAAAAAACATTGGTCATAACTAACAGGGTTGTAGTCTCCTGTATACAAACCCTGGATACAACCTCAAGATTTCAGATATTTTCTCATTAAGAATGAGGTGTTCTGCCATATACTGTAAGGTTTGCATGGAGGTGTCTCTGAAAGGTTAGATATTTGGACACTAATATATAATGCTCCAGTGTATGGCCCTGTCTCTGTCCACACAATGCATACAAAGTGTACTGCCAGAGATACTAATAGCCTTAGTCTAGCCTCACCAACATCTTGTAATCTACTGATCTTGTTACTTTCTCCATAGACATGTTTAACTTGACACATTTCATTATGCTGGATAATGGATCTGCTAGTTCCTATCCATACTGTTCTACTTTCTTCAAGCTTCTTTACCACTTCATTTCATGTTTCGTAAAGTTCTGCTTGAAAAACTAAAATTATACTCAACATTTTCTTCGAACCCACACCACTCATATCTCAACCAGGTGCGACATTAGAAAGGGAATTCCCTTACCCACTCCACCGTCATCGAGTTACCACTAGCGTTCTTGGGTTTCACTTAGGAAGACTCAATATTGTCATATCAAACTTATAGGGAGTCGATGGTGAAGTAAGTTATACATGGCTGGGGTGTGAGAAGTTTGGGTTTCAGTCTTGCATGTAGGCTATTAGATTGACTATGTGAAAAACATTTTTATTATATATAAAAATATTTATTAACATTCCTTTCAGTCGTGGCGCCGAAGCATGATAAAAATCTGTCGAGACTGACAGCATATAGTGTGTGTATGTGACAAGATGAAATTGTTCTCACGAGTGTTCCCAGGTTTTGAGTTAGTATGCCAAGGCTGAACACTTTCGACTCAGACTTGTGGGTTGTTTGTGAACAGGAATGTTAACATGGCTAATGTTTCTCGCAAAATAATAGGGGCTGAGACCAAAAAAAAAAAGCTTCAATTCTTCAGGTTTTTGTTTTATTTCCCTTATCCAGTGTTAATTACGTGCAACACAAAATAGTGACTAGTTCTATTACAAATTAACAAATCCCAGTCATTTCCTTATTGTTGTTTAGAACATTTCTACCTGTTGTATCGTCATGTGGAAATTAGTGCCACTCGCATCTTAATGAAAACCTTTATAGCCATTTACCTCGGTGTGCTGCCATCTATCCCTCGCTGTTAAGAGTATTATAATGTCAATATTTTATATAAAATAATTAATAATAAAGAAGAATATTTTTTTTTCAACCCTCTCATTTATCGTAGGGGTTCTTAAATGGAGATATCGCGGGTTGAAGGTAGACACACTTGTTGGATGGTAACATATATTGTCAGACTGAGATGATGAGGAATGGAGCCCAGCCTCTGCCTGTCCTAGCCTGGATGTCTACGCCGACTGAGAGGGAGGCAGAGGTACGAGCCTACACATGCGCATCCCGTGACGTCACACAAAGTCACAGGCCTACAAGGGATCTCCTATCTAAAGCACATGGATGATACTAATATGCTATGCTATATAACACAGGGATCAGCAACTATGCTGACAGCTCGGTCATGTTACGTATGTCGTCTCGACATACACTACTATCTATAGGCTGAACAGGCAGGCGGTTCTGGGCTGATTCTATACAATAACAAATTCATATATAACTTAGAACTAATGGATGGTATCATAATGGATGTTACTACATGAGTTTTACGTAATAGGTGTTAACGTAATCACTTTTAACGTAATGAGTTTCATTGTAATGCATTACAAACTATAAGAACAAATCATTATACAATATGGATGGAATTGATCGATCGATCTGTATTCATGCACTCTACGAATTCTGAGGAAGAATAAAAAATCTAATATCCCTTCCTCAATTTCTTCATATTACTTTGTTTTTCTTCTCATAAATTTGCGAAAGATAACATATTAAGAACATTCTCCCAATAATGCTAGACTTTCTTTTTTTTTCTCTACAATATTATAGTTACTAAAGTTAAAACCATATTTTTCTGTACTATATCTAACCTCTATTTTCTTAAACCTTCTCTCTTTCTTTTCCTCTTATATTGCTATCATACAATATTTCAGATTAACATTACCAGAAGACCACCTTTCCTCGACATCACTTCATTAGCTACACTCTGTCTTCTTGTTCTTCCTCCTTCATTAATCTTCGCTGCTTTAATTAATTTTTCTCTTGCCTTCAATCTCTTGACTATTATTTCAAATACTCAAAACTCTGGAAACTCGCTACACCATTGCTCCAGGGATGAATCCTTTCATCTTCAACTAGTTCTCTTGTGGCATGTGCCACTGTTGACGTTTTTCTACGTAATAACAAGATATTGCCGCAGCCTCACGCTTTGCTCTCCCTTGTTCCTGCAAGGTCATACCTCCATTTTCAGTATTTTTCTAACTTCAAATTGTTGTTGCTATAATTTTTGGGGGCGCAGCTTCACCTGGCACTGAAAGAAGCCTGCCTTTTAACAAGGTGAATAGCTTGCTTCCATAACACTGCACCACCTCTGCGAACCACTATACAAAAAGAGGTTAGTCCTGGAAACACTGTATATCTGATCTTAGTGACTGGAAGACTGCTGAAATGTGAGCTACGGTAAGTCTGCAGTCAGTGCACGACTGCTGGAGTGTGAGCTACGGCAAGTCTGCAGTCAGTGCACGACTGTTGGAGTGTGATGTACGACATTTTTGCACAGTCACTGCAAAACTACTTTAGTGTGAACTATGATAAGTCTGCACAGTTACTGCAAAATTACTGTAGTGTGAGCTACGCATTTTACTGCAAGACTGATGCAGTGTGAGCCACGTGTCTACACACTACAACTCAACAGTCAACTTCAGCCAGGTTACGCCAGTCCACTAACTAGCAACTCTCTTAATCAAATTAACCAAAACTCTGGGGTGTTTTTTTTTAATTATTATTTAAGAAATATGTAAAGAAGTGGACTTGTGGTGTATTTCTCGAAGGATGTCTAAAATTAGCTTCTCACGTCTATCAATAACCTACAACCAAACTGTCACATACTTCAGCATTTATAGCACTAATTAATGATGCACCAATCTAAGTTTTCCCTTGACATACATTGCCTCAGCAGATACGTCCCAACTTCTCAAATTAAACCAGGTCTATGTTACTGCAATATTGTCTGCGTCCTGGATACAGTTTAATTCAACTTCTTCCGCTCACATATCTGTATAATAGATTTAAAGTGCTAGCCTCGCATATCCCTGCTTTCCCATATGACTGTATTCAATCAGCTTTGAAAATTTCTAAATGCTTTGATATTCTGTTTCATTCCTCTCTCAGCTGTTTATATATCTACATCCCTGACTTTCCTGAATACATTCATATCTGTAACGCCAGTCAGTTTAATGCTTTAAGAAAACCTGGCATCACTGTCAGTCCAACCCTGGAAGGACGCTCCTTATCGTTTACATCTCTTGCATGTCCTGTTTGCCTTGGCATTTGTTCCATTTTTAAATAAACGATATTGCTCTTCCTTTGCGATACTTACGCAGCCAGTAATTTGTACCCACTTCCCTGCACATGCACTCACTTTTCATGTGTCCTCTTCTCAAAATGCTGCATATTACTGGGCTCCCTCACTCTGGCCTAATTAATTAAGTTGGTGTCGAATACCTGGCAAGCCACTCCTCATACGCTTCCCAACAGCACTGCCTCCAGCACCAAGGCAGACCGAGGTTACACTCCCTGATACGATGTTATCTATCCTGGTAACTATATCCTGCACCCCAGCCGCAGGGAAGCACATTCGCAGCTTCCTCGTGCCATCCATGCTACACAACCGACCAAAAGAGACTGTCCATGCGTCTTACCTGAGAATCTCTAACAGTTAATAACGACGTTTCGGTCTGACCAAAAAGTCGTCAAAAGCTCCTCTCTCCTGTGTGTGGGTTATTTGTGTATTCTTAAAAAATCTTAAGGATTCATATAGAGTTACATACTGAGAGCTGTAGTTGCATACTGTAGTTCTGTCTCATCATTGTTCAACGTGATTTCCGATGTGATGCCGACGTACTGGAGCAACTTGAGCTCCAAGACCTCCCAATTCTCAAAGTGAATTCATCAATAAGGACAGTCAGGTGGTTGTACATGTGTCTTATTCATCAATAAAGACACCTAGGTGTTGTACATCTGTCTTATTCATCAATACAGACACCTAGGTGCTGTACATGTGTCTTATTCATCAAAAATACACCTAGGTATTGTACATGTGTCTTAATTCATCAAAAAAGACACCTAGGCGCTGTACATGTGTCTTATTCATCAATAAAGACACCTAGATGTTGTACATGTGTTTTATTCATCAATAAAGACACCCCTAGTGTTGTACTTCTACCTTCCTTAGCTATTTTCTTTGTCCTACTTCGATCCATTTTAGAAATCTTTCCTTATTAATTATGAAGCTGAAATGATATAGTCCTTTGCAAAGCCACTAACCAATGGTTAAAACTAATTTCTGCCTTCAAGTTGTAAATGAATGGTATATATACCGATAAGATGAAGACATGTGCAACATCTGGGTTTATTTGTAGACGTTTCGCTATCCAGTGGCTTTATCAATACAAATTCAAGGACATAATGGGAATACTGTGTAACTATATGCAAAAGACCAGGTAATCAGTCCCTCAGCCTTGGCGTTGGTGATGAGCACCAGTACCACTGCTGCGGGACTGACTACCTCGTCTTTTGTATATAGTTCTACAGTCTTCCCATTATAACCTTGAATTTGTATTGATAAAGCCACTGGATGGCGAGATGTCTACAAATAAAGATACCCAGATGTTGCACATGTGTCTAAGTCTTCATCTTCCTTCAAGGGTCCCATCATCGAGGGCGGAGTCGCTCTTGGCAACCTTGAAATTTCTTAGCTTTCAGGTCTGAGGGACAAGAGATCACACTTGTTTCTGATAGCCAGCATCATATGGAAGCTCACATTATGTAAAATCATACCTACTACGTTCAACTTAAAATAATGAATTATTATATTCACAACAACTATTCAGAAAACGGCAATTCAGCGCAATGACAAGGAGACCACGGAAAAATAAATACCCTGGAAATTAAGATCAAAATTTTATCATGATAAGAAATTATCTACGGGTATATTAACACTGCTGAAATTTTTACACTTCTGTATGAGGTAGGGGAGGGAAAGCTTGCTCTACGGACAGGAACAAGCAGGAAACACTAATGATTCCTGTACTTCTCGATAACTGGGCAAAGCGAGGTTACCTGTCACTCTAATGAAGCAAATGGAGTATAGAAGTCTTCAAGTCCCGGTCATTTCTTAACGTGGTCCAAATCCCTATTTGCACACTAGTTTGGCTCCTCTATCTTACAAATACAACCGGCGTTTTCAGACGTATTACAGTTCGACGATTTCTACCATATCTTAAAATCTACAAAACAAGATTGTTCGTTATTCAAGGTTAGGTTAACTTTAATTAATTCATTTAAGTATAGTTTAACGACAATGGCGAAATAACAAATATGCGACTTACCTCTGGTAGCGCAGTACAAATAATTACAACTGAGGTCACTGCTTGGGCTCCTCGATCGACACCATGCTTAGCCCTTCTAGGGTAGGGTAGGTGCCAGAGCCAGAGCTTGTAGCTCACACGACTGTCATTCCTATTTGCCTCCTTGAGGCGGGGATGGCAGACCAGAGAGGCCTAGCTTGTGGATAGGCCTGGGGACAGTTGGTCCCAAAGATGAGGAGGTACTTGTGCCTCCTCCCATGGGAGACTTAGGTCTCAGACACTCCCTAAAGAGGGAGCCAAGGCCGGGCCACCACTTGGAAAAGGCCCGGGCCTGGAGAATACCGGCGAATCTTTAATAATAATAATAATTGGGCTCCTCAAACGACGTCAGACCAGTATCTCTAGCATAAATATATCTCTAAAATAACATGGGTAGAAATTTTTACTAAGTCTGGTCATAATTAATGAGACTACGCTAGTACCACATATCCTGAAAGTCTCTACAGAATTAAATCCCAAAGTCCCTACAAAATTAAATCCCAACAACAAACAAACCTAGCAGCCAAGTCATAAAGTCTCACTAGCACACTGTGTAAGACAGGCAGACCAACACCGCAAAGTCATCAAACATATAGACTAGGAACAAACTATTCTCTCATTAGAGAGAGTTATTTCATCTGAACCGCCGTTCGTGCATTTCTGCCCGAGCTAGCATACTAAGAAATTTTAACAAGCTATTCATGCTAAAGTTAGGTTAACGTATATTAATCTATATTTTCGTATAATTAACGGACAAAACTGACACGAGAAAAAAAGAAAACCAGCTGACAGTTTGCGAAAGCTGAATATTTTTTTTTAGGATTAGTTGCAGTGAGATGATATAGGAGACAGGGACGATGTAGCTGTGCTGACAAACCACGTTGTTGAAGCATCCTGAGCAAAAACGAAGCAGACAGGGAGGAGGCACCAGACGCGCACCATCACCATGGTCTGCGTCTGCTTCTCTCTCCCTTCAAAATCTGGTGTCAAAATCAAGGTCAAAGATATATTTCCACATGATACAATGTTTTTACAGAGATGGGTGACATTTGGATGTGTATTCAAAAAGCCGATGGTTATGCAGAGTATTTCGGGCAAGCTTAAGCTTGACTTAGGGTCTACAATGGCTTTATTACTTGCTTATATGTAAGGACATTAAAGGAAACCTATCGTTTTCAGCAATTTGCCCCAAGTTATGACGATGGCCCGTGGCCTGGGGGCAAAAGCTCTCGTTTCACACGGTGTGGTGTCCGGGTTCAGTTCCCGGCGAAGGTTGAAACATTGGGCGTGTTTCCTTACACTAGTTGTCCATGTTCACCCATCAGTAAAGTGAGTACCTGAGTGACAGTCGACTGGTGTGGGTCGCATCCCCGGACAAAATTGACCTAATTTGCCCGAAACGCTCTGCATAACAAGCGGCTTTCTATATAGTAGTATGTAATTGATGTCAGCTAGACCTGTATGCCATGTACATGTACTTGTAAAAAAAGATATTATTATTATTATTATTATTATTATTATTATTATTATTATTATTATTATTATATTAAGCTGAATAAAACGAACGCTTTATCGCCTCTATCACTCACTAATGAAGGTAAACTTTGTTAGCTCTGCTCGACACAAAACTCACGAAAATAATATGAACAACTGGCGTCTTAACCGATGCCACAGTTAAAAAATGATTAGCTTAATAATAACAAGCAAAATGGAACAGAATACACACCGTCAAGAGAATATTACACGTTCAGTGTTAACTGGCTAGACAACCAGCCTTTCAAGTGTAGCGTGTGGGATACATGCTCTGCCTGGCGCTGGTGGGATACATGCCCTGCCTGGCGCTGGTGGGATACATGCCCTGCCTGGCGCTGGTGGGTTACACGCCCTGCCTGGCGCTGGTGGGTTACACGCCCTGCCTGGCGCTGGTGGGTCACACGCCCTGCCTGGCGCTGGTGGGATACATGCCCTGCCTGGCGCTGGTGGGATACATGCCCTGCCTGGCGCTGGTGGGATACATGCCCTGCCTGGCGCTGGTGGGATACATGCCTTGCCTGGCGCTGGTGGGTTACACGCCCTGCCTGGCGCTGGTGGGTCACACGCCCTGCCTGGCGCTGGTAGGATACATGCCCTGCCTGGCGCTGGTGGGTTACACGCCCTGCCTGGCGCTGGTGGGTTACACGCCCTGCCTGGCGCTGGTGGGTCACACGCCCTGTCTGGCGCTGGTGGGTTACACGCCCTGCCTGGCGCTGGTGGGTTACACGCCCTGCCTGGCGCTGGTGGGTTACACGCCCTGCCTGGCGCTGGTGGGATACATGCCCTGCCTGGCGCTGGTGGGATACATGTCCTGCCTGGCGCTGGTGGGATACATGCCCTGCCTGGCGCTGGTGGGATACATGCCCTGCCTGGCGCTGGTGGGATACATGCCCTGCCTGGCGCTGGTGGGTTACACGCCCTGCCTGGCGCTGGTGGGTTACACGCCCTGCCTGGCGCTGGTGGGTCACACGCCCTGCCTGGCGCTGGTGGGATACATGCCCTACCTGGCGCTGGTGGGATACATGCCCTGCCTGGCGCTGGTGGGATACATGCCCTGCCTGGCGCTGGTGGGTTACACGCCCTGCCTGGCGCTGGTGGGTCACACGCCCTGCCTGGCGCTGGTGGGATACATGCCCTGCCTGGCGCTGGTGGGATACATGCCCTGCCTGGCGCTGGTGGGATACATGCCCTGCCTGGCGCTGGTGGGATACATGCCCTGCCTGGCGCTGGTGGGTTACACGCCCTGCCTGGCGCTGGTGGGTCACACGCCCTGCCTGGCGCTGGTAGGATACATGCCCTGCCTGGCGCTGGTGGGTTACACGCCCTGCCTGGCGCTGGTGGGTTACACGCCCTGCCTGGCGCTGGTGGGTCACACGCCCTGTCTGGCGCTGGTGGGTTACACGCCCTGCCTGGCGCTGGTGGGTTACACGCCCTGCCTGGCGCTGGTGGGATACATGCCCTGCCTGGCGCTGGTGGGATACATGCCCTGCCTGGCGCTGGTGGGATACATGCCCTGCCTGGCGCTGGTGGGATACATGCCCTGCCTGGCGCTGGTGGGATACATGCCCTGCCTGGCGCTGGTGGGTTACACGCCCTGCCTGGCGCTGGTGGGTTACACGCCCTGCCTGGCGCTGGTGGGTCACACGCCCTGCCTGGCGCTGGTGGGATACATGCCCTGCCTGGCGCTGGTGGGATACATGCCCTGCCTGGCGCTGGTGGGATACATGCCCTGCCTGGCGCTGGTGGGTTACACGCCCTGCCTGGCGCTGGTGGGTCACACGCCCTGCCTGGCGCTGGTGGGATACATGCCCTGCCTGGCGCTGGTGGGTTACACGCCCTGCCTGGCGCTGGTGGGTTACACGCCCTGCCTGGCGCTGGTGGGTCACACGCCGTCTGGCGCTGGTGGGTTACACGCCCTGCCTGGCGCTGGTGGGTTACACGCCCTGCCTGGCGCTGGTGGGTTACACGCCCTGCCTGGCGCTGGTGGGTTACACGCCCTGCCTGGCGCTGGTGGGTTACACGCCCTGCCTGGCGCTGGTGGGTTACACGCCCTGCCTGGTGCTGGTGGGTTACACGCCCTGTCTGGCGCTGGTGGGTTACACGCCCTGCCTGGCGCTGGTGGGTTACACGCCCTGCCTGGCGCTGGTGGGTTACACGCCCTGTCTGGTGTTGCTCCGCCACATGCTTTGCCAGGTGCTGGTCGCTGGTGGTATAAGGAGATTATCTGGTGTACGATGAAAGTGGGTGGGTGAATGATAAACGTCTTCGGAGGCTTCTTACTTTATTTGTAATGTAGTGGTGAGTACACAGGCTTGTGTGCTGTGCCCATGGCCCGAGAGGGCCATCCCACGAGAGAGAGCTAGTAGGCCTTGTGTCTTCCTGCTAGGCTGCTGTGTGAGTGAGTGTGTGTGGGACCAGCTTCCCACAGACCTGGAGCAGGCCCAGAGGGCAGCACCTTAGTGCCGCGAAATATGAACTAAGCTGGCAGACAGCATAGGCTGTCTGTGCAGACAGTACAGGCTGTCTACATTCGCTCGGCCACCTACCACATGGTCATCCCGACCATGTCTGGCGGTAAAAAAAAACCCGGTCTCTCTCTCGTAGGAACAGGGCACAGAACACAAAATAAAAAACATATATATACATATGGACATGGAAAAAAAAAACTTCCTATGGGGAGGGAAGAAAAAAACATGTGGGCTGTGCTAAACATCGTGGTCATAGGCAGTGAGCGTCGAAGGGCATCACTGCACGCCTTCCTGCGTCTGGACAGATACTGCAACACAGGAGACATAGCTGTGGCTGAGCTGTGACGTAACAGGGTATGGGCTCCTCTAGAACAATGAAGCAGTCATCGTAGGAGTCGCTGCAGGTTTTCACTCAACCTGGGGCACGACATGCTGGTGCCCTCGAGTGAGGCGTCAACAAAACTCAGCAACTGGGCAGGACTTCAGGCAAGCAACTCAGGAGGACACTTCTCGACTGGTACTGTCACTGAGCTGTCACTGCCTGCGAGCATGGAGCGAGTCGTGGCAGAGACAACTGGGCGAAACATCTGGGAGTCGTAACATCATACACCAGACTGCAGTGAGTGAGCTAGCAGTCAAAGTGACATCATCATCATGCAGGCTGCTCACTGAAGCTTGTGACACAAGACTGACACAGCGCCTGCCGACAGGGCTAACTGCGGCTTGACGAGTGTCATTCTCTCGGCAGTTGGAGTTATAGCAGAGGTTAGTCTAAGCGTCCCGACCTTTTTCTCTACATATAACTGCACTCTGAAGGTCTGGAGGTGAAGTGAAACAAATCTCGATGGGAATCGTAGGAGGTACAATTCTGCAGAACATCACCAGCGACAAGCATAAGAGCTTTCTGTACAAGGGCTTGGGCTCAGAGCTGACTGATATCAGCTGTCAAACGCACTGGTCACACCGGGTGACTTAACACAGTGGTGCTACTCAGGGGTCTGGCTCAAGACCACTGGACACACGGAAAACTTTACACACACCCGCGGTACATGCGGTACAACATGGCTTAACTAGCAAATGATGCTTTTCTGTGCACAAAACTAACACTAAGCCATACACTAACATGTGAGAACACTGAGAGGAATTAATTAGCACACGACATATATCTTCTCTCAATCTTCTCGACAATACTGAATTACTAGAACACTCGATGTGACATCATGTGATGTCAGGTGTGACGTCGCGAGGTGATGTCAGCAGCACTGTGATGTCAGCAGACATCTCGAGGTGATGTCAGCAGACATCGTGACGTCATGAAGTCAGGCAGCAGCATCGGTGACATCAATGTGATGCGGGCAACAGACCACAGCATGAGGCCTGGGACATCTGGCTTGGTAACCCATGTGGCTTGTAGATCCATGTGACTTGCTGATCCATGTGGCTTGGTGATCCACATGGCTTGCTGATCCACATGGTTTGCTGATCCACATGGCTTGCTGATCCATGTGGCTTGTTGATCTGCATGGCTTGCTGATCCACATGGCTTGCTGATCCACGTGGCTTGCTGATCTACGTGGCATGCTGATCCATGTAGCTTCGAGTGGCCTCGGGCACTCAGATACACAGCTCTGGCAATGAATCACACGAAAAACAGCAGAAAACACAGCAGAGGGAGTGATGCACATAGTGGTGGTAGGCTGGTGAGGTGTGAGTAGGACGAGCGTGGATGAGTGTATGGCGAGGGAGGATCTGGCCACTTCCTCCTCTCCCACCCACAAACACAGGGAGACACACAGGATGCAGAAATCACCACAAAACTCACCTCTGGCTTGCTGAAACAGCTGTGCTGAGCTGAACAACAACAGCAACATACAAGTGAAGCTGAACACGTGACTTGAGAAACAGCGTGGGATGCTGTAGCGTGGGGTCACTGGGACGCCACTTACAATTCTCGAAGAAATTCGGTAAATTTCGGCTGGATCCTGCTTGTACCTGTCTGGATGCTGAAACGTGCAGACAGGACATCAGGATAATTCATTAAGAGACGGATGCTTCTTGCACGGGGTGATGAAGTGAAGATGACTTCATCCCTTCCTCTCTCCGGGCAAACACAACTGCTGCGACCACCCCTTCCCACCATTTATAACGAGCTTATTTCGTACATTTCGTACGATGAAAGTGGGTGCGTGAATGATAAACGTCTTCGGAGGCTTCTTACTTTATTTGTAATGTAGTGGTGGGTACACAGGCTTGTGTGTTGTGCCCATGGCCCGGGAGGGCCATTCCACGAGAGAGAGCTAGTAGGCCGCTGTGTGAGTGAGTGTGTGGGACCAGCTTCCCACAGACCTGGAGCAGGCCCAGAGGGCAGCACCTTAGTGCCGCGAAATATGAACTAAGCTGGCAGACAGCATAGGCTGTCTGTGCAGACAGTACAGGCTGTCTACAGTGGGTTACAAGCCTTGCCTGGTGCTGGTGAGTTACACATCCTGCCTGGTGCTGGTCCGTCACACGCTCTGCCTGGTGCTGGTCCGTCACATGGCCTGCCTAGTGCTGGTCCGTCACACGCTCTGCCTGGTGCTGGTCCGTCACACGCTCTGCCTGGTGCTGGTCTGTCACATGGCCTGCCTAGTGTTGGTCCGTCACACGCCCTGCCTGGTGCTCGTCCGTCACATGCCCTGCCTGGTGCTGGTCCGTTACACGCCCAGCTTGGTACTGGTCCGTCACGCACCCTGCCTGGTGCAGGTCCGTCACGCGCCCAGCTTGGTACTGGTCCGTCACGCACCCTACCTGGTGCAGGTCCGTCAGGCGCCCAGCTTGGTACTGGTCCGTCACGCACCCTGTCTGGTGCTGGTCCGTTACACGCCCAGCTTGGTACTGGTCCGTCACGAACAGAGCTCTTCATTATGGCAGCTTCCGATTTGATTCTGTTTACCACTACTCTTTGTGTGCGATTGGTTAGAAAGTTGAAGATCCATCTTCCCACTTTGCCAGTTATCCATTTAGCACGTATTTTGTGCGCTATTACACCATGATCAGACTTGTCATTGGCTTTTGCAAAATCTGTGTACACTACATCTGCATTCTGTGTTTTCTAGTGTATCTATGTGATAGTTTTGGCTAACAGACTGCATAACCAAGCGCAAACCCAGTGTATATGAGGCAGCATGACAGGGAAACCCTCATGTGCATGGCAGGAAAGCCATCGTGTGAGGCAGCATGGCAGAAAAGCCATCGTATGATGCAGCATGGCAGGAAAGCCATCGTGTGAGGCAGCATGGCTGGAGAACTATCGTGTGAGGCAGCAAGACGGAAAAATACTCGTATGAGGTAGCACGACAGGAAAACCATCGTGTGTGAGGCAGTATGGCAGGGAAAACCATGTAGTGTTGTATGTGATAAATAAAGTTAGTTCTTGTTCTGACAATGTGCTCTTTCCAAGTTTTGATAAGAGGAATTCTTAACTAGGATCAGCCGACATATCACACTGGTCATAAGTGTCAGGGTCTCCAACACAGTAAAAATAAAGCTATGGCATGAACAGAATACAATTTATTTAAAAATATATATAGAACCAATGTTTGTATATATAATGATAAAAGCTAAAAATGCTCGCGTACAGTCTTAGAAATTAAATTCATTGGACTTACAATAGTAGAGTTTTACTAAGTAATGACTTAAAATAAACTTCTTGTACACGCGATTTTTAAGTTAGAAAAGCATATTTTGCATAGATATAAGGCTAAAAATATAGTAACTATATTTCAGTGTTGTTACGATAAGAATAAATCATGCACAATTAATTATGCGTAATAAATCATGCACAATTTTAGGCTTAACTCGGACGGCAAGATTTCAACAAAGACAAAATTAATTAATAATCACGGGTGAGAGCTGCTGCTACCAGTCCAGTAAGATAAAGTTATTAGTCTATAGAAGGAGAAATTATTGACAATGCGTAGTGTTAAGTTAGGTTAGGTAAGGTTTGTCAGGAAACAAGAAGCTTCCTGACGGGTGTCTGTCATATGATGACCCGCAGCTGGAACTTTGAGTCATCTAACCGAGGACTTCCGTACTGTTTGTTCACAACTAACAAAGCAGACGCAGACATGTAGGGACCTTAATAAGGAACATCCATTGTTCTTGTCAGTGCAGCTACGACACACTTTCCTTCACTGCTAGAAAGAACACCTTTAATTTTCCCGTTCATGGTAGTGCCAGAATAAACCTGCATTAATACTTTCCGTCAACACTCTTGTTTTACTGGTGATGTAGTCAAGGTCAATACTGCTAAAATATTTTATTATTACCAAAGTACCGTAAATTATACAACAGAACGTGCGCAAAACAAAAAAAAAATCACGACAGATCTAGTTTTTACATGTGTTGACGGTAGACACCTGTGTCTAACCCTCCGGGGATTAAATATCCCAATAAAATATATGTCTATAGTTATTTATCGTCAACATGTGAATTTTGAAACATTACTTTTCCAATCTACGAATCCTTCTATTTCTTTTTAATTTTCCGACATCACTTTTTCCAGGAAAGAATTAAAACATTTATTCATCATCGCAAGCTATTATTTTCTTACCTTGAGTCAGTAGAAGAGAGTAGAGTAGAGAGCACAAAGTTTGAAACACCGAGAATAATGAGACACAGCAGCCAGCAGGTAGGTCCTGACCCGCGAGATGTTTACTGACTTGCCAACCCGCCAACCTGCCAACTGGAAAACTGATCGTACGCTCCATAGTTCCAATACGCCTTATCGCTTTATTTTCTACTTAATGGTTGATTAAAATGACTCAGAAATCTCACCATTGTTACACTTAAAATATATATAAGTCGTGGGGTTTTTACCTGAGCTAGAAGATATAAATCATTAGTGGCAATATATGGCATCATACATCCGCCAAGCACCGTCATTCACATCAGCTTCCTGGCCATAAGGGATTAAAAAACATAAATATTGACTAGTGCTTTTGTATTTTATGTAATCCTGTTAATTACGTACTTCTTATAAAAACTGTGCATATGAATGTAATTTGAATATTTTTAAACAACGTAGATTTACATCTGATATATATATATATATATATATATATATATATGTCGTGCCGAATATGTAAAACTGGTCAATTAGCAAGAACTCATTTAAAATTAAGTTCTTTCTAAAATTTTCTGTTTTACGTTTATAGATATATTTTTGTCATTAATGCTGATGTAAAAATTTATAATTTTGCACCAAAAGGAACTTAGAAAACTTACCTAACCTTATTATAACAAGCGCAATTTATTTTAGCCTAACCCAACTAAATATATTTTAGATTTGTTTACAGTAATTTAATACTAAACAAACACAGTGGAATATATTTTTTTCGTTAGGTTCAGAATGATTTTGGCGAAATTATTGCATACACAAATTTTCACTTGTCCTATATGGCAAGATGAGCGTTGCTATTTAAGCCAAGATCGCAAGTTCTGCCTATTCGGCACGACATATATATATATATATATATATATATATATATATATATATATATATATATATATATATATATATATCTATATATATATATAGATATATATATATATGCAATAAGATCACAGTAAACAGGTGATTTCAGAATATGCAAAACAACCACTGTGAAAGAATATAGAAATTCCAAGCGCTTTCGTGACTATTCACATTATCATTGTTCCTTGATAATGTGAATAGTCACGAAAGCGCTTGGAATTTCTATATTCTTTCACAGTGGTTGTTTCGCATATATATATATATATATATATATATATATATATATATATATATATATATATATATATATATATATATATATATATATATATATATATATATATATATATATATATATATATATATATATATATATATGTGTGTGTGTGTGTGTGTGTGTGTGTGTGTATTAATCAATCAATTTTTATTTCCTTGCAAGATTACATTGAGATTATGAAATTACAAAAATAAGTAGCAGTACAAAGAGCTAGTATCATGCCTAGGCATTATGGGCAGATTTAATTTAATTTAATGGCTTACAGACTACTTAATACTATATAAAGTAAAAGGACACAAGTGCAACTAATGTGACATTTTACTGTGGCAACGTTTCGCTCTCCAGGAGCTTTGTCAAGCCGTTACAAACAGTACATCGACACAGAGGGTATATATAGGCTCAGAGTGTGGTGCAATACTAGTGGTAGTAGTAGTAGTAGTAGTAGTAATGATATAAGTAGTAGCAATAGTAGTAGTAGTAGTAGTAATAGTAGTAGTAGTAGTAATAGTAGTAGTAGTAGTAGTAGTAGTAGTAGTAGTAGTAGTAGTAGTAGTAGTAGTAGTAGTAGTAGTAGTAGTAGTAGTAGTAGTAGTAGTAGTAGTAATACAATATGTTAGAACAATTAACTTGCACATGAGTAAAAGGATATAAAAGCTATTACTTGGGTAACGCCCAATTAGTGATCAAAGAAACTAATTTCCGCTGACGCAAGTGCGTTGAATCTTCACTAATCGCTGTTTCGAATACAGTAAAACAAAACAAAGGCAGCTTCACCATCTCTGAAGTCTTAGCAAGAATCCTCCTGAAAACAGTAAACCCTGCTATCACATAGTCTCTCCTGTTATACTACACAAAGCACATTACAGAGAATGAACACTGAAACAGGCTGCCTCTATCCAGTCTATATTTGTCTAACCTATTTTTATGTTACCCAATAGATTTTGTATCCTTTTACTCATGTACGAGTTAATTGCTGTAGCATATTGTGTTACTACTACTACTACTACTACAACTTATGTCACTACTACTACTACCACTAGTATTGCACCTCACTCTGAGCCTATATATACCCAGTGTCCATGTACTGTTTGTAACGGCTTGACAAAGCTCCTGGAGAGCGAAACGTTGCCACAATAAAATGTCACATTAGTTGCACTTGTGTCCTTTTACTTTACATATTGTCGGTAATTCTACCAACATAGTTTGTTTTAGTTGTACATCTTCTTTATTTATAGTAGACAGTAATTTTACTCAAATTACAATAGTTTCAATAGTAAATATTGAAATTATATTATGGGAATATAACCTTGTAAGTTGTTGAAAGCAGTTTACAGTATGAGACTGCTACAATTGGGTGTAAGGCAGTAATGTTTTGGGTAGGTATTTATACTACAACGTGGTTTCAATCATTATATGAACTTTGGGCGTCACGTTCTGAAGTTTTAAGATTTAGATAATTGGGAGATTTTTTGGTAAAGTTAAATATTGAGTATTTAGTTTAGGATGAGAAAGTGGTTTTTGAGAAGAGTCTTAAATTGATGTTCAGACCGGGTTACTTTAGTATTTACTGGTAATGAATTCCAAATTTTGGGGCCCTTTTTGTGCATAGAGTTTTTACACAGTGATATGGACATGGGGTACATAAAAAAGAGATCTGTGTCTTGTGTTATGGTCGTGTGACCTGTTAAGGTTGGTGAAGAGAAGTTTGAGTAGAGGGTTTTTGTTTGAGTGTAGTGTTTTATGTATGTAGTAGGCACATGAGTAAGTATGGATGTTCTTTAGGCTGAGCAGTTTTAGCCTTT
>NC_091293.1:49031413-49083913 GCF_038502225.1 Cherax quadricarinatus
AGACCAAAACGAGTCCTTGGTTTACCCGAAGGTGTAGGGAGGCAAAAACTAAGTGCAACAGAGAATGGAAAAGGTACAGGAGGCATAGGACCCAGGAAAACAAGGAGATTAGTAGAAGAGCCAGAAACGAGTATGCACAGATAAGGAGGGAGGCCCAGCGACAGTATGAAAACGACATAGCATCGAAAGTCAAATCTGACCCGAAACTGTTGTATAGCCACATTAGGAGGAAGACAACAGTCAAGGACCAGGTGATAAGGCTGAGGAAAGAAGGTGGAGAACTCACAAGAAACGATCAAGAGGTATGTGAGGAGCTCAACACGAGATTTAAGGAAGTATTTACAGTAGAGACAGGAAGGACTCTGGGGGGACAGACCAGATGGGGACACCAGCAAGGAATACACCAACAAGTGTTGGACGACATACATACAGATGAGGAGGAGGTGAAGAAACTGCTAAGGGACATCGATACCTCAAAGGCAATGGGACCAGACAACATCTCCCCGTGGGTCCTTAGAGAGGGAGCAGATATGTTGTGCGTGCCACTTACCACAATCTTCAACACATCCCTGGAAACTGGGCAACTACCTGAGGTATGGAAGACGGCAAATGTAGTTCCCATTTTTAAAAAAGGAGACAGAAAAGAGGCACTAAACTATAGACCTGTGTCATTGACGTGTATAGTATGCAAAATTATGGAGAAGATTATCAGGAGGAGAGTGGTGGAGCACCTGGAACGGAACAGGAGTATAAATGCCAACCAGCACGGATTCACGGAAGGCAAATCCTGTGTCACAAACCTTCTGGAGTTTTATGGTAAAATAACAGAAGTAAGACAAGAGAGAGAGGGGTGGGTTGATTGCATCTTCTTGGACTGCAAGAAGGCCTTTGACACAGTTCCTCACAAGAGATTAGTGCAGAAGCTAGAGCATCAGGCGCATATAACGGGAAGGGCACTGCAATGGATCAGAGAATACCTGACAGGGAGGCAACAACGAGTCATGGTACGTAATGATGTATCACAGTGGGCACCTGTGACGAGCGGGGTCCCACAGGGGTCGGTCCTAGGACCAGTGCTATTTTTGGTATATGTGAACGACATGACGGAAGGGTTAGACTCAGAAGTGTCCCTGTTTGCAGATGATGTGAAGTTAATGAGGAGAATTAAATCTGATGAGGACCAGGCAGGACTTCAAAGAGACCTGGACAGACTGGACACCTGGTCCAGCAAATGGCTTCTCGAATTTAATCCTGCCAAATGCAAAGTCATGAAGATAGGGGAAGGGCACAGAAGACCACAGACAGAGTATAGGCTAGGTGGCTAAAGACTGCAAACCTCACTCAAGGAGAAAGATCTTGGGGTGAGTATAACACCGAGCATGTCTCCGGAAGCACACATCAATCAGATAACTGCTGCAGCATATGGGCGCCTGGCAAACCTGAGAACAGCATTCCGATACCTTAGTAAGGAATCATTCAAGACACTGTACACCGTGTATGTCAGGCCCATACTGGAGTATGCAGCACCTGTTTGGAACCCGCACTTGATAAAGCACGTCAAGAAACTAGAGAAAGTACAAAGGTTTGCGACAAGGTTAGTTCCAGAGCTAAGGGGAATGTCCTATGAAGAAAGATTAAGGGAAATCGGCCTGACCACACTGGAGGACAGGAGGGTCAGGGGAGACATGATAACGACATATAAAATACTGCGTGGAATAGACAAGGTGGACAAAGACAGGATGTTCCAGGGAGGGGACACTTGCCCCATGCTTCAAGGGTCTCCGACCCTATTGGGATGAAGTTATAGCAAGGGGGAAGGTCTTCATATCTGCGGATCTTCTGGGTCTTCCTGTGGCTGGCAGCTCTACCCCCTTCCACTACGGAGCATGGCAATTAGGTGTCTGCCAATGTGGTGACACAGGTGTAGTCCCAGGCAATCTGCTTTCCATCCTTCCAAGGTAGCATAGTGGCTCCATCAGGACGCTTTTGACTTCCGTCAGACCTCTGCACTTAGGGTTCCCATTGAGCTGAGCAACGGGCTGCGGCGAGGCTTCTCTTTAAGATGTCATTGACCTCC
Organism: Cherax quadricarinatus; assembly: GCF_038502225.1. Taxonomy (NCBI): domain Eukaryota; kingdom Metazoa; phylum Arthropoda; class Malacostraca; order Decapoda; family Parastacidae; genus Cherax; species Cherax quadricarinatus. The sequence goes on from NC_091293.1 coordinate 49,033,491, forward strand.
TCATGTCTTACTTCCCTTCTGCTGTGTGACACACGAGACCATGAAGTCCGAATTGATCAGCTGTGGCCCTGCCGCAAATACACCTATGTTCGGTGAGGATGGGGGCGGCTAGGCGAAGAGCAACACCAATCCGAATTGCCTGTGGGTCTAGTTGAGTGCCCAAAGACTAATTGGAAACAGCTAACAGGAAATCTCCTGAGTGTGGTGCCTTCTCTGCCAGGAGACGAACTTTGTCCTTTCCTGAGGCGTTGGAGAGCATTGTGTTGGCGATTTTTTCCATGATCGGTTTGTCCCAGTGGGACTGCTTGTGTTCTTTGGGAGGAGCTGGTCTACTGGAGGAATCTGTAAGGGTGTCCCACCGAATCGCTGCTTCAGTAAACCTGGGGTCTTGAGCTCCTACCACGTCTCTCAAGCCTTCGGGAGCAACCTTCTTGACTAATGCACTGGAAGCCAAACACGAAGGCAGAAAAGCAGGTAAAGCAACATGCATTGCTTTGCACACCCCTATACCTCCCAGTCGCACTGGGAGGGTTGCCTGATCCCATTGCTGATCTTCTAGTGACAGGTTCAGTGCCTTCTTAAAGGTTGACCTCAGGTGTGCGTCATATTCGTCGAGTGTTGGGTTGTCAAAAGAAGGTGCACACCTCAGGAAGTAAGTGAGTCTTGGCATAGTAAGGCACCTTGTGAGGAGATACAGAGCATCATGGGCATCAAGATCGCTTATTCTCTCCTCCATTCTCATCAGGTCATTCAATTTGTCATTTAGGACAGTGTGGATGGCCTGTTGACCCAGCGGTGCTCCCAAGAGGGTACTGTTGGACGGAGTGATAGTAGAGACTTCTGGGAGAATTCTTCGCACAGCATTGATTATTTCCTGGTTCGCTGTGATGATTTCACACTTGGAGGGATTGAGGATGAGTCCCAAGTCTTCTCCCTGTGTTTTCACCAGTTGTAGATCCCCTACCAGGGACTCTTCAGTGCCTGCCAGAGTGCCATCATCCAGGTATCAGATGTTGAGCTCACTGCGTAGGCTGGAAGTCAGTTCTCTTACTGCCAAGCAGAAGAGAAGTGGAGCTAATGGGTCACACTGCTGAACACCCTTTGATGAGAGAATTTCATGTTCTCCAAACAAAAGAATTGAGGGTTTGCTGTAGCCGGCTGAAATGAAGGGAAAAAGACTGGGGAACCGATCCCGAACAGCTGGCAAGACAGCATCTCTCTTCACCATATTAAAGGCATTTCTAAAATCAAGTTTGACTACTGCCTTGTCTTCTGGTAGGTCCCTGATGTAGGCCCTTGCCACATGAGCTGCGGCTTCACTGCCTTGAGAGACCCGAAGCCCAGTTGGTGTGGCTGGAGTAAACTGGCAGTTTCTAGGCGAATGTTTCTTACTGCTGCTTTGGCAACGAGACAGCGAAGAGTGTTTCCATCCTCAATGGGTCTGATTTCCCCATCCTTCTTCTTCAAAGCACATAGTGAGGCTCCAAAAAAGAAAGGTTTAATTTCTTCTGGGATTCACCCAGCCAGGCAGTTGTTGACGAAAGTTGTTAACTCGGTGAGAAGAATTGATGCAGATGCACCGAGTACTGGATTTACTATCTCTTTGAGGTGCTGAGGTCGAATTCCAGTGTATCCTCCTGCAGATCCTGCTGGAAATGACACAATCGCTTTATAGACTTCCGATTCTGGCAAAATTAATTGTTCAGTACCTCCCTATATATATATATATATATATATATATATATATATATATATATATATATATATATATATATATATATATATATATATATATATATATATATATATATATATATATATATATATATATATATATATATATATATATATATATATATATATATATATATATATATATATATATATATATATATATATATATATATATATATATATATATATATATATATATATATATATATATATATATATATATATATATATATATATATATATATATATATATATATATATATATATATATATATATATATATATATATGCAAAACTACCACTCTGAAAGAATAGAGAAATTCCAAGCGCTTTCGTGACTACTCACATTATCAAGGAACTATGAAAGTAAAGCATCCAAGGAAGCTATATAAGGGGTCTGGCCAGCACCTCACTATCAGATCCCACAACGGTTAAACACCTGACGTGCGCCGACCCAACTGGATAGGTCCTTTGCACAACTCACCCACAAACTATTCTATGAATATTTCCTTTGGTTTATATAAATTAGATCCATTTTTAATTAATAGAATTTGGGAAGCATTTAATAATACACTGGACAAATAATAATTTTTAAATTTTCTTGGGTAGAATAGTTTGTGGGTGAGTTGTGCAAAGGACCTATCCAGTTGGGTCGGCGCGCGTCAGGTGTTTAACCGTTGTGGGATCTGATAGTGAGGTGTTGGCCAGACCCCTTATATAGCTTCCTTGGATGCTTTACTTTCATAGTTGCTTGATAATGTGAGTAGTCACGAAAACGCTTGGAATTTCTCTATTCTTTCAGAGTGGTTGTTTTGCATATTCTGAAATAACCTGTTTACTGTGATCTTATTGCATATATATATATATATATATATATATATATATATATATATATATATATATATATATATATATATATATATATATATATATTATATATATATATATATATATATATATATATATATATATATATATATATATATATATATATATATATATATATATATATATATATATATATATATATATATATATATATATATATATATATATATATATATATATATATATATATATATATATGCAATAAAATCACAGTAAACAGGTAATTTCAGAATATGCAAAACAACCACTCTGAAAGAATAGAGAAATTCCAAGCGCTTTCGTTTATTGAAATTGCTGTTAACGGTTTCTAGGGGATTTTTTCCAAGTTTAGAATAGGTTTCAGCATCATCTAAGAGATTATTCAAGAAAGAAAATGATACCAAGAAAAAGTGAATAATCTCTTAGATGATACTGAAACCTATTCTAAACTTAGAAAAAATCCCCTAGAAACCGTTAGCAGCAATTTCAATAAAACAATAAAACTTCTACTGAAAGGCAAAGATGAATTAGTCAAACAATTTACTTCCACTAATCCATCTTTACCTTACATGGATGGACTAATAAAAACACACAAACCAGGGAATCCACTCAGACCAATTATTAGCTCCATAGGATCAGTTTCATATAAATTATCCAAATGGCTTGTTGATATTTTGAGCCCTATTGTTGGCAAAAGTTCTAACTTTAATGTTAAAAACAACATAGATTTAGTTGATAAATTAAGCTCCTTGACTGACTTAAATGATTTTAACATGGTTAGTTTTGATGTTACTTCCTTGTTTACGAAAGTTCCCGTTGATGATTTATTAAGTTTCTTATCTGAAGAACTCGTTAATTATGATTTACCATTGCCAGTTCCTACTACCATTAAACTTATTAAACTTTGCATTGTTGATGCAAAATTTGTATTTAATGATAAGTTTTACACTCAGAAGTTTGGTATGGCAATGGGAAATCCTCTTTCATCTGTTCTTAGTAACCTATACATGGAATTTTTTAAAACAAGGCTGCTTAATACAATCCTCCCTAATAGAGCTAAATGGTTCAGATATGTTGATGATATTTTGTGTCTTATGCCCAAGAATGTAGATATACACCGTTTCCTTGGCAAATTAAATAGCTTAGCCCATTCTATAAACTTTACTGTTGAGTTTGAAGAAAATAACTCATTGCCTTTTCTAGAAGTTTTAATTGTTAAGGGTAATAATGAATTCAAATTTAAAATTTACAGAAAGTCTACAAATAACTGTTCCTATGTCCACTATTATTCTTCACATCAAGATAGAGTTAAACTGTCTGTTTTCTTCAATGTTTTTGAGAGCTTTACGAATTTGTAGTCCAGAGTTCATAGATGAGGAAATATCCAAAATTTATGAAATAGGTAATGATTTAAAATACCCAAGAAATGTAATTGATAAATCTTTTAAAGTTGCTAGAAATACTTTTTACAATCCAAAAAGGGACAACCAGCCTTATTCAACTAAAAATATGTTGGTTCTCCCTTACCAAGAAAACTTGGTTGATATGCCTTCTCTTCTTAAGACTTTTAATATCAAAGTTGTATTTAAAAATCTTGATACAGTAAAAAAAAACTTTTGATAAAGAATTCCCCCCAAAATGCTGACGGATGTGTCTATAAGATTCCTTGTAAAATTTGCGATAAAGTTTATTACGGTCAAACTGGTAAAAATCTCGAACTAAGATTGAAACAAATATAGCATTAGAACTTGACAAGATTCCTATGCTCTATTTATTCATGTGAGAGATTTTAGCCATCTAAATGATTTTCAAAAAGTTGAGAAAGTTGTATCAAGCAAGTCCATGGTCGACATGAATATAATTGAATCTTGTTTCATAAAAAGCAGTTTTAACAATAATATTAATATTTTCTTTGGTTTATATAAATTAGATCCATTTATAATTAATAGAATTTGGGAAGAATTTAATAATACATTAGACAAATAATAAATTTTAAAATTCTTAATTCTTGGGTAGAATAGTTTGTTGGTGGGTTGTGTGAAGGACCTGTCTAGTTGGACCAGCGGGCCTGCTGCAGTGCTCCCTTTCTTATGAGTCGCGCGTCAGGTGTTGCCTTGTTGTGGGATGTGATAGTGAGGTGTGGGCTAGACCTTTTATATACCTTCCTTTGATGCATTACTTTCATTGTTCCTTGATAATGTGAGTAGTCACGAAAGCGCTTGGAATTTCTCTATTCTTTCACAGTGGTTGTTTTGCATATATTTATATATATATATATATATATATATATATATATATATATATATATATATATATATATATATATATATATATATATATATATATATATATATATATATATATATATATATATATATATATATATATATATATATATATATATATATGGGAGGTACTGAACAATTAATTTTAAGTAATCGTCTGTACCAGATGCGTCCACCTGGGTCGCTCATACGTGCGTGATAATAATCACTCTTGGGCAAATTAAAGGTCTTATTTTAGGTTAATATAGACATTTTCATTAATCCATCTATGATATTTTCTTCAAAATCATATAAGAAACTTGTTACATACCATATAAACTTTGTCTTTGCTAGATTGGTGTCACCCGGGGCGGGGATCATTGGTGTCACCCACATGAAATCCAGGGATTGGGGGATGGGGGGGGAAATAAACTCCAGTTACGTCACTACTGCATGACCAGTGACGTTTAAGGGCCATAAACTGAAAAGGAGAATACTTCTCAACTTTATTAATGATAAAATAAATAATCGTAGTAATGTTGAGGAAACAAATTTAAATAACACTTTGAGTACAGCCAACAGATCCTACATTTATTCATCTTCAACATTGAAAAAAAACTTGAAAAATAAAGAAAAACATTGCAATATCAGAGCAGGACTAGTTCCTATTTGACCTTGAGTCAAATCTTACATTTCCTTGCCTTCAATTCTGCAAAATCATCGATCACATCATCAAAATCAATGCTGTCAACTGACCCATTTTCTATGAATAACATTGTTAAGTCAGATTCTGGATTGACTCATTGTGGACCATAAATAGTTTTTAATCAGCTTCAACTTCGAGAAACTTCTTTCACAAGAAGCCACAGAAACACATATAGTAAGGAACAACCTCAGGCAGAGTGTCACAGCTGGAAGATATTCAATGAAGTCCCATTCAGCTATGAATGTTAGTGCAGCCAATGCAGTCCAGTGCTTAACTTTTTCAAGATCAACATCAGCAGCTTGCAGGTGCCTCCTTAGTCTTGGTATTTCAAGCATGAGCTCATTCTTGCATATTTCATTATAGAAGACTGCGAGTCTTGAAGCATCACCTCCAATTCTTCTTCAGTAGCTGAGACAAGATTCTTCGTTTGAATGACCTCAAATATGGCTGCCACATCCTTGATTGCTTTTGATCTCGAGTTCATTATGAAAACGATCAGTGTACTCCATCATCGTCCTCTTGTTTTCTTCCTGTAGAGTCCGGAATCTCTTACCTGCTCCCCTGCCATCCTTTTCTTTAACCTGATTTTTCTCTCTGTTGGAAATCCATACTCCTCACATTTCAAATGCGCCTGTTGTACTGAATTCTCCACTATGCGATCTCGCCCTTCATGCAAAAATAATCACAGTGCCTCTAGCTTCACCACCATTTTGTCAAAAGTTAAATCCTTAGTCTGCAAGTACTGCTGTGCAAGCTGAACGTCCCGAAGTATGTCACACCAGAAATACAGATAACACAAAAATGTGAAATCGCACACAGCAGGAGAAGACCTTGGCTGCTCCTCTTGTATCCAAATTTTCCTGAGGATCGCAAAGAGCTTCAATCGCTGCTACAAATTTCTCGAATGATTCCGCTACTGGTTTCGCTGCACTGTAACGAGAACTCCATCTTGTTGTTGACAATCTTTTCAAAGAGACTGCAGTATGGACCATTAATACATCCCATTGGTGGGTGGAGGAGGCAAAGAATGTGTACGCTGACTCAAGACTGCCAAAATATTTCACACATGATGAACTCTCGGCAAAAGAATACTGACCACACAAGTTCAATGAATGGTCCTCACAACCACTGAAAATTGCCTTCTTCCTTTCCTTGAGAATTGCTTGTACCCCTCCATGGACCCCGGCCATGGTGGCAGTACTGTCATATCCTTGAGCAAGGCACAGCATAAAGTCCAGTCCATCACTTTCGAGCTTTTTCAGGATATCAGAACTTCCTTCACTTGAACTCTTCCATCCTCCATTTGCAGTTACCTGATAACTTCTGACATTTGGTCTGTGTGACACATCTGGTGTACTGTCAAACATAACGCTGTAGTATACAGCTGTCTAGATATCAGTAACAAGCTTCTCTTTGACTCGATTTGCCAAACACTTAAAAACTCATTTTGAGTTGATGGTGAGAGATACGAAACTGATGACCTGTGTTTACTTGAGCTGCGCTTCAGTCTCTTTAGGTGCTCTTTTAGCACAGGATCATACTTAACCATCAACTCAACCATCTCCAGAAAGTTTCCTCTATTTGATGAGAATTCGTCCTCCCTGTGACCACGAAATACTAGGCTCTGTTTAGCCAGAAACAGTGCAGTGTCGAGTAGCCTATATAATATTTCCCTCCACCTTTTGTTCTGGATTTCCATTGAAACAATTATCTCTGCATCTGAGAATGGTTTGCTCACTCTTACACCGGCTGCCATGGTTTTCCAATTCTTGAAGCAACGTAGGTGTTCATCAGAAGTTTCATGATTGTGTACTTTTGGATTCAGCTTCCACCATATTTGAAACCCAGTCACAAGCATTGATGTTATACTTGTAACAATCTACAGCAGTAACAGTATAATTTTCCACTGACTGGCCAGTACACCATCCATGATCGCAAAACTTTCTCACCATTCAGCATCTGTTTGTAGAACCATTCTTCAGAAACCTGACGTTCATCCCCTTCTGCATTTTTTCCTCTTTGTAACACGAAAAGGTCCATCCTTGTTCTGATAAACAAACTTCCTCTTTCGATGATTTCAATCCTGGAATGGTTTGGAACTGGAATTTTCCAAAAAGAAACGTCACACATCGATGCTAATTCTCTCAGACTTTCATTCCCTTCATTCCTCTCGCTTATATTACCATTGTCGAAGCCAGAATCGACATCAGTGTTATCAGTAAGATCATGACTAAAATCATTTGATGAACTCTGACCATTATCGGGTTTCTTGAGATACTGAACCATAGACTCAGTTATTTTTCGCATTAGTTGAACTTTTTCATTTTTTGCCTTCCTTTGTTGACATCCAGGAGGCCTCTTCGATTTATGCATTCCATGAGGCATGATATTACATCAATGATCTGAAAAAAGTATGCCAGGTTCACCGTTTTGTATCTACTGAATATTCGGTAATTTTTAATGGTGACAAACAAATAAATGGTGCCAATTGTATTATCCTACTGTGGATGAAATGAAGTTAGGAAAGGAAATAAGTGGGTTAAGGTTCGGATGAAATTCAGACTAGCAAATAATAACTGTTGTTTCATGATTGCATTAATTTTTTCAATAGAACCTAATTTGGATATTTTACTAAAATTCCAACCAGACTGAGGGCAAAGTAGAAAATACTTAGCCTACTTTCCAATGATTCAATTGGCAAAATAATCAAAATGGTCATTATGGATGTAATACTAATGTGTACCATATTATTAGGTAAGCCACAAGGATTGGTAACAACAATGTATGGTTAAAACGGATATCAATAAATAACAAAAAGGCACAATACCGTGACTGGAGCAATACACAAATAACCCGCACACAGGAGAGAGGAGCTCACCACGACGTTTCAGTCCGACTTAGACCATTTACAAAGTCACAGTAACAAAACATACGAATGAACGAACAAGTGCAGGTAAGATCCCAATAGGATGAGCGGGGAAGACGGGACAGACGAAGAATAGCACTGGAGAGGAATGTTCTTACTTACAGAAATAGAGCCAGGGCTTAACCCAGCAGCTAAGGCGATCGTAGGACAGATATTGAGAGTAGGAATAGCAGGCGTGGGGAAGACGGGACAGGCGAAGAGTGGCTCTATAGAGGAGTGTAGAAACTGAGCCAGGGCTTAACCTAGCAGTGAAGGCGAATGTGGATCAGAGAACGAACAGCGTAAGGTACCTGACAGAGAATCCAAAGGTCATTTGTAAATAGGGTTAGGAGCAGGATCATACAAGGAGTAGAAAAGGTTGTGTTGGTTTGTTGGTCTGCGAATGTCTTCGTCAAGGAGAGAGGTCCAATAGTCATGTCGTGTCTCAAGTTTGTCTGTGTGTCTGTCACTGAGTGTCTTCCAGTGTATGTTCAGCGCAGGGATGTCTAATTGGGCATGGAGAGATTAGCTTGTGGCGAAGTCCTCCCATCTGACATCAAGCACCCAGCGCAGTGCCTTGTTCTGGACACGCTGCAGTTTAAGTTTGTTTTAGCCCACTGCATGGGCGAAACGTTGTCAATAAAGGATCACATTATGCTGCTTAAGTGTTTACATTTCATTACATTACATTGTGGCCCAGTGGCCTGGTGGCTAAAGGTCCCGCTTCACACACAGAGGGCCTGGGTGTGGAAAATACTGTATATATTTTCCAGAAATACAGTAGTTATATGTAAATAGATGGCCATACTGTATTTAATAATATTTGTCATAAAAAATGGAAAATTTCCTGCACCTGCACAGAAGGGAGTCGCCATTTTTGTTTTTGAATTGAGTAACAGACATTAGTAATGGGAAGAATTTTTCGTGCTCTAGAGGTTAAATTTGGGCTGACACCTCTCAAATAGGAGCCTAAATTGTTGGATGTGCATTCCTGCATAACTTGAGTATCAGGCGACTGGACAAGACAACTCCAGGAACCTCAGATAAGCTGTCTAATTTATGTTTAAATTCTGGCCAGTAAATTTTTCATAAATGTAGGCAAAAGGGGGATTCCTGTACATGACACATTAATCTCCAGTCAAATTGGTGAGTGTTATGATTAAGATATATTCTCCTTCTGTTATATAAATGTGTATATATATATATATATATATATATATATATATATATATATATATATATATATATATATATATATATATATATATATATATATATATATATATATATATATATATATATATATATAATCATTTTTTAATTTAATATACAGTCCACAAATTTATATATTTACCAGAATTCCTGGTGTATGTATATTTCATTTATAATTAATAGGTCCAGAGCAACTTGTGGATATGACAGTGGTAGGTATCGAAGGGGGACATTTTTGCGACCTAGGTGTCCCAAATTCCTACTGGTCTAACTGATAAATAATAATTATCTTTGTTCATTTACTGTTATGTACATAATGATACATCCAAGTAAATGCAATTTTCCAAATTTAATTTGCCCGTTGGTCCTTCTTGAACAGGAGGTAATTAGTGAAGTCATTAATTGGTTAATTACTTAATAATTATATGTGAAATGACAGAAGGAGGTGGATGTTAAGTTCACAAATTTACTTAATGTGTAGTGGATTATAATAATTACAATATTAATTTTGATAAGCTAAGCTCAAGGGTGCCTAAAGATTATATTAATGTGTATAATATTAATTTTGCAAAGCCAAAGTGGCTAGGATTTATATTAATGTACTTGTACAATATTAATTTGATAAGACAATTCTGGCCAAGATTATATCAGTGCATGTGTAATTGATAAGCCAAGTTTAGCTAATTATATTGTGTATAATATTAATTTGCTATGCCAAATTCTGGCAAGGATTTATATTAATTTGTATAATAATTTTGATAAGCCAAGGCTGGCTAAAGGTTTGTATTAATGTACATTTAAAATTTATATAATTTTCTTACATGTAATTGCTAAGCTCAAGTAGCTAGGATTTATTCAAAGGTAAGTTGTACTATTTACCTTTATAAAGTGCATAATTTAGTACATAATCAGTGTTATTAAGTTGAATTTAATACATTGCATCATGGCTGAAAATGAGGAAATTAATATAGAAGACAAACATATGGAATATAGAGTAAAGAAAGCATCACTACAGGCTAGAAAAGTTCATGTAACCAAGGCATATAATAAATGTTTGGAATTAATGAATCAAGAAACTGTGAATACTGATGACTTAAAATTGTATTTAGATGCTTTAGGTAATAGATATGATTCATACAAATTATATTACAACAAATATGAAGGAGATTTGTTAGTAAACTGTGTAGATGAGACTGAAGTAGATCAGTATTATGAATTAGAGGAAAAGATTCTTTCTTGCAAAAGTCAGGCCTTGAATAAAATAAAATGTGTAAACCAAGCAGTTAATCAGTCTGCTCCAACAAATAATATGTCTTTGCCAAAACTCCCAGAATTATGTTTACCTGTGTTTAATCCTGGAGAAAACTGGGAGGAATTTTGGTCAATTTTTAAAGCAGCTGTGCATGACAGGAGTGACCTAGCCTGTGTAACTAAATTATTTTACCTAAAAGGACAGGTAAGAGGAGATGCTCACATACTCATACAAGCCTTTCTCAATGTAGATGACTCTTACAAGGAAGCAGTTGACTTGTTGAAGGTCACTTATGGTAATATAGAACAAGGTAGGTTGGATCTAGTGAATATCATTGTTAATTTAAAATCTCCAGATCACACTTACAAAGGTTTACAACAGTTTATAGTTAAACTGGAGAGCACTCTCAAAACTTTAAGTAATAAATATAATCTGAAGGAATCAGACTGGTTATTGAGTGTCGTTGTACAGAATAAATTAAGCTGTAAAACACTTGAATGGATCTCGAACAAATATCACAAGGGTTATTTTGGTCTGGAGGAAATAAGACTAGGTCTACAAGAATTAATTGTTCAGTTGCAGACCAGCCAACCAACTCATTTTAAAGATGCAACACATAATAACATTGAGGTATCTGTCAAGTTTCACAAAGGGAAAAATTATCCCAATGGTAATAATCAAATTTCATTTTCTAAAAAGAGTTGCATAGATGCATATCAATTAGCAGGAATCAGAAATAATGATTCTCCACAAGGTAAGAAGAATAAGCACCATCCTAAGAGTAGCCCAGTTAATAGGAAACCAGTAAAAGAAAAGAGAGATTGTCTTTTCTGCAAGGGTACTCATTTTTCTAAGAATTGCAGTGCATTCAATTCATGGAATGATAAAGTTGAAAGATTGGAGGAACTTGACAGATTTATCAGGTGTTTAGGTAATCACAATGTAAAGGATTGTTATGCCAAATTAAACAACTGTTATCAATGTCACAAAGGAAGACACCATATAGTCATGTGTAAGGGTCTATATGACAATGTTGATAATAATGATAATGTTGACAATCCTGACACAACAGTGGCTAATGTAAAAATTGCTGCTAATGTTAATACTGATGGCTTTGCTGAAGTAGCCTTGCCTGTGTTACAGGTAAAAATTGATGATAAAAGGCATAAATCAAAAAATGTAGCTGCATTATTAGACCAAGGATCCCAACGTACTTTCATTAAACGTAAATGTCTTGTTGGGATGAAAGTACAAATGGGCGATCCTACCACTCTAAAATTATCTGGTTTTCTCTCAGATAAAAGAGCTCAATTGTATGACACTGTTTATGTAACTGTCAGGTTGGGCAATGAGAAAAAACGTGTTAATGCAGTAATTGTAGATAGACTTCCAGAGAAAATATCTACAGTAGGACTTGGTAAAGCTACAGAAAGACTTTCACATAATGTAAATTTAGCACCTTCTGGAGTAAGTGATGATTCTGTAGGCTCAATAAATATTTTGATAGGTAGTGACTATTATGCCTCCTTTGTATAGGGTATGGTAAAGAAATGTGGTGTCACCCTTTTGAAGACTGCAGGAGGCCATGTAATGTATGGTAGGATTCCTCGTAATAATAATTCATGACTAGAGGAAACTACAAATAACATAACTGTGTGTCTTACTCATGAAGTCGTGCCCCAGTATAATTCTTCCATAGAGGATGGTGTTGAGCCAGTGCATAAATTGTGGGAATTAGACAGCATTGGAATAAATGTAAATGAAGAAAGTCCAGACGATTCTTTTACTCAAGAACAATACTTGAGAGATGTAAAATTTGAATCTGAACAATACTGGGTACGACTTCCGTGGAGACTGAACCATCCAGAATTGCCCACTAATTACAGAATGGCATATGGACAATTAAAGGCTCAGCTCCGCGAACTGAGTAAGACACCAGAATTGTTAACTGCCTATAATGATATAATTGCTGAGCAGTTAATTAATAAATTTATAGGAGAGGTACCTCCTGAGCAAGCCAAAATTTATGGTCACTATTTGCCACATCACAGAGTGAAGAAGGATTCTAAGACCACTCCTTTGAGGATTGCGTTTAATTGTAGTGCCAGGAGTAACAAAAATGTACTTAGTTTAAATGACTGTTTGATGACAGGTCCGTCGTTGACGGAAAAATTAGGAGATATCTTACTAAATTTCAGAGTGAAGCATTATGCCTTTACGGCTGACATAAGCAAAGCTTTCCTAAGAGTGGGTTTACAAGAGGCTGACTGGGGTTGTACCCGCTTCTTATGGCCTGAGAATCCTATTGACCCACTTAGCCCTCTGAAAACCTTTCGCTTTAGGAGCGTATTATTTGGTGCTACATCCAGTCCATTCCTACTTCAAGGGACGATAAATGCACACCTTAAACATATGGAAAGTCCATTGAGTAAAGTAATGAGCAAACAATTTTATGTGGACAATTTCCTGGGTGTGACGTCAACTGAAGAGGAACTGTTAATGACTTATGGAGAGGCTAATGAAATAATGCAAAGTGCAACTATGCCTCTGAGGGAATGGAATAGTAATTCGTCCAAAATGAAGGACAAAATAAGTAAAGATTACCCTGGAGATGAAGTACCAAAGTGTAGTAATGTACTGGGTTTAAATTGGGATACTGAGAGAGATTTGTTAATGTTAAAACCTAATAATTACAGTATGCCCAATAAATTAACTAAGAGAGTTTTGCTTGCCGAAGTTCCCAAATGTTTTGATCCACTAGGTTTAGTGTCACCCCTTACTATAAGAGGGAAATTATTAATACAGGAAGCATGGAAACTTAAATGTGCTTGGGATGAAATTCTACCTGAGGAATTCATTAACAGGTGGGATGAATTAATTAGTGATTTTGAGAAAATTCCAATGTTGGAGTTCCCACGCCAGGTGGCCAATCCAAATGGGGAAAATGTACTCCACATTTTTTGTGATGCTTCAAAATTGGCATATGGAGTAGTTGCTTACCTTCAATGTAATAGTGTTATTTCTCTGTTATGTCTAAGGCTAAAGTGTCTCCAATTAAATCATGCACCTTGCCTCAGTTGGAATTAACAGCCATTTATGTATGTGTCAAATTAGCTAATTATATAAGAAATAAGTTGCAAGAGATAAATATTAGCGACACTGTAATTTGGTCTGATAATGAGGTATCCTTACAATGGATTCGTAATGGAAACAGTAAAATTGTGTACGTACAAAACAGAGTCGCTGAAATTAATCAGATGCAAGAGAAGTATAATAGTTTGGGTCAGCATATGTTAACATTTAATCATATACCTGGTGAGGAGAATCCAGCTGATTTCTTGTCTCGAGGTTTATCTTATGCTAAATTTGTAAATGTTGTATCATGGTTTAAAGGACCGAGCTGGTTGGTAAATAAAGCTAATTGGCCTGTACAACAGGCGTATATTACTCCTGTTGAAATTACTGTGACCACCGCTCCAATTGTTTGTCCTTCCTTAGCCATTGATATAAATAGGTATTCTTCTTTACCCAAACTAATCAATGTAACTAAGTTGGTGTTTAAATTTCTAAACAAGATGAATATTTCATTTAAGTTTTCACATCCTCTTGAATTTTGGATAAAGAGGGTACAGGAGGAAATCTATGGAAATGAGATTAAATTGATGATGGAAAGAAAAATTGTGAAAGGTTCCATAATAGAGAAATTGGGGCAGTATTTAGAGAACAGTGTAATTAGGTGCAGAGGTAGATTACAAAATGCTGAATTGGGTGATTATGCTAAACACCCTATCTTACTGCCCAAAACTCATCATCTAACAAATTTGATTGTTCTAAATGCCCATAAAAATGTAATGCATGGTGGGGTACAAGATACCTTAAATTGTATTAGGGAAACTTTCTGGATTCCACAAGGACGGCAAAGTGTAAAAAGGGTGACTAAATCTTGTGTAATATGTCGCCGTGTGGATGCCAGATCCTGTATGTACTCTGGTCCTCCACCATTGCCAAAGGAGCATGTACAATTAGTGAAACCATTTGACGTAACAGGTGTAGACTATAGTGGTCCAATAATTTTAACAGGTACGTCAAATGGTGTTCCACTGAAAGTGTATGTTTATTTGTTCACCTGTACTGCTACTAGGGCAGTTCATTTAGAAGTGGCACAGGACTTGTCTGCAGAACAGTTTATACAGCTGTTTCGAAAAGTTGCAGCTAGGAGATCCTGTCCGAGGTTGATGATTTCGGATAATGCCACAAATTTTGTAGCAGGAGCTCAACACTTGATAGAATTAAATAATAGTAACGATGTTCAATCTCTGTTAACCCAGCGAGGGTGTACCTGGAAATTTATTACTCCACAGGAAGAGAATTAATTTGGAAGAATTCCGTGCAGTGTTAGTGGAGGCGGAAAATTGTATAAATAATAGGCCTCTCTCGCACATGAGTGATACACCTGATGCAGATGTATTAACACCTTCTCACCTAATATGTGGAAGGAAATTGGAAGCTGCTCCTGTCTATAGAGATAATCCGGAAGAAAGTGATGAAGATTACAATGATGCGGCAGTGTTGTGTGATAAATTTAAAATGTTAAATAAAGTAATTGATCATTGGCCTAATGTGTGGCGTAAGGAATATCTTCTTACACTACGTGAACATTTTTATGGTGCGACAGAGGCAGTAAATCGACAGAACATTCAACCAGGTGTCATTGTGTTGATTGATACTGAACAACATCGAACATTGTGGCCTCTGGGCAAAGTATTGACATTGTACCCAGATGCACAAGGTGTTGTCAGGAATGTCAAAGTGTTGTGTTGTGGCCAGGAAAGTTTATGCACAATTAATAAATTGATTCCCTTGGAATTAGGTGTTCAATCAAACATAAATGAAAATCTGAGGGAAAGTGACACGAGTGATATGGAAGATAACGCTGACCAAGTGATGCCGGAAAATGAAATCGTAGTAAGACCTACTAGGAGAACAGCCACTCAAGCCAGAACCGGCTGGAATCGTCTCCTAAAGGAAGGAGTAATTTGAGTCGTTTAGCAACGAACTCCGGCCGGCCGCAGTGTGGAAAATACTGTATATATTTTCCAGAAATACAGTAGTTATATGTAAATAGATGGCCTTACTGTATTTAATAATATTTGTCATAAAAAATGGGAAATTTTCTGCACCTGCACAGAAGGGAGTCGCCATTTTTGTTTTTGAATTGAGTAACAGACATTAGTAATGGGAAGAATTTTTCGTGCTCTAGAGGTTAAATTTGGGCAGACACCTCTCAAATAGGAGCCTAAATTGTTGTATGTGCATTACTGCATAACTTGAGTATCAGGCGACAGGACAGGACAACTCCAGGAACCTCAGATAAGCTGTCAATTTTATGTTTAAATTCTGGCCAGTAAATTTTTCATAAATGTAGGCAAAAGGGGGGGGGGTCCTGTACATGACACATTAATCTCCAGTCAAATTGGTGAGTGATATATTCTCCTTCTGTTATATAAATGTGTATATATATATAATCATTTTTAATTTAACATACAGTCCACAAATTTATATATTTACCAGAATCCCTGGTGTATGTATATAATTAATAGGTCCAGAGCAACTTGTGGATATGACAGTTGTAGGTATCGAAGGGGGACATTTTTGCAACCTAGGTGTCCCAAATTCCTACTGGTCTAACTCATAAATAATAATTATCTTTGTTCATTTACTGTTATGTACATAATGATACATCCAAGTAAATGCAGTTTTCCACACCGGGTTCGATTCCCGGCGGTTGGAAACATTTCGGCACGTTTCCTTACACCTGTTGTCCTGTTCACCTAGCAGCAAATAGGTACCTGATTGTTAGTCGACTGGTGTGGGTCGCATCCTGGGGGACAAGATTAAGTACCCCAATGGAAATAAGTTAGACAGTCCTCGATGACGCACTGACTTTCTTGGGTTATCCTGGGTGGCTAACCCTCCGGGGTTAAAAATCCGAACGAAATCTTATCTTATCTTATCCATTCTTATGTTCTTATGTTTATATGCTATATAAGTGTGCTAGCCAGGCAGAGGGCAAACATTACATTTTCTCTGGTTCAGAATTAGAGAAAACTTGCATAAATCTGCATTGGCCCAGTCACTGCCCTTAATACATAACGCTTTTGTTGACAATTTTCAAATTCAAATTCAAATTCAAAGTTTATTCTCTATAAGTATTACAATGCTAAGTTTACAGAATTTGGTTATTGTGTGGTTTACATGTAGTAAAATAATAATTACAGAGTGTACCACTAGAACACCTAGCATGGCTAGGCATTTCGGGCAGACTTAAATTAAATCTTAAGTTTAAAATATTACAAAATTATGAGGTAAGTTGGTATTATGGCTAAGTGACTAAATACTAGTTTGTGAGTTTAGCAATGTGAATGCTTTTGTTTTGGCACTATACATAGTTTCAGTATTGGAGTATCACAGGCCAACTTATGACTAGTTAAGATTCATTATTTTGAGATTGAGATTGATATTTCTGTTTATGGTCAAATGGGTGAGTGAGTGTAAGTGTGAACCACCAGGTGGTATTCGTGTAATTAGTTGACAGGGTGTATCAGGGAGATAAGATGTTTTCTGATGGTAGTTTTGAAGGTGATGATATGACGGCATCAAAAGTTAGTTGTTAGAAACTATTAAACTCAGTGAACATGGTATGTCTATGGTAATAATATGGCTCTGAGCCACATTAAGTATATATTAGGGTTAGATTAGCATGCGGCGTATGACTGTGTGGAGCGTGAGGCGTGTTGTTAGGTAAGACACATATGCAACAGTTAGGTATCTTTATTTCGAAACGTTTCGCCTACACAGTAGGCTTCTTCAGTCGAGTACAGAAAAGTTGATAGAAGCAGAAGACGTGAAGACGATGTAATCAGTCCATCACCCTTGAAGTTTTGAGGTGGTCAGTCCCTCAGTCTGGAGAAGAATATTGTTCCATAGTCTGAAACTCCTTGATCTGTGCCTGGGCTTCAACATTACTTTTGCCAGCTGTGAGTCTTCCATTGTAACAGATATAGCGTCTGATCATTTCCCAAGGCTAACCTCTCTAGATATTGGTAATACTATCCTCCCTGGTGGGATATTCAAACGGAAACGTCTTAATGTTTCCCCTGATCAACATGATGACTTTGTTACACATGTGACTGACTGGTATAATTCCTATGAGTGTACCTCTGTCGAGACTTTTAACAATGACCTTGTGAGCAGTATTCAGAACTTCTTAGAGCCGCCTCTGAAACCTCCTACTACTCTAAATCCAAATGACCTCCATAATAATCATAAGTCTTATAAAAACCATACCTATGACAATGATTCTAAACTTCGAACATTGAAACGTACTGCTCGCAGACTAGGCCTAGCCTATAGAAACCATCGTACCCCTGAAATGCTGAGCCTCTTCCAAACTGCCCTTGCTGCTGCCAGAGAGCTTATGACAGAGCTGCGGCAAACAGACTGGGAACAATTTGTCAATGGTCTCAATGCTCACACCCCACTTAGCCGGGCATGGAGGGACATAAATAGAATTAAGGGTAACAGAACTGTGCAGATCGCGCACCCTCATCCCTTGCATAGGGCGAATGAGTTATTCAATGCTTGGGCTGCTACATCTAGCTATGACAATCTTCCCAGTACCACACAGGCGAAATTAATGGACAAATATGATGCAAGGGAGAGACTTGTTTGCTTTATGCTCAGCAAGGCAGATGACTGCAACATTCCTTTCACTAATTATGAGCTTGATGCAGCAATAACTAAGGGCAACTCCACGTCGCCTGGTAAGGATGGTATTACTTACAACATACTCAGATTGCTGCGTCGAGTACCAGGTATTCCTTTACTTGAATTATATAGCATGAGTTATGTCACTGGGGACCTCCCTAAATCATGGACCAATAGCCTCATTATTCCAATTAAGAAGCCCAATATCCCTTACTAGCTGCTTGTGTAAAACATTCGAAAGGATGATTCTTAATCGTCTTATGCACAGAATTAAGCAATTCTTGTCTCCCCGGTTGCATGGCTTCATGCATGGAAGGAGTGTGCATCATTGCATTACCACCTTTCTCACTCTGCACACTGACAGCTCATACACTACATTCCTTGACCTTAAATCCGCTTTTGATGTAGCCAACCGACATGTAATCATTAGTGAACTTGCCAGAATGGATGTTGGAGGATGGCTTCTCCGCTGGATTAAAGGTTACCTGTCCAACAGAAAGTCGTCTGTGTTGTTCCAGGGACATAGAAGTGTAACTAAAGATTTTGAATTAGGAACCCCACAGGGAGGTGTGCTTAGTCCCACCCTTTTCAACATTTTGATTAATGCCTTACTTAACCCTTTGACTGTAGCGGTCGTATATATACCTCTGACGAGGTACCGTGTTTGACGTATATATACTCATAAATTCTAGCGGCTTCAAATCAAGCATGTGAGAGAATGGGTCTGTGTGGTCAGTGTGCACCATATAAAAAAAATCCTGGAGCACACCGTGCATAATGAGAAAAAAAAACTCCGACCGTTTTTTTTAATTAAAATGCCGACTTTGTGGTCTATTTTCGTATAGTATTTATGGTTGTATTCTCGTTATAGAGATAGAGGTGATTTTGATTGATTTTACTATAAAAAGAACCTGGAAATGGAGCTCAAAGTAGTGGAAATGTTTGATTTTTGCCGATGTTCAAAAGTAAACAAATGATGTCATTATCCAATAAATGTCCAACTAGCCATTCTAATATGCAGTCATGAATGGGTTGATGTTATTTATATAATTATTACAGTATTGCAGTAGTCTGCATAACAGTAAATCTTCTATTTTTTGTTTGAATAAAAATTCAAAATAGAAAGCAAGAGTAATATCAGAGGGGCCTGGAGACATGACTGATGAACAAAGAAAATCTTACTTTATAGCCAGGAATGTCTGCACTGTTCATTCTGGACCTTATTTTGAAATTGTCATATTTTTTAATTATTGTGAAATTGGCCAAATTGCAAATTTCTCACCACGTTATTGGGTAGTTGAAATTGGTAAATGGGCAGTTTCTTGTACTCAATCGATAGAAAAAATGGATTTCTAAAGAAATAGCTATGAGTTTGGTCGTCTGGAACAATGGAATTAGCTGAAAATAGGGCTCAAAGTGGGCAAAATCCTCAATTTGTAAATATTGACGAGGTCGCAAACTTCGCGAGAGCATAATTCCGTCAGTTTTCCATCAAATTTCATGTTTTTGGTGTCATTACAATCAGGAAAAGATTCTCTATCATTTCATAAGAAAAAATTATTTTTTTTTTAAATTTTGCGACACCAGGAGACACCTCAGGATTGGGGGAAGCGACAGCCATGCCTAGCCAGCCCAATTATTATATGGTTAGTTTTGCTGATGACATAATGATTCACACCACCGGATTCTCCAACACCCAAAACATTCTTAATCATGTACTAGCCTCGTGTCAGGACCTGAGGTTAATAATCTCAGGGGATAAAACAAAGATACTCAACAGGCGTCCTCCTCGACAGAGAGGCACAGTTCGTCAGATCCAGTTGTATGATGGGTCTCTTCTAGAATATGTAAGCAGATATAGGTATCTAGGCTTTGAGGTTCCACTACTTGGACCTGTTGTAACGAGACTTTGTCGCCAATACAAAGAAAGGCTGAGAGCACTTAGAGTTGTGGCTGGGTTTCACCCCAGGTATGGTGCTAATGTTAAAATTGTGAAGAAGATGTATCTTGCTTATATTAAATCATTGGTTGATTATGCGGCGCCACTACTTGCACTCGTGTCTGAGTGTGTACTCACCTAGTTGAGGTTGCAGGGGTCGAGTCCCAGCTCCTGGCCCCGCATCTTCACTGGTCGCTACCAGGTCACTCTCCCTGAACCGTGAGCTTTATCATACCTCTGCTTAAAGCTATGTATGGATCCTGCCTCCACTACATCGCTTCCCAAACTATTCCACTTACTGACTAATCTGTGGCTGAAGAAATACTTCCTAACATCCCTGTGATTCATCTGTGTCTTCAACTTCCAACTGTGTCCCCTTGTTACTGTGTCCAATCTCTGGAACATCCTGTCTTTGTCCAGCTTGTCCATTCCTCTCAGTATTTTGTATGTCGCTATCATGTCCTCCCTATCTCTCCTGTCCTCCAGTGTCGTCAGGTTGATTTCCCTTAACCTCTCCTTATAGGACATACCTCTTAGCACTGGGACTAGTCTTGTTGCAAACCTTTGCACTTTCTCTAGTTTCTTTACGTGCTTGGCTAGGTGTGGGTTCCAAACTGGTGTCGCATACTCCAATATGGGCCTAACGTACACGGTGTACAGGGTCCTGAACGATTCCATAGTAAGGTGTCGGAATGCTGTTCTGAGGTTTGCCAGGCGCCCATATGCTGCAGCAGTTATTTGGTTGATGTGCGCTTCAGGAGATGTGCCTGGTGTTATAGTCACCCCAAGATCTTTTTCCTTGAGTGAGGTTTGTAGTCTCTGGCCCCCCTAAACTGTACTCCGTCTGGGGTCTTCTTTGCCCTTCCCCAATCTTCATGACTTTGCACTTGGTGGGATTGAACTCCAGGAGCCAATTGCTGGACCAGGTCTGCAGCCTGTCCAGATCCCTTTGTAGTTCTGCTGGTCTTCGATCGAGTGAATTCTTCTCATCAACTTCACGTCATCTGCAAACAGGGAACCTCAGTGTGTGTGTGTGTGTGTGTGTGTGTGTGTGTGTGTGTGTGTACTCACCTAATTGTACTCACCTAATTGTGGTTGCAGGGGTCGATACTCAGCTCCTGGCCCCGCCTCTTCACTGATCGCTACTAGGTCCTCTCCCTCTCTGCTTCCTGAGCTTTGTCATACCTCTTCTTAAAACTATGTATGGTTCCTGCCTCCACTACTTCACTTGCTAGGCTATTCCACTTCCTGACGACTCTATGACTGAAGAAATACCTCCTAACGTCCCTGTGACTCGTCTGAGTCTTCAGCTTCCAGTTGTGACTCCTTGTTTCTGTGTCCCCTCTCTGGAACATCCTATCTCTGTCCACCTTGTCTATTCCCCGCAGTATCTTGTATGTCGTTATCATGTCTCCCCTGACCCTTCTTTCCTCCAGTGTCGTCAGTCCGATTTCCCTCAACCTTTCCTCGTACGACATTCCCCTGAGCTCTGGGACTAGCCTTGTTGCAAACCTTTGTACTTTCTCTAACTTCTTGACGTGCTTGACCAGGTGTGGGTTCCAGACTGGTGCTGCATACTCCAGTATGGGCCTAACATACACAGTGTACAGTGTCTTGAACGATTCCTTATTAAGGTATCGGAACGCTATTCTCAGGTTTGCCAGGAGCCCGTACGCTGCAGCAGTTATTTGGTTGATGTGTGCCTCCGGTGACGTGCTCTGTGTTATGGTCACCCCAAGGTCTTTCTCCCTGAGTGAGGTCTGTAGTCTTTGTCCACCTAGCCTATACTCTGTCTGCGGTCTTCTTTGCCCCTCCCCAATCTTCATGACTTTGCATTTGGCAGGACTGAATTCGAGAAGCCAGTTTCTGGACCACATCTCCAGCCTGTCCAGGTCTCTTTGCAGTCCTGCCTCATCCTCATCCGATTTAATTCTTCTCATCAACTTCACATCATCTGCGAATAGGGACACTTCAGAGTCTATTCCTTCCATCATGTCGTTCGCATATATCAAAAATAGCACCGGTCCTAGAACTGACCCCTGTGGGACCCCGCTCGTCACAGGCGCCCACTGTGATACCTCTTCACGTACCATGACTAGTTGCTGCCTCCCTGTCAGGTATTCCCTGATCCATTGTGTGTGTGTGTGTGTGTGTGTGTGTGTGTGTGTGTGTGTGTGTGTGTGTGTGTGTGTGTGTGTGTGTGTGTGTGTGTGTGTGAGTGTGCGTGTGTGTGTATGAGTCTGTGTATGAGTGTGTGTGTGTGTGTGTGTGTGTGTGTGTGTGTGTGTGTGTGTGTGTGTGTGTGTGTGTGTGTGCGTGTGTGGGTGTGCGTGTGTGTTTGTGTGTGTGTGTGTGTGGGTGGGTTTGTACTCACCTATTTGTATTCACCTATTTGTGGTTGCAGGAGTCGAGTCTTAGCTCCTGGCCCCGCCTCTTCACCGGTTACTACTGGGCCCTCTCTCTCTCCCCGCTCCATGAGCTTTATCAAACCTCGTCTTAAAACTGTGTATGGTTCCTGCCTCCACTACGTCATTTTCTAGGCTATTCCACTGCCTGACAACTCTATGACTGAAGAAATACTTCCTAATATCTCTCTGACTCATTTGTGTCTTCAACTTCCAATTGTGGCCTCTTGTTTCTGTGTCCCCTCTATGGAACATCCTGTCTTTGTCCACCTTGTCTATTCCACGCAGAATTTTAAATGTCGTTATCATGTCTCCCCTGACCCTCCTGTCCTCCAGTGTCGTCAGGCCGATTTCCCTTAATCTTTCTTCATAGGACATTCCCCTTAGCTCTGGAACTAACCTTGTCGCAAACCTTTGTACTTTCTCTAGTTTCTTGACGTGCTTTATCAAGTGCGAGTTTCAAACAGGTGCTGCATACTCCAGTATGGGCCTGACATACACGGTGTACAGTGTCTTGAACGATTCCTTAATAAGGTATCGGAATGCTGTTCTCAGGTTTGCCAGGCGCCCATATGCTGCAGCAGTTATCTGATTGATGTGTGCTTCCGGAGACATGCTCGGTGTTATACTCACCCCAAGATCTTTCTCCTTGAGTGAGGTTTGCAGTCTTTGGCCACCTAGCCTATACTCTGTCTGTGGTCTTCTGTGCCCTTCCCCTATCTTCATGACTTTGCATTTGGCAGGATTAAATTCGAGAAGCCATTTGCTGGACCAGGTGCCCAGTCTGTCCAGGTCTCTTTGAAGTCCTGCCTGGTCCTCATCTGATTTAATTCTCCTCATTAACTTCACATCATCTGCAAACAGGGACACTTCTGAGTCTAACCCTTCCATCATGTAATTCACATATACCAAAAATAGCACTGGTCCTAGGACCGACCCCTGTGGGACCCCGCTCGTCACAGGTGCCCACTGTGATACATCATTACGTACCATGACTCGTTGTTGCCTCCCTGTCAGGTATTCTCTGATCCATTGCAGTGCTCTTCCTGTTATATGCGCCTGATGCTCTAGCTTCTGCACTAATCTCTTGTGAGGAACTGTGTCAAAGGCCTTCTTGCAGTCCAAGAAGATGCAATCAACCCACCCCTCTCTCTCGTGTCTTACTTCTGTTATTTTATCATAAAACTCCAGAAGGTTTGTGACACAGGATTTGCCTTCCATGAATCCATGCTGGTTGGCATTTATACTCTTGTTCCGTTCCAGGTGCTCCACCACTCTCCTCCTGATAATCTTCTCCATAACTTTGCATACTATACACGTCAATGACACAGGTCTATAGTTTAGTGCCTCTTTTCTGTCTCCTTTTTTAAAAATGGGAACTACATTTGCCGTCTTCCATACCTCAGGTAGTTGCCCAGTTTCCAGGGACGTGTTGAAGATTGTGGTAAGTTGCATGCACAACATATCTGCTCCCTCTCTAAGGATCCACGGGGAGATGTTGTCCGGTCCCATTGCCTTTGAGGTATCGATGTCCCTTAGCAGTTTCTTCACCTCCTCCTCATCTGTATGTATGTCGTCCAACACTTGTTGGTGTATTCCTTGCTGGTGTCCCCATCTGGTCAGTCCCCCCAGAGTCCTTCCTGTCTCTACTGTAAATACTTCCTTAAATCTCGTGTTGAGCTCCTCACATACCTCTTGATCGTTTATTGTGAGTTCTCCACCTTCTTTCCTCAGCCTTATCACCTGGTCCTTGATTGTTGTCTTCCTCCTAATGTGGCTATACAGCAGTTTCGGGTCAGATTTGACTTTCGATGCTATGTCGTTTTCATACTGTCGCTGGGCCTCCCTCCTTATCTGTGCATACTCGTTTCTGGCTCTTCTACTAATCTCCTTGTTTTCCTGGGTCCTATGCCTCCTGTACCTTTTCCATTCTCTGTTGCACTTAGTTTTTGCCTCCCTACACCTTCGGGTAAACCTAGGACTCGTTTTGGTCTTCCTATTATTTCTGTTTCCCTTGGGAACAAACCTTTCCTCTGCCTACTTGCACTTTGTTGCCACATATTCCATCATCTCGTTTGCTGATTTTCCTACCATTTCTCTGTCCCACTGAACCTCCTGCAGGAAGTTTCTCATACCTGTGTAGTCCCCCCTTTTATAGTTTGGCCTGTCCCCTTCAGTTCCTGTTACCTTCTCCACTTGTAACTCTACTATATAATCAAAACTCAGAACCACGTGATCGCTAGCTCCAAGGGGCCTCTCGTAAGTGATGTCCTCAATGTCTGAACTGCTCAGGGTGAACACAAGATCCAGTCTTGCTGGCTCATCCTCCCTTTTTCTCTCTCTGGTTGTGTCCCTGACATGTTGATGCATGAGGTTTCCAAGTACCACATCCATCATCTTGGCTCTCCATGTTTCGGGACCCCCATGTGGCTCCAGGTTTTCCCAGTCGATCTCCCTGTGGTTGAAATAGCCCATTACCAGTAACTTTGCTCTGCTCGAGTGAGCTCTTCTTGCCACCTCAGCCAGTGTGTCCACCATCACCCTGTTGTTTTCTTCGTACTCCTCTCTTGGTCTCCTGCAGTTCTGTGGTGGGTTATACATCACTCCAATGACTACTTTATGTTCTCCGGACTGAATTTTACCTAAAATGTAGTCTCTTTCTCTAATCATGTCCATGCCTTCCATTTCCTCAAATCCCCATCGGTGTTTTATGAGCAGTGCAACCCCTCCTCCCCCTCTACTCCTTCTATCTTTCCTCAGGATCTGATATCCCATTGGGAAGATTGTGTCTGTTATTGTCTCAGGAAGTTTTGTTTCTGTGACTGCTATGATGTCTGGGGATTTTTCACTGATTCTTTCGTTCCACTCCTCATGTTTATTCGTTATTCCATCCGCGTTTGTGTACCAAACTTTCAGTTTCTTTTCTATCATTGTGGTCATGCAAGAATATTGGGGTTGGGGGAGCGAGAGCCTTGGTGGGGGCCTATATGGGGCTGTGGTGTAGGTGGAGTTTGTGATGATGGGGGTGGGATCAGAATGCCCATAAGGGACAGCTGTTGGGGTGAGGTTTGTGATATGGGGGTTGGTGGCAGAGGGAACAGTGAGTGGGTTGTAGTATAGGTTGCTCAGTTGCGTTGGGAATGTCACGGTTGGAGTCTTTTGGTGGGAGATTCTGTGGGGTGTGTTTGCCCTTCCTCCTGTGTCTGGGTCCTGCTCATCTTCGTCATTGCCTCTCGTTCCTCCTTGCATCTCTGTACCCTCTCTTTCAGTGTAGTCCTTTCTTCTTGTGTTCTGTCGCGGTCGAGGTATACTCTCTGGTACCCCTGTTTGTCCCTCAGTCTTGCTTTCTCTTGCAGAATCCTGGTTCGAACTGATTCTTCCTTGAAAATTACTTTGACAGGCCGTATCCTTCCACTTGCAAACCACCCAATTCTCTAATAATTTGTCACCTGGGTCATATTGCCCTCACCTATTGTTTTCATGATGCCTTCAATCATTTTTTTCTCCTCCTGTTTTATTTCTTTGAAGTTGTCCCCCTTGGCTTCTTGGAGCCCGTACACAAAAACTGACCTCGCCCTTTCCTCCTCCCACTGAGTCTCCATCTGCTTCCTCTGAGGCATTTTATTTCCATCCATTGACATGTTCTTGCTTTCAGTCCCTGTCATATCTGAAACTTCTATTCTCAGTGAACTGTCTTTCATGACCAGCTGTCCCTTGCTACTGCAGTTGGCTGTTGGAATCTCTGCATATAGCATACCTTCATTGTCTTCGGACCTGTCATTTGATCTTAGTGTGCTCATCGTCTTTTCCCTGGCCCCACGTGGGTCTGATAGGGCCTTCGCATACAGCATGTCTCCTTTGTTGCTTACCGTCCCCTTGTCTGTGCCTGACATTGAATTTCCTGATGTCACATCTGAATTGCCATTTGTCTCTCTAATCTGTTTCAGGCTTTGCAGTTTCTCTTCTAAGCACTGTATCCTAGCTTCTGCTGCTAAGACCTGTACTTCCCACTTCCTGCGCTCTTCAGCTATCCGCTCCTCCATTTTCTTACCAAGCTCTACTATCTTCCTTCCCCACTCTTCCTCCCTTTTTTGGAGCTCTAACTCCCAGTCTTTCCTCCCTGGTTCGTGTGTGTGTGTGTGTGTGTGTGTGTGTGTGTGTGTGCGACACAATCAATATTTGCACCAATAACTCATTACAGTTGTGACCGGGTGTGGACGTGTGAATTGCACATTACTCTATAATTTGTTCATGATCGTAGCCATGTATAAACGTAAGTAAGTAACTTTACTTACAGGATTCATTACCTTTGTAACTTGTGAGTTCATTACCCTTGTACTTAGTTCAGCTATCAAAACTTTGGGGGCCCAGTCCCTAGACCCATTACGTACCTCTGTAATCTGTAAATACCTTTGTAACTTGTCATGGTTGTGACCAGACCTACCTGGAGTTCATTACCTTTGTAAATTGTGAGTTCATTACCTTTGTAAATTGTGAGTTCATTACCTTTGTAATTGTGAGTTCATTATCTCTGTAACTTGCTCAGCTATCAAAACTTTGGAGTCCAGTCCCTGGACCAATTATGTACCTCTGTAATCTTTTGACTACCGCCCACAGGATGGGTATGGGATGCATAATAAACATATTAAACTAAATTAAGACGTTCGCCGGGAAGGGAGCGAATCAGGGCTCTGGCAGCGATATTTTATGGGACGCAACGGCGGAATAACGACATCACCGGGAACAGATGGTATTTCAACTTTTCGGAGGGATATCGTAGCTTCCGCATCAGGGACTTATGGACGTTGCAGTCTGAAGGGGAAATAATGAAGCTGGCTTCTTGAGGAATGAGCGGGCGAGAGTGGTACGTTTGGTGAGCAAAGGTGTGATGTGAGGTGTGTGAGGTAGGTGAGTGTCTTGGTGACCAGGAACATTTCATGTAATGTGTTAATTATGGATGGACGTGTAAACCTGGTTGTGGGTAAGCGTAAAATGGAGCTCTCTTTTAAACATGTGTACGCCGTAAGTGGCAATGTTATGGTTGGGAAGCCTTGAGTGTAAGGCATTTGGGGTGGGGGGTCAGGGGGGGGGAAGTTTAGTGGTGAATTGTACAAAACGGACCAATGTGATGTAGGATGGTTGGGTTAGAAGGGTCATTGGGCCTCGTGTATTTTCAATCTGTGAGAGTTACGGTGCACGGGACAAGTTTAGTTCAGGTATAAGGATACATGTTTGAATGGTACTTATATTATTTGTGTAGGATGGCAACTGTTCAATTGCCTCCCAGCATACATAAGGGGAATTACCAATAGACCCCTGGCTGTCTTCAGGAAGGCACTGGACAGGTACCTAAAGTCAGTACCTGACCAACCGGGCTGTGGTTCGCACGTCAGTTTGTGTGCGGCCAGCAGTAACTGTCTGGTTGATCAGACTCTAATCCACCATGTGGCCTGGTCTCAGACCGGGCCGCGGGGGCGTTGACCCCCGAAAAATTCTCCAGGTCTCCAGGTAAGTCCGGACAAGACTCGAAAAGTCCTCTAAGAACTGGTCATGGGTGGCAGGGCGGTAACTAGTTACTGCTAAGATGGGTTTTGTCTTGGGAAGCAACACTTCAAACCATAGAATCTCCAGTTTATTGTTATTTAAGTCATTCCTTATGTAGGCACATACCCCAACACCTTTTTATTCCTATCTAAGCGATTTACGTTGTAGCCTTCTATTTTGACCTCTTCGTCAGTCACCGTATTATCCAAGCAGGATTCAGAAATGGATATAACTGCTGCCCTAGTTCTGTTAGCCAGAATCCTGAAGATTGAGACACTTAGGCAACATATGGGAATCTTTACTGAGGAAATGTTTCTCTACACAGTGGCTTCATCAGTCCAATACAAAGCAGAAAGGTGAAAGGAGGAGGAGACTGAGGTAATCAGTCCCTCAGCCTGGAGTCGATGTGTTCAGTCCATCAATCTTGTAGATGGACTTAACACATCGACTCCAGGCTGAGGGACTGATTACCTCAGTCTCCTCCTCCTTTCACCTTTCTGATTTGTATTGGACTGATGAAGCCACTGTGTAGCGAAACATTTCCTCAATAAAGATTCCCATATGTTGCCTAAGTGTCTCAATCTTCAACTTGTCGGTTTTTGAAACCATTTATCACAGCTAGAATCCTAATCTCTGCCAATTTTGGAAAAAGTGATCTTGCGTTGACATGAATACAGTGAAGGACTGGTTTCATAAAACAGTCATAATCATCAGTATATGGCAGAGGGTCATTTGTATTAAAAATAGGTAAATCACTGTCATCATTGTTAAAGGGAACTGTGTCAAACTGCATTTGTTAGAAACAAAATGAAATCTGGCACCATTACCATAATAGAGCACACATCCATTATGCACCCACCCCTTACACAGTTTAAATAAGGCAACTTTACCGTTCTTTTTTCGTACCTTAGTACAGTCTATACATATGTCTGGTGGTGTCTGAGATAATAAGTATGGTTCTATTGTCTCACATTGACCTATCTGTGCATTACATATAGAGTTATGGTTATCATTCCTATCATTCCACACACACACACACACACACACACATGAGTGTGGATGTGCAACATGCTGAGATTTGGCACGCCATGACTATAGAGTTTTATACAAAACATAATATATGTATAACTCAGGAATAAATTATTAAGTAAGTTAACTCAGGTATACACAAATACAGTTACATAAAATCATCATAAATAGCAGCATATGTGTAAAGTACCTAGGATAACCCAAAAAAGTCAGAGTGACTTATTTCCATTGGGGTCCTTTATTGACATTATTTTCCTCTTTTTGCAAAAAGTATTTATAGGAGTATCATGATTTTTGCACATGTTATTGAGGAATGATGGTTCTATTCAGTTTCAGGGTTAATTTTCGAAATTTTTTACTATTTTGTTTTTATTGATTTTTCTCACAAAAAAAGTCTTTAAAAACAATATATTTTATTATGCAATTTATTAACATTTCTCACAAACGAGTTTGAAATAAAGATTATCTAGCCTTTTATCTTTCATTTGATTTTTTTTTTTACACAGGGTATGACAAGGTTACGGATCCCTAGCTTTATTGGCAAGCTGTTTACAGGTTAAGGATTCCTGACTTTATTGGCAAGCTATTTACAGGTTAAGGATTCCTGACTTTATTGGCAAGCTATTTACAGGTTAAGGATTCCTGACTTTATTGGCAAGCTATTTACAGGTTAAGGATTCCTGACTTTATTGACAAGCTATTTACAGGTTAAGGATCCCTAGCTTTATTGACAAGCTATTTACAGGTTAAGGATTCCTGGCTTTATTGGCAAGCTATTTATAGGTTAAGGATTCCTGACTTTATTGGCAATCTATTTACAGGTTAAGGATTCCTGACTTTATTGGCAAGCTATTTATAGGTTAAGGATTCCTGACTTTATTGGCAAGCTATTTACAGGTTAAGGATCCCTAGCTTTATTGACAAGCTATTTACAGGTTAAGGATTCCTGGCTTTATTGGCAAGCTATTTACAGGTTAAGGATTCCTGACTTTATTGGCAAGCTATTTACAGGTTAAGGATCCCTAGCTTTGATAAATTAGACACATGTGCAACTCTTGGGTATCTTTATTGAGGAAACGTTTCGCCACACAGTGGCTTCATCAGTCCATACATAGGAGAAACTTGAAGAACAGGAGGAGAATGAGGTAATCAGTCCCTCAACCTTGAGTCGATGTGTTCAGTCCATCAATCTTGAGTAGAATACGGCAGATGAGCGGAGAAGCAGCTTGTGAACCGTATGGCAGCAGAGGTGCAGCAGTCATAGGTGGTGTCACATTTGTTCAATGTGGAAGTAGGTTGTGCCCAAGAATTAGGCAAGCGAAGAATTCCTAAGTATTAAGATCCCAAGAAGTTGCAGTGTCTGACAGGTTTGTAGATGAATGGTTCAGAGAACCGACATGTTGATAAATTAGACACATGTGCAACTCTTGGGTATCTTTATTGAGGAAACGTTTCGCCATACAGTGGCTTCATCAGTCCATACATAGGAGAAACTTGAAGAACAGGAGGAGAATGAGGTAATCAGTCCCTCAACCTTGAGTCGATGTGTTCAGTCCATCAATCTTGAGTAGAATACGGCAGATGAGCGGAGAAGCAGCTTATAAACCGTATGGCAGGAGAGGTGCAGCAGTCATGGACTGAACACATCGACTCAAGGTTGAGGAGACTGATTACCTCATTCTCCTCCTGTTCTTCAAGTTTCTCCTATGTATGGACTGATGAAGCCACTGTGTGGCGAAACGTTTCCTCAATAAAGATACCCAAGAGTTGCACATGTGTCTAATTTATCAACATGTCGGTTCTCTGAACCATTCATCTACAAATCCCTAGCTTTATTGACAAGTATTTACAGGTTAAGGATTCCTGACTTTATTGGCAAGCTAAGAGCTGTTACCTACATCAGCTCATCTGAAAGCACTTTTATTGTTATGAGGCATACAAGTAGGGAACAGGATGAAGTTGGAGCCATCTGTGGGCCAGCATTTTCATTTGATCAACTGACTTTATCTCGTTGACATCATTATGCTGTATGAATGTGTTCCATACTCGAGTCATCCTGGGTATATATGATCTCAGAAGGAGTGATGTTCTGGAGAAGGGTACAGCCAGAGTGAAGTTGCTGCTTTCTGCCCGTCTTGTGGCATAAAAGCTTGTTTCACGCTGTCCTCGAAATGGATCCAAGTGTGGCACTTTGACAATATTGGCCTTGTACATAACATCCCAACTACAACATTGTACGTCTTACCAGTTTTGTAGAGAAGGGAGAGTTATATATCCTATAAGAATAGGGCATTGTTTATTTTTTCTGTCAAGGCAAAAAGTCACTACAAAAATGGTGTGTAGATTTTAAATGCTGCTTAAATCACAGTAAAAATTTCATTGAAATATGATAAAGAAAAAAAATATTCGTACCTCAGTGCACTTCTGAGAAGGCAGCAATTTTTCTTTTAATTTAGTCATTTTCTTTCTCTAAAATGTAAGTTTTTTTTTATGAAACATTTTTTTCACAGGTCATGCATGTCTAAATTTAGTTCATTCATGCCGGAAGTGCAATAATTTCTTCGAATGGATGGTACGATGGTTCCAAAGGCATTTACTGAAACATGGCCTTGTGGCCAAAGCTCTCGCTTCACGTGGCGAGGGTCTGGGTTCAATTCCCAGCGAGGGTAGAAAAAATTTTCTAGCAGATGCGATTGATACAATGTTATGGTCCTTGAAGGTGAGATCCTCTGACATGATCACTCCCAGGTCTTTGACGTTAGTTTTTTGCTCTATTGTGTGGTTGGAATTTGTTTTATACTCTGATGAAGTTTTAATTTCCTCATCTTTACCATATCGGAGTAATTGAAATTTCTCATCGTTGAACTTCATATTGTTTTCTGCAGCCCATTGAAAGATTTGGTTGATGTCCGCCTGGAGTCTTGCACTGTCTGCAATGGAAGATACTGTCATGCAGATTCGGGTGTCATCTGCAAAGGAAGACACGGTGCTGTGGCTGATATCCTTGTCTATGTCAGATATGAGGATGAGGAACAAGAGCTTTTCACCGTAGCCGCCTCAGACTTTACTCTGTTGACTACTACTCTTTGTGTTCTATTTGTGAGGAAATTATAGATCCATCTACCAACTTTTTCTGTTATTCCTTTAGCACGCATTTTGTGCGCTCTTACGCCATGGTCACACTTGTCGAAGGCTTTTGCAAAGTATATGTGTATATTACATCTGCATTCTTTTTGTCTTCTAGTGCATCTAGGACCTTGTCGTAGTGATCCAGTAGTTGGGACAGACAGAGGCGACCTGCTCTAAACCCATGTTGCCCTGGGTTGTGTAACTGATGGGCATCTAGATGGGTGGCGATCTTGCTTCTTAGAATCCTTTCAAAGATTTTTATGATGTGGATGTTAGCGCTATCGCTCTGTAGTTCTTTGCTATTGCTTTACTGCCCCCTTTGTAGAGTGGGGCTATGTCTGTTGTTTTTAGTAACTGTGGGACGACCCCAGTGTCAATGCTCCCTCTCCATAGGATGTTAAAAGCATGTGATAGGGGCTTCTTGCAGTTCTTAATGAACACGGAGTTCCTGAGTCTGGCCCTGGGGCAGAGTGCATGGGCATGTCATTTATCGCCTTTTCGAAGTCATTTGGCGTCAGGATAACATCAGATAAGCTTGTGTTTACCAAATTCTGTTGCTCTCTCATAAAAAATTCGTTTAGATCTTCTACTCTCAGTCTGATTAGCGGCTTGCTAAAAACTGAGTCATATTGGGACTTAAGTAGCTCACTCATTTCCTTGCTGTCATCTGTGTATGACCCATCTTGTTTAAGTAGGGGCCCAATACTGGACGTTGTTCTCGACTTTGATTTGGCATAAGAAAAGAAATACTTTGGGTTTCTTTCGATTTCATTTATGGCTTTTAGTTCTTCCCGCGATTGCTGACTCCTATAAGATTCCTTTAGCTTTAGTTCGATGTTTGCTATTTCTCTGACCAGTCTCTCCCTACGCATTGCACATATATTGGCCTCCTTTAGCCGCTCTGTTATTCTTTTCCGTCGCCTATAAAGGGAGCGCCTGTCTCTTTCTATTTTCAATCAAGGAATAAGCCTTGAGCATACAACGAGTGCCACAGAGTTAATCTGTTCTAGGCATAAGTTGAGATCTGTGTTGTTTAGTCTATCTTCCCAGCTTATATCATTTAGGACTTGGTTTACTTGGTCCCACTTTAAGTTCTTGTTACTGAAGTTGAATTTGGTGAAAGCTCCCTCGTGAATGATCCTATTTTGTCGGTTTGGGGCTCTGGGCATACATGTCTGAACCTCGATTATGTTGTGATCCGAGTATATTGTTTTTGATATAGTGACATTTCGTATCAGATCATCATTGCTAGTGAAGATGAGGTCCAGTGTATTCTCCAATATAGTAGGCTCTATTATTTGCTTGTTAATTTGAATTTTGTGTGAGTTCTCGTCTGAGCTGCCTCCTGGTGTTATCAATGCAACAACATTATTTGCTATATTCCTCCATTTTTAGGTGCCTTAAGTTGAAATCCTCCAGGAGAACATTGTTACAACTGATCCTATCTTTAATAATAATAATAATAATAATAATAATAATTTTACTACATGTACATGGTATACAGTCCTAGCTGACATCAATGACATACTACTATATAGAAAGGCGCTTGTTATGCTGAGCATTTCCGGCAAATTAGGTCAGTTTTGTCCCAGGATGCGACCCACACCAGTCGACTAACACCCAGGTACCCATTTTAATGATGGGTGAACAGGGACAGCAGGTGTCTTATGTTTTCTATGTTTTCTAGCTGTACCGGAGGAGATTCGAACCCTGGACCTCATTGTGTCAGCTGAGTGCCCTAGTGATCGAACTACGGGACACCAAATAGCAAAGGATCATAAGCAAATAATGAATATACAGAAGATGAAGACACTGGGACCGAAGACACGGGCTGAAGACACTTGGGCTGAAAACAACAGGAGTTTTTAAGAAGCGAGCCTTGATATAATGAGCCAAAGCTGACAGTTTTCTATATACAAACGATGTTAGTGTAAGATATTAGATTTAAAGGTAATCATTGCAAAATTATATTTAATTTGCAAGAAAATAGAGGTAAACACTAGAAAATACAGGGAATAATGCGTACATTAGATAAAACATAAATTGCAGGAGAATATGTACAATAAGCTGCAAATGAAAATAGTTTAGTTAGTAACAATGTAAACGCGGAAATAATACACTTCAAAAATCTGTGCAAATAACTGAGATAATGACTCGAGGTTTTAACTGGCAGTGTTAGTATAAATAATATCGCCAAGACTTAACACTGAGTGAATAAGTAAATTGTCGCTTGAAAACACTCGGCTAGCAACAATAATTAGCTGACAGAATCAGAATTGCAAAAATGTGCATAAACTAGTGGGAAAGTAGTACAATTAATAACAACAATGTTGGAGCAAGAAATGTGTGTGAATGCTTACATAAAAATTTTTTACAGTGCAGCTTGAATCGAGATACAACAATGAGTAATCTTTTAGTTCAGCAGTGGCAAACTCGGGGCAGGTAATGACTGTTCTCAAGTGTTCCAGAGAGTAAAGAAAACTCGCCACAGAGACGTTGAATCTAGAAACCTTCTTCAGGTATACTCCAGGCTACGTTAATTAATAGTCCAAGGTAACCCAACTGACTACCAAGCTGTGTGGCTCGTTTCTGCTGGGGTCTTGTCGGTACTCTTCCTTAGGATGTCGACCAGAATTGCTGTTTCTGGGTGACATGTAATAATAATAATTTTATTTCTATAAGTACATATACAAGTTATACAGTCCTAGCTGACACCAATGAAATACTACTATATAGAAAATCTGCTTGTTATGCTGAACATTTCGGGCAAATTAGGTCAATTTTGTCCCAGGATGCGACCCACACCGGTCGACTAACACCCAGGTACCCACTACTGATGGGTGAACATGGAGAACCGGTATATGGAAACACGCCCAATGTTTCTACCCTCGCCGGAATCGAACCCGGACTCTCACCGTGTGAAGCTAGAGCGTTTGCCACCAGGCCCATTGCCTGGTAGCAAAAGTGGCTATGTGGAGACTTGCTTGTAAGTCTTGCCACACCTGCCTGAAAACATCTGCATAGAAACATTTAACGTGGACAGTTTCTTTGTTAAGAACTGCAGTATGTGCCCCTGTTTGTTTTCCAACCTGCCCTTATAATGATAACGTCGATTTTCTTAAAAAAATAATAATATTCACAGATTTTGCACCTCGAGTACCGAAAATAATGAAGAGTTCTATGTTGTGTTGCTTCTTATTTAGTGTCTTTTTCGAACGGTAAAGAATTCGTTAGTAAGTTATTATTTAGGTTTCATTTATAAATCAATTTTTGTAATTGATCTTGAAAGCACAAACGTGTTATTGGCAGGCATATATATTTGTTGATTTTTGCCTACTGTAAATAAGTCACTTTGACTTTTTTGGGTTATCCCAGGATCTGTACACATATGTTACTATGTATGATAATCTATGTAACTATTTATGTATACCTGAATAAACTTACTAACTCAACAAAACAGAATAATAA
Source organism: Cherax quadricarinatus (assembly GCF_038502225.1). Lineage (NCBI taxonomy): Eukaryota > Metazoa > Arthropoda > Malacostraca > Decapoda > Parastacidae > Cherax > Cherax quadricarinatus. Next base: position 49,069,712 of record NC_091293.1, read on the forward strand.
TAAGTAAGAAAGTAAGTAAGTTTATTCAGGTTCAGGTACACATAAATAGTTACATAAATTATCATACATAGTAGCACATGTGTAGCTTACCTTGGATAACCCCAAAAAAATCCAAGTGAGTTTTTTTTCTCTAAATTCTGTGCATTATAAGAGCTTTGAAAAAACTGCAACTACATAAGATTTTAGAACTTCCATATCCCCATATATCCACATTAATGTATTATTTTTGTAATAATACAAAAGAATATTTTCGGTGTGTGTGGTGAGTGTTTAGCAGTGTTAGAGGCGCATGTGCAGGTGGTGGGAGCTACAACATTGTTCTTCCTGCACTACACTCTATTATTACCTCAGATCTCATTATTACACTACTTCTCTCTCATACACCACTCATAACACAGGTATTGTTGTATTCTTGTAGCGTGAATGTTGCAAAATGTCAGGTTTGTGTTGGAAGTGTTGTGGAAGGTGCAGGTGTGTGGCCGGGCATGGTATGAGTATTACCATTAAAAAAAAAAGTTCACAGAATATCTAGGTTATTAAATATTTATGTAGATAACACACCACTTGGGTATCTAGGACAATATCCTTAACATTTATATTCCAGACTACTGTGGGACTGCAAGAAGAATGACAGTACTTGATGAAATTTTATTATGTTTACGAGTGTCACTATTTTTGGGTATTGCCAAGAAAATTAACTAATAAGGTATATTTCAGCATCTTTTGAGGAGACGGCACCCATTCTTGGGACTGAGGTTAATATATAATGATTTAGACAGTTATTAAATGAGTGGCCATATGGATAGCCTTTCTGTCAAGAACCCTAGTGGAGAAAAGTCAGATAAGATTTCAATAGGAGTTTTAACCCTGAAGGGTTAGCTACCCAGGATGACCCAAGAAAGACTGTGTCATCCAGGGTCTGTCTGATTTCCATTAGGGTCCTCAATCTTGTCCCCCAGGATGCGACTCACACCAATTGACTAACACCCAGGTACCTACTTACTTGCTATCCCACAAGGAAGGTTCCTTGATGCTGGTGAGGGGCTCTTGATCTAGGGAATTTGATCTGTGCTACAGTTCCCTGAATTAAACCTGAATACCTTCCACATCCCCCCACAAGCGCTGTATAATCCTATGGGTTTAGCGCTTCCCTTTGATTATAATAACAGTAATACTTGCTAGGTGAATGGGACAATAGGTGTAAGGAAACATGCCAAGTGTTTCTACCCTTGCCGGGGATCGAACCATGGATGGTGTGTGTGAAGCAAGAACATTGCTTACCAGGCTACGGTCAATGTTTTATTGGGCTATCCTAGGTTAATTGTAAAGAATGTACTTCTCTTAAGGCAGGTTTCTGGATGAAAAGTAAGAGGGTTCTTGATCTAAGGAATTAAACCAGTGGCCCATGGCCTGGTAGGCAATGCTCTGACCTCACAGTTTCCATGGTTCGATCCCTAGCAAAGATGGAAACATTGCACATGTTTCCTTACAACACTTGTCCCGTTCACCTAGTAAACGTTAGTTGACTGGTGCGGGTCACATCCTGGGGGACAAGATTGAGGACCCCAGTGGAAATAAGACAGTCCCTCCATGATGCACTACCTTTCTTGGGTTATTCTGGGTGGCTAACCCTCTAGGGTTAAAAATCTGAATGAAATCTTCCCTTCTTTGGAATGGCCTCTGAATGCCACCTCTTCATCCCACCCCGGGGGGGGGGGGATTCTATCAATAATAATACTAATAACAATAATATTAATATCATTATTTCTACAAGTACATGTACAAGGTATACAGGTGTAGCTGACATCAATGACATACTTCTGTATAGAAAATTTCATGTTATGCAAAGCATTTTAGGCAAATTAGGTAAATTTTTGTCCCAGTATGTAACCAACACCAGTCGACTAACATCCAGGTACCCATTTTACTGATGGGTTTACTTGGACAACCGGTGTAAGGAAATGCCCAATATTTCCACCCTTGCTGTGAATCGAACTCGGACCCCTCTGTGTGTGAAGTGAGAGCTTTGCTAACCAGGCCACGTGTCAATAGTAACTCGAGCAAAAAATTGCTGTTTGATTCCCAAGCAGATGCCAGACATCACATACCCATACTCTTCATAAGTTGAAGAGTGGTGGCATTTGTGTGAGCATTATCAGTTCAGGTTGAAGTATATTCAACATACAAAATATTCATTCATACAGGACAATTGACACAAAGGTTAACCCAGTGCTGAAACTTTCTGGACACCTGCAATAGAACTCTCAAAGTGGTAGAAACACTTAAATATGGGTGGGGTCAATGGGCTTTAAATGTTGGTGAGTTGGAAGCTGGAGGCATTGGATATGTTACGTCTGAGAGCAATGTGTGGTGTGAATATTATGCAGTGAACCCAATGTGTAAAAATTAGACGAATGTGTAAACGTCACCGAGAGTATAATTCTAGAGTGCAGAGGAGGGGCTGAGGTGGTTTGGACACTTAAAGAGGAAGGAGCAGCATAGGATAAATCAGAGGGTATATAAAGCAGGCATGAAAGGAAAGAGTGGGTGTGGTTGTCCCAGGAAGCATTAACCCTTTGAGGGTTTTTGTCGTACTAGTACGTCTTACGCGTAGGGGTTTTTGACGTACTAGTACTCATAAATTCTAGCGACCTCAAATCTAGTGGGAGAAAGCTGGTAGGCCTTCATATGAAAGAATGGGTCTATGTGGTCAGTGTGCACAGTCTAAAAAAAATCCTGCAGCACACAGTGCATAATGAGAAAAAAAAAACTTTTTCCATTTTTTTTTAATAAATCAGCGACTTTGCAGTGTATTTTCGTATGGTATTTATTGTTGTATTCTAGTTTTCTTGGTCTCATTTTATAGAATGGAAGACATATTACTGAAATTGAGATGATTTTGACTGGTTTTACAATGAAAGGTGCCTTGAAATTGAGCTCAAAGTAGCAGAAATGTTCGATTTTTACCAAACTTCAAAAGTAAACAAATCGTGCCAAGCGTGCAATACACGTCAACTGGTGAGTCTAATATTCTTTCACAAGTGCACCAATAATATTTATACCATTTTTTACACTAATGCAGTAGTCTGCATAACAGTAAATCTTATATTTTTTGTGAGAATAAAAATTCAAAGTGGAAAGCAAAAGAATATAAGAGGGGCCTTGAGACGTGACTAATGACTAGAGGAAATGTCATTTTAGTGCCAGGAATGTCTTTCTTGTTTATTCTGGACCCTATTCCGAAATTGGCATCTTTTGAAATTTGTGTGAAATTGGCAAAATTGCTAAATTCTGACCACTGTACTGGATAGTTGAATTTATAAATGGGTGGTTTCTTGCACCCATTCGATAGAAAAAATGGAGTTCTAGCGAAATATTCATGTTTTTTGTCGACTAGTACAGTGAAATTGGCCGAAAATGGGGCTCAAAGTGGGCAAAATCGCCGATCCGTAAACATCGCCGAGACCGCTAACTTTGCGAGAGCATAATTCCGTAAGTTTTCTATCAAATTTCAAACTTTTGGTGTCGTTATGATCGGGAAAAGATTCTCTATCTTTTCATAAGAGAAAATAATTTTTTTTTTTTTTTAAATTTGGCCGACCCTGAGAACGAGTTTCGGAGAGGGCCTGTCGACCCTCAGAGGGTTAATATTAAAATTACATTTTCAGAAACCTTAGTGGTGTAGTTTCAGACATGCGAAAAAGGTGCCAAAAAGTTTTGACATTAGCTGGAGTGAAATGCAAGTTTGTAGTTGCAGAGTTGTCAATTTTGTGAAAACATGTAATTTTTATTACCGTTGACCATTTTAAATACAGTGGAACCTTGGTTTTTGTATGCCTTAGTTTGTATGTTAAACTGTAGTTTTCCTCCATAAAATGTAATTTTTGTTAATATTTTTGGGTGTCTGGAATGGAGTAATTGGATTTACATTATTTCTTATGGGAAATATTAACAAAATATACATTTTATAGAGAATAACTACAGTGGTCCCTTGATAATCGTCAGGCTCAATAGTCGTCCTTTTCGGAAATCGTTGCATTATTCATGTCCAAACATTGGCTTGCAAATGGTCAGTTGACTCGCTAATCGTCGTTCATCCTGGACGCGTACTCACGGCTCTTAGCCGCCTCGGCCTCCCTTCCCAGCCAGTGTGCCATTGTGCCATTGTTTACCAGTGAGCGACGGTCCCCTCACTTGTTCCTGTGAAATATTTCATAATATTCCATTCATTTTAGTGCTTGCAAGTGCTAATTAAGCTACCATGGCTTCAAAGAAAGCTCCTAGTGCCAAGCCTTTGGTAAAGAAGGTGAGAAATACGATTGAATTTAAGAAAAAATCATTGAACAATGTGAAAGTGGCGTACGTGTGGCCGAACTGGCCAGGATGTATAACAAATCCCGTACAACCATATCTTTCATCGTGGCCAAGAAAAAGGAAATCAAGGAAGCTGTTGTTGCAAAGGGGGTAAATATGCTGACAGAAATGAGATCACCAGTACTCGAAGAGGTTGAGAAGTTATTATAGGTGTGGATAAACCAGAAACAATTAGCAGGAGATAGTCTTATGACGTCGATTATTTGTGAAAAGGCTAGGCAGTTGCATGATGATCTGGTAAAGAAATTGCCTGCAACGAGTACTGATATTTGTGAATTTAAGGCCAGCAAAGGTTGGTTTGAGAGATTTAAGAACCGTAGTGGCATACACAGTGTGATAAGGCATGGTGAGGCTGCCAGTTTGGACAAAATTGCAGCTACAAAATTCGTAAGTGAATTCAAGGAGTACATAGAGGCTGAAGGACTGAAACCTGTACAAGTGTTCAGTTGTGACGAAACAGGCCTCTTTTGGAAGAAAATGCCAAAGAGGACCTACATTACTCAGGAGGAAAAGGGACTGCCAGGACACAAGCCTATGAAAGACAGGCTGATGCTCATGTTCTGTGCTAATGTTAGTGGGGATTTCAAAGTGAAGCCGTTACTAGTGTACCATTCTGAAAATCCCAGAGTGTTCAGGAAAAGCAATGTTATGAAGAGTCAGTTGTGTGTGTTTTGGAGATCTAATAATAAGGCATGGGTCACGAGGGAAATTTTCGTCGAGCGGTTCAATGAAGTGTTTGGCCCCAGTGTGAAGAATTGCCTCCTGGAGAAGAAATTGGATCTCAAGTGCCTCCTAGTAATGGACAATGCACCTTCTCATCCTCCAAACTTGGATGACCTAATTTTGGAGGAGTTTGGGTTCATCACAGTAAAGTTCTTGCCCCCGAATACCACTCCTCACCTCCAACCCATGGATCAGCAGGGCATTTCAAACTTTAAAAACTGTACACCAAAGCAATGTTTCAAAGGTGCTTTAATGTGACCTCAGACACTCACTTGACCCTAAGAGAGTTTTGGAAAGAACACTTCAGTATCCTCTATTGCAGAAGCCTTATAGGTAAGGCTTGGGGGGGAGTGACTACCAGGACTTTGAACTCTGCTTGGAGAAAATTGTGGCTAGATTGTGTCCACAAGAGGGATTTTGAAGGGTTTGTGGCTGACCCTGATGAGCCTATGTCAGTTGTACTCAGTTGATAGAAAAAATGGAGTTCTAGAGATATAGCTATGAGTTTGGTCGACTGGAACAGTGGAATTGGCCAAAAATAAGGCTCAAAGTCTGCGAAATCGCCAATGTGTGTATATCGCCGAGATTGCTAAGTTCATAGGAATGTAATTCCGTGAGTTTTCGATCAAATTTCCTGCTTTTGGTGTTATTACCATCGGGAAAAGATTCTCTATCATTTCATAAGAATTTTTTTTTTTTCCGAAAATTCTGCAACATAGAATGACAGTTTCAGAAATGGGCTTGTGACAGTTGAAGGGTTAATAGTACATAAAGCTTTTGTTTACAATTCTTGGCTCTGGTGGCCTGGTGGCTAATGCTCTCGCTTCACACGGCGAGGTCCTGGGTTTGATTCCCAGCCAGAGTAGAAACATTGGGCGTGTTTCTTTCCACCTGTTGTCTATGTTCCCCATCAGTAAAATGGGTGTTAGTTGACTGGTGTGGGTGGCATCCTGGGTCACTGACCTAATTTGCTCAGCATAACAAGGGGCTTTCTATATAGTAGTATGTCATTGATGTCAGCTAGGCCTGTATACCGTGTACATGTACTTGTAGTAAATAAAGATAGTTATTATTATTATTATTATTATTTATTTATTTATTACAGGTACCATCTGACTTACGACCGAGTTCGGTTCTGACAAACTGGTCGTAAGTCGAAATGGATGTAAATCGGACCTTAATACTGAATATCAACATCACATTTTTGTAATGACTATTTTATTGTTTTATTTTGGTATTTCATTTTTTATTTTACTTTTTATGCTGTTAGTACTATATTTTATACTGTAAGGTTTATGATAAACACTGTGTACAACACAAACAGTTGTTTATTTCCCAGAAATTTGGCATAGAAAACACGGTCGTATGTCGAGCAGGTCGTAAATCGGATGGTAGGTGTATTATTATTATTAGTTATTAAAATTAGTAATTTATATTTATTTCTCATTATTTTCTGTATGTAAAACTATAGTTATTCTCTATAAAATATATTTTTTGTTAATATTTTTGGGTGTCTGAAACGAATTAATTGTATTTACATTACGTATTTCTTAAGGGAAATATTACTTCGGTTTTCGGCCATTTTGGATTTAGGCCAACCTTCTGGAATGGATTAATTATGAAAACAGGGGGTCTACTATATATGCTTAGTAAGTTTTTGTGCAGTTAATTTGTTGTCATAAAATGGTAAAAAAATGTTTTTTAATTGTTGGAATCCGTACCATAACTGAAGAATAACTCATCTGATTAGTTTCCAGTTTTACACTGCTATTGAGTGCCATCTGTGCTGTATGACCCTTGTGGGTTAAGTGCTTAGTTATAATTTTAATAAACCCAAATTTGCTAATTTTATTGAATAAAATTGGCACAAATGCTTCTGACTAGCTTCAAAATATTATGATGCATTCTGTAAGGATGATAATGACCTATGAGTTTAGTCTGTGAAGGTGTAAATTTTTAATTTTTACTGAAATAATTAAAAACTTGAAGTGGTGAAATGAGCTCAGTTACTGAAAAATGTCTCTTCTGATTGGCATCAAGCTTTTACCATTGAGGGGCTTTATTAAAATACAGTTTGTCACTCATTTTTGTGTAAATTTTTATTTGCTAGTTTTATACAGGAGGGTCGCACTTAAACAGCAGGTTAGGTTCTGGGCTACCGCTGTAAAACAAAAGTCACTGTAAAGCCAATCATAACCCTTTTGCATTTTCAAATGCATATAAAACCCTGAAAACGTGTTCACACTATCATATATTAAGTGAGGAATAGAGCTAGGCCTAAAGCATACAGTACAGCCTTTCTTCACTTAATGGCAGAGTTCCGTTCCTAAGACCACGTCGGTAAACGAATTTGTCACTAAGCAAGGAGCATACTCTAATGGTAGTGGGTTAGTGTCACCCACCTTTGATATTATTTTAATATCACCTTTGCACCATTTATAACATTTTTAGTATATTTTTAAATGATTATACAGTGGTATACTGTATATTGTAATAAACATAATAGACGAAATCAGCTCTAATATACAGTATTTAGGTATGAATACTGGTCAGAGAGCCCAACGTAAGTCCGAGTCGTCAGTAAACAAGTACAGGCCGGCCATCACTAATCTGGCATCACTGGGACCTGTAGTGTGCCAGATTAGTGAGTTTGCTGGATTACAGAATGGTTAGGTTAGAATATGCTTTATTAACCTATCCATAGAGACTGCTACATCATCCTCATTTTCATCACCACTTTCTCCTCCACTGGCTTACTGCTGTGGATTTACAGCCATCTGCACAATTTCTGAGTCAGTATAATGATGAACTTTGATATTATGCTAGCTGAAATTAGAACCAGATTACTGATGGAACCAGATAACTGATTGCCGGATTAGTGATGGCCTACTTGTATGTCACTAAGCGAGGAGAGGCCGTACACACATCGCTTACCTTAAAACATTTTCGTATTTAGCTTATAGTGAGTGGTGAATATATTTATTGTAGGTAGCCTGAATAAATGAAGAATGGGTATAATTGAATACCACTGTATTAGCAAAATGCTATAAAATGGGGACCTCCTGTACAGTAAATTGTTTTGAATGTCATAACTTGAGAATGCCTCTTCTGATTGTCTTCAAACTGTACTGTAATGGTACATCTTAATTGGAATCATCTTTGTATTAATTTTACACTGTGTGAGTATTAATTTGTCAATTTATCGAAGTGGAATTTTTAAAAAATCAGAGTTAAATATTTTTTCTCACAATTGCTGAGAATTTTAAATTCAGCCTCGTCAGTAAGTAAGTAAGTTGGTTTTTTATTCAGGTATACACAGATAGTTACATAGAATTATCATACATAGCAGCATATGTGTAGAGAACCTAGGATAACCCAAAAAAGTCAGACAGAGTGACTTATTTCCATTGGGGTCCTTTTACCTTATTATTATAATATAAAGGTTATAATATTTTATTATTCTGTAATGAAGATAACATTTTATCATCATACTAAAAAGACTTAACTACTACACGAGGGTCATTATGACTATCTACAATACGAGGGTCATTACTAGGAATAAGGTAAAATTTACACATATGTTAGCTCGTTTACTGACGACTCTGACTTAGGATAGACTCTCTGAGCAGTATGCATACCTAAATAATGTTTATTAGAGCTGATTTCCTCTTTTTTTATTACAGTACACGGTGCACTACTGTATAATCATTTAAAAATACACTAAAAATGTTATAAATGTTGTAAAAGTGGCATTAACCCCTTTGGTGTCGGTCATGTAATATTATGGCTTTGATGCCAGTGCCAGTCCCATAATACTATGCCAGAATTCTAGTAGTACAGTGGATCCTCCCTTTTTGTCAATCTCTGTTATCGCAGATTTCCATTTTTGCCGACTTTTCGTCAATATTTTGGTTCTGTTTTCGTCAATTTCCTCCGTTTTCGTTGATGGTACGGAACCTGTCCAGTACTTAGTGCGCAGACAAAGCCTCCTTCCACACGCATTCTCAGGCAGTGTCGTGTTGTTTCTCGGTGAGTGAACATATCCTGTAAGGTCAAATGAAACATTACGTAATAGTCCATTGTTTTTGGCACTTATTTATTGTGCTTGAATGCTAAATAAGCCACCATGGCTCCAAAGAAAGCTCTTATAGCCAGTCCTTTGGTAAAGAAAGTGAGGAACACCGTAGAAATGAAAAAAAAATAGTTCAAAAATGATAGTGGCATGTGCATTGCTGAACTCGGCAGGATGTACGGGAAGGCTCCATCAATGATCAGCTCCATTGTGGCAAAGAGAAAAGAAATCATGGAAGCTGATGTTGCAAAAGGGGTGAATGCGATAACCAAACAGAGATCCCAAACAATTGAAGAAGTGGAGAAATTATTGTTTGTGTGGATCAGAGAGAAAGAGTTAGCAGGAGAAACCATACTACGGGTGGGGTTTGAACCCATGGTCAGAAAGTCTCAAAAGTCCAGACCGTCGCGTTAGCCACTGGGTCAGCTAGCTGGCCCAGTGGTATGGTTTGTTCGCAATCGTGTCATTATGATTTCGTGAGTCGAGTTAGCAGGAGATAGTGTTGTGCAGTCGATAATGTGTGAAAAGGCAAGGCAGCTGCATGATGATCTCATAAAGAAACTGCCTGAAACGAGTGCTGATGTTGGTGAATTTAAGGCCAGCAAAGGTTGGTTTGAAAAATTCAAGAAGTGGCATACACTGTTGTAAGACATGGTGAGGGTGCCAGTTCAGACAGACAAGCGGCTGAGAAATTCGTGTGGGAATTAAAAGGTTATGTAGAGGCTGAAAAATTCCAACCACAACAAGTGTTCAATTGTGATGAAACAGGCCTGTTTTGGAAGAAAATGCCAAAGAGGACCTACATTATGCAGGAGGAAAAGGCACTCCCAGGACACAAGCCTATGAAAGACAGGCTAACTCTCTTGTTGTGTAGTAATGCTAGTGGGGATTTCAAAGTGAAGCCTTTACTCGTGTATCACTTTGAAAATCCCAGTGTTCAAGAAAAACAGTGTTGTCAAGAGTAAATTGTATGTGATGTGAAAGGTTAACAGTAGGGCATGGGTCATGAGGGAAATTTTCCTGGAATGGTTCAGTGAAGTGTTTGGCCTGAGTGTGAAGAAAAACCTCCTGGATAATAAATTGCCACTCCAATGCCTCCTGTTAATGGACAGTGCTCCTGCTCATCTTCCAGACTTGGAAGACCATTTGTCTAAGGAATTCAGTTTTGTAACAGTGAAGTTCTTGCCTCCTAACACCACTCCTCTCATCCAGCCCATGGACCAATAGATCATTGCAAACTTCAAAAAACTGTACACCAAAGCAGTGTTTCAAAGGTGCTTTGACATAACCTCGGACTCTGAATTGACCCTAAGAGAGTTCAGGAAGAATCACTTCAGTATCTTCCACTGCATAAGCCTTATAGATAAGGCTTGGCAGGGAGTGACTTCCAGGATGATGAACTCTGCCTTGGGAAAATTGTGGCCAGATTGTGTCCAAAAGAGGGATTTTGAAGGGTTTGAGGCTGACCTTGTCGACCCTACACCTGTTGTGCAATAAGTTGTGGCATTGGGGAATTCCATGGGGTTGGATGTGAGTGGCAAGGATGTGGAAGAGCTTGTGGAGGACTACAGTCAAGAGCTAACAACTGATGAGCTGCAAGAGTTCATCTGCAACAACAACAGACCACAGCTCAGGAAAGGTGGAAGAAGGTGCCTTCTTTAAAGATTAATGTGATTTGTGCAATGTGGACTAAGGTGCATTCATTTGTGGAGGCACATCACCCTGAGAAAGCTGTTGCAATCCGTGCTGGTGACTTTTACAATGACAATGCCATGTCCCATTTTAGGCAAATCTTAGAGATGCCAGAAACAGACCTATCTGGACAGATATTTTGTGCAACAAAGGTCCAGTGATTCTCAAGCTGGTCCTAGTGGCATTAAAACACAAGGGAGGGAGGTGATCCTGGATAATCACCTGGTACCTGCAGTCCTTATGGAGGGGGATTTCCCTTCCAAACAATAACCTCTCTTCCCTCTCCCCTCCTCCCTGTCTTCCATCCATCAACAGCAGCCTTCAATAAAGGTAAGTGTCATGTTGAATGTTCATTCTTTTGTGCATGTAAATCTATCTTTAAGGTAAAAAAAGTTTTTTTTTGTTCATACTTCTGGGTGTCTGGAACGGATTAATTGGATTTACATTATTTCTTATGGTGAAAATGGTTTCCATTTTCACCAATCACTCGAACGGATTAAACACAAAAACTGAGGATTCACTGTAGCTTCCAATCTTGCGGGAGGAAGCTGGTAGGCCTATATATGAGAGAATGGGTCTGAGTGGTCAGTGTGCACAGTAAAAAAATCCTACAGCACACAGTGCATAATGGGGGGAAAAAAAATAACTGCGACTGTGTGTTTTTGGTTTAAAATGGTGACTTTGCAGTGTATTTTCATATGGTATTTATGGTTGCATTCATGTTTTCTTGGTCTCATTTGATAGAATGGAAGATATATTACAGAAATAAAGGTGATTTTGAATGGTTTACCTATTAAAAGTAGCTTGACGTTGAGCTCGAAGTAACGGAAATGTTCAATTTTTGATGTTCAAAAGTAAACAAATCACATCACGTGTCCAGTACATGTCAACTGGTCTATCTAATGTGCATTTACAAAATGTGCTGATACTATTTATACAATTTTTACACTTACAGCCTCTCCTCACTTAGCGATGAATTTGTTTACCGATGTGGTCTTAGGAATGGAGAGGCTCTATGCAGTAGTATGAGGAGAGGCTCTATGCAGTAGTATGAGGAGAGGCTCTGTGCAGTAGTATGAGGAGAGGCTCTATGCAGTAGTATGAGGAGAGGCTCTATGCAGTAGTATGAGGAGAGGCTCTATGCAGTAGTATGAGGAGAGGCTCTATGCAGTAGTATGAGGAGAGGCTCTATGCAGTAGTATGAGGAGAGGCTCTATGCAGTAATCTGAATAACAGTAAATCTTCTATTTTTAGTGTGAATAAAAATTCAAAATGAAAAGCAAGCGTTACATAAGAGGGGCCTGGAAACATGACTAATGAACAGAGAAAATGTTATTCTAGTGCTAGGAATGTTTGCATTGCTAATTCTGGACCCTATTCTGAAATTGGCCTTTCTTGAATTGTGTATGAAATTGGCCAAATTACCAATTTCTGATCATTTTATTGGGTAGTTTAAATCAGTAAATGGACGGTTTCTTCTACTCAGTTGATAGAACAGGAGTTCTAGTGAAATAATTATGAATTTGGTCAACTGGAACAATGGAATTGGCTGAAAATAGGGCTCAAAGTGGGCAAAATCGCTGCTGTGTAAATATCGCCAAGACTGCAAACTTCGCGAGAGCGTAATTCCATAAGTTTTCCATCAAATTTTGTACTTTTGGTGTCTTTACTCTTGGGAAAAGATTCATAAGGATTTTTTTTTTTAAATTCTTCGACACTGAGAGCAAATTTGAAAGCAGGAGTCTCGACATTGAAAGGGTTAATAGTTAATGCATCTTGTGCAAGATTCATAGGACTGTTTACCTGTGTGGGGTGCTGTTTGTCTCTGAGATGGGTGCAGATGATTTCAAAATTTCAACACACTTGTATCCTACTTAGTAGAAAGTTCATATGTTATTGGGTTGTGTTGATGCCATTTTGCCAGATATAATCTTTAACCCTTAAACTGTCCAAACGTAAATCTACGTTTGCACGCGTAGTGCTCCGACCTTGATTTTCTCCATAAGAAAGAATGTAAAAAAAAAAAAAAGGTAGATCTATGTTCGGAGTGCTACGCGAGCAAAGGTAGATCTATATTTGGACAGTTTAAAGATTAATATTTTATATTATTGCATTATTTTACTTTTATGATGATGAGGGACTCTAGATACAAGGAACTGGACTTACTTTCCTTTTTTTTTTTTTTTAAATTCCTCCTGTTCCACAGGTGTTGTATGACCCCTCTGGGTTTAGCACTTTCCGTGATTAAAATTTAACTATTGTGAATGATATCAATCTTCAGTGGCTGGGTGTGAGTTGGCCCTAACTAGCTTGTGGTACTAGGTCGGATGCCGTGCTCCTCCCTTAATGACCCTTTCAGGGTCGGCAGGCCCTCTCCTAAACTTGTTCTCAGGGTTCAGGGTTGGAATTTTTTCGAAAAAAAAAAATTTTCTTATAAAATGATAGAGAATCTTTTCCCGATCATAATGACACCAAAAGTATGAAATTTGATGGAAAACTTACAGAATTATGCTCTCGCGAAGTTAGCGGTCTCTGATGTTTACGCATCGGTAATTTCGCCCACTTTGAGCCCTATTTTCGGCCAATTCCAATGTACCAGTCGACACAAATCATAACTATTTCGCTAGAACTCAATTTTTTCTATCGAATTAGTACAAGAAACCACCCATTTACAGATTTCAACTATCCAATAAAGTGGTCAGAAATTGGCAATTTTGCGAATTTCGCACAAATTTCAGAAGATGCCAATTTCCAAATAGGGTCCAGAATAAACAAGACAGACATTCCTGGCACTAAAATAACATTTTTTCTGTTCATTAGTCACGTCTCCACCTCTCTTACATTTCTTTTGCTTTCCACTTTGAATTTTTATGCTCACAAAATATAGAAGATTTACTGTTATGCAGACTACTGTATTAGTGTAGAAATGGTTTATAAATGGTATAAATAATATCAGCGCACTTGTGAAAGAATATTAGACTCGCCAATTGACGTGTATTGGATGCGTGGCATGATTTGTTTACTTTCGAAATTTGGCAAAAATCGAACATTTCAGCTACTTTGAGCTCAATTTCAAGGTACTTTTCATTGTGAAACCAATCAAAATCATCTCAATTTCTGTAATATGTCTTCCATTCTATAAAATGAGACCAGGAAAACTAGAATACAACCATAAATAGCATACGAAAATACAGTGCAAAGTCACTGTTTTAAAGCAGAAACACGGTCAGTTTTTTTTTTCTCATTATGCAGTGTGTGCTGCAGGATTTTTTTTATGCTGTGTACACTGACCACATAGACCCATTCTTTCATATGTAGGCCTACCAGCTTTCTTTTGCTAG
>NC_091293.1:49086413-49091413 GCF_038502225.1 Cherax quadricarinatus
TCAGTTTTCCATCAAATTTAATTTTTTTGGTGTCTTTACAATCGGGAAAAGATTCTCTTATCATTTCATAAGAAAAAATAATTTTTTTTTTTGAAATTTTGCAACACCAGGAGACACCTCAGGATTGGGGGTTGCGACAGTCAAAGGGTTAAATGCTAAAGTAGGAGAAACATTTAGAGAGGGTGTGGTAGGAAAGTTTGGGATGCCAGGTGTAAATGATAATGGGGGCCCTTTGATTGAACTTTGTATAGAGAGGGGTTTGGTTAGGGGTAATACATATTTTAAGAAAGAGGATAAATAAGTAGTATATAAGATATGATGTAGGGCATAATGACAGTAGTTTGCTGGACTACGTATTAGTAGATAAAAGACTGTGAGTAGACTTCGGAATGTACATGTTTATAGAGGGGCCACAGATAGTTCACTTTTTAGTTGTAGCTACAGTGAGAGTAAAAGGTAGATGGGATACAGGGAAAATAGAAGCAGCAAGTAAGAGAGATATGAAGGTTTGTCAGCTACAGGAGGAGGCAGTTACAGTAAGATATAAAAAATTATTGGAGGATAGATGGGGTAGTGAGAGTATAGGCAGTGGGATTGAAGATGTGTGGGGTAGGTTTAAGAACGTGGTGTTAGTGTTCAGCAGAAGTTTGTTGTTACAGGAAAGTAGGTGCAAGAGGGAAGAAGAGCGATTGGTGGAATGATGTAAAGAGAGTAATATGAGAGGTTTTTACAAAGTAGAAGTGATGCAAGGAGGGAGGAGTATATATAGAGAAAAAGAGATGTTAAGAGAGTGGTGAAGCAGTGTAAAAAAGGAGCAAATGAGAGAGTGGGCGAGATGTTATCGGCAAATTTTGTTGAACATGAGAAAAAGTTTTGGAGTGAGATTAATAAGTTGAGGAAGCCTAGGAATGAATGAATTTGATAGTTAAAAAGTAGGAGATGAAAATTAGTTAGAGGTATCAGGAAGATGGAATATTTTGAGGAATTGTTAAATGTTGATGAAAATAGGGAAGCTGTGATTTCGTGAATAGGACAAGGAGAAATAACATCTTGTAGGAGTGAGGAAGAGTCAGTTGTGAGTGTGGGGAAAGTGCATGAGGCAGTGGGTAGAATGAAAGGAGTTAAGGCAGCAGGGATTAATGGGATGAAGATAGAAATGTTAAAATCAGGTTGGATATAGTTTTGGAATGGGTGGTGCTTTTATTTAATAAATGTATGGAAAAGGGTAAGGTACCTAGGGGTTGGCAAAGGGGACAAAAGAGTGCAAAAGTTAGAGAGGAATAAGTCTGTTGAGTATTCCTGGTAAAGTGTATGGTAAAGTTACTTTTGAAAGAATTAAGAGTAAGTCGGAGAGTAGGATAGCAGCTGAAGAAGGAGGTTTTAGGAAAGGTAGGGGGTGTGTAGACCAAGTGTTTGCAATGAAACATATAGGTGAACAGTATTTAGATAAGGGTAAAGAGGTTTTTGTGGCAGTTATGGATTTGGAAAAGGCATATGGATAGGGCAGATGTTGCATATGTATGGAATAAGATGTAGGTTACTGAAAGCAGTGAAGAGTTTTTACGAGGATAGTGAGGCTCAGGTTAGAGTATGTAGGAGAGAGGGAGATTGTTTCCCAGTAAAAGTAGGCCTTAGACAAGGATGTGTGATGTCACCATTGTTGTTTAATATATTTATAGATGGGGTTGTAAGAGATGTTAATGCTTGGGTGTTGGCAAGAGGTGTGGGGTTAAAAGATAAAGAATCTAATACAAAGTGGGAGTAGTCACAGTTGCTCTTTGCTGATGACACTGCGCTAGTGGGAGATTCTGAAGAGAAGTTGCAGAGGTTGGTGGATAAGTTTTGTAGGGCATGTAAAAGAAGAAAATTAAGAGTGAATATAGGAAAGAGTAAGGTGATGAGGATAGCAAAAAAAATTAGGTGATGAAATACTGGATATCAGATTGAAGGGAGAGAGTATGGAAGAGGTGAATGTATTCAGATGTTTAGGAGTGGGCATGTCAGCAGATGGTCTATGAAAGATAAGGTGAATTATAGAATCGATGAGGGTAAAAAGGTGAGTGGTGGACTTTGGAGTCTGTGGAGACAAAGAACTTTGTCCATGAAAGCAAACAGGGGAATGTATGAGAGTATAGTTATACCAACTCTCTTATATGGGTGTGAAACATGGGTGGTGAATGTTGTAACAAGGAGAAGGCTGGAGGCAGGGGAGATGTCATATCTAATTACAATGTGTGGTGTAAATTTTAGGCAGAGAGTTCGTAGTGTGAAAATTAGGAGGTGGTGTAAAGTTACTAAAAGTATTCAGAGGGCTGAGGAGGGGTTGTTGATGTGGTTTGGTCATTTAAAGATAATGGAACAAAGTATAATGATTTGGAGGATGTATAAATCTGTAGTGGAGGGGAGGAAGTGTTGAGGTTGTCCAAGCAAAGGAGGGAGGAAGGGTGTAAAAGAGGTTTTGTGCTCAAGGGGCTTGGACATACACCAAGCAGGTGTGAGCGTTTTAGATAGGAATGATTGGAGATGAATATTTTTGGGACTTGTTGAGCTGTTGGAGTGTGAGCAGGGTCATATTTGGTGAAGGGATTCAGGGAAACCTGTTAGTTGAACCTTGAATCCTGGAGGTGGGAAGTACAGTGCCTGCACTCTGAAGGAGGGGTTTGGGATATTTGCTGTTGGGAGTGACATCTAAACTGTTGTATCTGAGTGCCTCTACCAGACAGTGAATGTGTGTGAATGATGATGAAAGAGCTTCTTTCTTTCTTTTTTGGGTCACCCTGCCTCGGTGGGAGACGGTCGATGTGTTAAAAGAAAAAAATAAAATGGGCTTTTCTTTCTTTTAAGGAAACATAATATTAATGGTTGTGTAATAATTTTTTTTGTAGAATAACTTTTCTCCTTAACCCTTTCAGGGTTGGCAGGCCCTCTCCTAAACTTGTTCTCAGGGTCGGAAATTTTTCGAAAAAAAAAATTATTTTTTCTTACGAAAATATACCAACCCTGAAAGGGTTAAATGTACAGTTGCCTTCCTACAGATGACATGATCACAGCATAGTGTCCATGTCAGAATATTTAAATAGTTATTAAATGTAATTTATTGTCCTTTTCTTTTTTTTCTTTTTTTTTTTAGTTAATGCACATTATCATCATACTCATCATTATTTCTATTCCAGTTTGGTAAGGATGTTTTTGCATGTCTTTTATTCGTATGTTTATTATACACTTGGTTATTTGAAATATGCTTTATTTACTTATATTATCTGTTGGGTATTTATAATTCACTGGATATTGATATTTATAAATAAAAAAATTATTGTGCTTCCTGCATTTACCTCTAAATATGCTTGTAAATATAAATCATCCAGCATTAGATTATTTGTGAATTAATTTGTTCACAGTACTGTAGGATTTGTCCTTGAATCTGACTACTGGGACCAGAGAAAGTCATTCCTGACATGCCTAGTTCAGGTGGACCTTTGTGTATGGGTTTAGGCTCAGAGTTGCCATATGATCACTTGAAATATATGGAAATTATTTTCTCCATTTATCATGTAATCTTGCAGGTATTAGTTGATACTGAATTTGTTGTTTATTATTCCAAGTAAAATGCATAAATTTATACTGTTCAGTAAAAATTATTTAAGATAAGTTTATCTATCCTGGTATGGTTGATGAAATAAAGGTTAGGCATCTACCTGCCTCTCTCTCCTGAGGGGGTAAAAACTGGTCTGGACTATAATGCTTTCATGAACAGTGAGGTTCAGCCTCTTGATGCTGATACTACACCTGGGCAGGAAAGATCTTTTAATTTCTCAGGTTAGTTCTAACTAAATAGTTATTTTTTTTTATCAAAATTTATTGCTCAGTATTAAATTTATAAAGCTTGTACTATCTTTTGTGAAATTGTGTGTTTTTTATAGCTGATATTTTAGCTTGTATTTAATCTACAGTGGAGGTAGCAGTACAGTGTGACCTTGTTTATAGAGTATGTATGTGTAGACTGTATGGACCCCTTATGCTTCTATCACAGGGTGGTGAAAGACATTATTTGTGCCATGATAGAAGGACAGGACTGAACTTAGTTACATAAAGCCACCTAATAAAACTGACTGGACTGACCTGACTGGACTGACCTGACTGGACTGACCTGACTGGACTGACCTGACTGGACTGACCTGACTGGACTGGACTGACCTGACTGGACTGACCTGACTGGACTGACCTGACTGGACTGACCTGACTGGACTGACCTGACTGGACTGACCTGACTGGACTGACCTGACTGGACTGACCTGACTGGACTGACCTGACTGGACTGACCTGACTGGACTGACCTGACTGGACTGACCTGACTGGACTGACCTGACTGGACTGACCTGACTGGACTGACCTGACCTGACTGGACTGACCTGACCTGACTGGACTGACCTGACCTGACTGGACTGACCTGACCTGACTGGACTGACCTGACCTGACTGGACTGACCTGACCTGACCTGACCTGACTGGACTGACCTGACCTGACCTGACTGGACTGACCTGACCTGACTGGACTGACCTGACCTGACTGGACTGACCTGACCTGACTGGACTGACCTGACCTGACTGGACTGACCTGACCTGACTGGACTGACCTGACTGGACTGACCTGACCTGACTGGACTGACCTGACTGGACTGACCTGACTGGACTGACCTGACTGGACTGACCTGACCTGACTGGACTGACCTGACTGGACTGACCTGACTGGACTGACCTGACTGGGCTGGAATGACCTGACTGGACTGGAATGACTGGACCTAACTGGAGTGACTGGGGACTGGACTGACCTGACTGGACTGGAATGACTGGACCTAACTGGAGTGACTGGGGACTGGACTGACCTGACTGGACTGGAATGACTGGACCTAACTGGAGTGACTGGGGACTAGACTGACATGACTGAAATCAAATATGCCACCAAATTGCTAATGAACTGTATGTGAAAAATCCCTGTATCCT
>NC_091293.1:49096413-49116413 GCF_038502225.1 Cherax quadricarinatus
AGCACTGGACATTGCTGGTGCTTTCATCCGGGTGTGGCACCAGAGCCACTTAGCAAAACTGCAAGCTCTGGGAATTGCAGGCTCTACACTGTTTCCTCGGTGATTAACTTCATGGTAGATCTCAGACACTGCAACACAATGGTATCTTGGTACAGAAGAGAAAACACCTTGGACAATTTTTTCAAGTGAGAATTGTTTGATATGAGAAGGACATGACCTCCCAGCGGCTACATTCTCACTACTACTACTCTGCACCTCTCCTTCCGACAGTATTTAAGTCTCAACACTGTCGCTTGATCTTCAGTTAGTTCCAGACTTTGGAACAGAACTTCTCCAGGCTGAGGGACTGACAACCTCAAATCTACGACTTCAAGGGTGATGGACTGATTACATCGTCTTCACATCTCTACTGCTCCTGCCTATTTTCTGTACTCGACTGAAGAAGCCTACTGTGTAGGCGAAACGTCTCGGAATAAAGTTGCCTAAATGTTGCCCGTGTGTCTTATCTACCAACCCATCTCTAATGGTAGTTTTAAATGGAATGGAATCAGCAAGACATCTTGTTGGGGCAAGTGTTCCACAAGGAAGCGTGCTGGTACCATTGTTATGGAATGTCTACTTCAATGACCTTCATCTCATCCCAGAATCCCATGCATATGCAGTCAACTGTACACTGACATTCACTTATCCAAGAGAAGAGATGCCAACTGCTTTAAGCTACATCAATCACCAGCTAAGAGCTATATCAACTTGGGGAAATAAATGGCAAGTAACATTTGCACCTGAGAAAACACAAATGATGATGATCTCTAGGCACAATGATGGTAATGCCAGAGCAGTAGTAAGGATGAATGGGAGGGTGTTGGCACCCGGGGAAGAAGTTGATATTCTTGGGGTGAAATTTGACACCAAACTGACCATGAAGAATCACGTAAATCTTGCAAACAAGGCAGCCAGGAAGCTTACAGCACTTCACCATATCTCGCATCTGCTTGACAGTAGGGGTTGCAAGATTCTGTACGAGGCACAAGTACGCTCACACCTTGAGTATGTTCCACTTTCTTGGTTTGCCTGCCCCCCCACCCCCCTCATCTGCGACTGCTTGACAAAGTAGAGAACAGAGCAAGACGTCTCATCTCTCACCTGAACCAATCCTGGATAGATCTGTCATTTCAGCAGAGCCTTCAACACAGGAGGGATGCGGGTGGCCTTACTGTTATGTACAAGGCCAATAGCGTCAAAGTACCACACTTGGATCCACTTCGAGGACAGCGTGAAGCAGCTTCTATACCACAAGATGGGCAGAAAGCAGCAACTTCACTCTGGCTGTACCCTTCTCCAGAACATCAGTTCATCTGAGACCATTTATCCCCACGATGACTCGAGTATGGAACACATTCGTACAACATTATGATGTCAATGGGATGGTCGGTTGATCGAATGAAAATGCTGGCCCACAGATGGCTCCAACTTCATGCTGTTCCCTACTTGTATGTCTCATAACAATAAAAATGCTTTCAAATGAGCTGATGTAGTTAACAGCTCTTAGCTTGTCAGTAAAGTTAGGAATCCTTAACCTTGTCAAACCCTGTGTAAAAAAAAAAAAAATATGAATGGACAAACACATTTACACCCAACAAAGGCTGGCACATAGGTCATGAATCCTATTAGAGCTAGCTGGTCCAGTGGCTAACACACTGGTCTGCAAGTTTTAGGACTCACCTGCCATGGGTTGGAGTCCCAACCTTTCTCTAATTTGTTTGCAGTCATGTTATCACGGTTACACGAGTCATGAAGTGGCAAGTACATGTATTTGTTGAAAATCAATGAAAATGTATATTTCCTTGCAAAGTTTACAATGCGTGGTTTACATATTACAAAATATTAATTAGAAAGAAAGCCAGTAACATTTTGGGTAGACTAATCCTAATTCTTGCAGATTACAGTGGTACCTCGAGCTCCGAACAGCTCCCAGCTCAAACAATTATGTAAGTGTACTTTTGATAGTGTATTTTTGGGGGTCTGAAATGGACTAATCTAATTTACATTATTCCTTATGGGAACAAATTCATTTGGTATCGGCACTCGAACAGCCTTCTGGAATGAATTAAGATCGTAACTCGAGGTACCACTGTACAGTGGACCCCCGGTTAACGATATTTTTTCATTCCAGAAGTATGTTCAGGTGCCAGTACTGACCGAATTTGTTCCCATAAGGAATATTGTGAAGTAGATTAGTCCATTTCAGACCCCCAAACATACACGTACAAATGCACTTACGTAAATACACTTACATAATTGGTCGCATTTGGAGGTGATCGTTAAGCGGGGGTCCACTGTACTCTGTATTGACACAGGTTATGGAACAGTACATTTTAATGTTCATTAATACATATTAATATAAAAGTTAAGTAATTAAAAAGTTTCTTATTAATAAGACTGATAATAGTGAGGTAGTTCAAAACATATAACAGTACAGTGGTACCCTGAGTTTGTCATAATTCGTTCCAGAAGGCTGTTCGAGTGCTGTTACCAAATGAATTTGTTCCCATAAGGAATGATGTAAATTAGATTAGTTCGTTTCAGACCCCCAAAAATACACTTAAAAAAACACTTACAATAATACACTTACACGATTGAGTTGGGAGCTGTACGAAACTCTGGGTACCACTGTGTTACCATTAATAAATTTAGTAATTGAAATAGTTTTATCTCGACATGATACACTGTTTCCATAAGAACTATATTGGCAGAGTATTTGAGACAGACTTAGGACTAGCTTTAGATTAATTAGGCAAAAACTATTAGGAATTTTATGTTTACAGTCAGTTGGCTGAGCGTAAGTGTAAAATAGGGAGTTACGGATAATGAGAGTAAGTCTGTTTTGTTTAGGATGTGTTCATGATACAGAAAATAGCATGTGTGGTTTTCACATAATTAGCTGATGATGGGGTGTGTTAGGGAGATAAGGTGTTTTTTAATGGTGGTTTTGAAAATGCTGGTTGAGTCGGCAGTTTTAGAGATTTTGGGCAGGGAGCTCCAAATTTTAGGCCCTTTTATGTACATTGACTTTTTGAAGAGATTTAGCCAGAGACGAGGAATGTCATAGTGATTTTTGTATCTGGTATTATGTCTATGGGTCCTGTTGCAATTATCAAGTGTTTTAGTCCATTATTAATATTGAAATTTATGGTTCTGTAAATTTATGGTTCTATTAATGTAGGTTGCATCCTTCTTGCTGGGAGGAGGATATGCTGTACTGGTATTAATGTTCCCCTCACCTGTGTTGTTTTGAGTTCTGACTTGTTTGCTGAATTTTCTTCTGTTGGACTGACCCTTGGCCATTGACAGTGGGTTCAGGTGGTTTGTTGAGTATGGGTAGAGGGCAGATGTTGAGAAGATTGACTTCGCTTTGCAGTGGAGTGAATGGTGGGGCGACAAATCTTCTTGGTTGGTATAATTGTGTTGATTTGGATGGTTTAAGTGATTTCTTCGTCTGATTTATCTCATTATGGGTCTCACTTGTGTTAGTGTTATGTGCGTCTTTGCTAGGCCATCACCGGGTTGATGATATCCTCTGGTGATTGTAAAACATGAGGAGCAAAGACTTTGCTGCTGCTGCCGCATAGTAAATACTTCAGGAGTTTGTATTTCCAACATTGATCTAAGTTTTTATTGCTTGTGACATAAAGCTGAAGCTAGTTGAATTTGCTAGTTATTTATAATTGATGATTAGAATATTTATTCATGAAATTTTTACACTAGTTTAAGGAATTAGCGAAGCTGGAAAGAAATCCCTTTTTGTTTCTTATTTTATCTAATAAAGTTTTTTTTTTTTCAGTTAATAACTAATCATTATGAAGTACATCTTGGTTACTGGAGGGGTAATATCTGGCATTGGAAAGGGTGTCATTGCGTCCAGCGTTGGCACCATCCTTAAACATTGTGGCTTACGTGTGACATCCATTAAAATTGATCCATACATTAACATTGATGCTGGGACCTTCTCTCCATTTGAACATGGTAATTATTGATGTTAAACAAGTGGCAAATAATTCTTGTATATAAAATGAATAACTAACATGCATCTGCTCCTTGTTAACTAATCAAGTATAGTACATTTAACCCTTAAACTGTCCAAACGTAGATCTACGTTTGTACCGCTTGTGCTCCAAGCATAGATCTGTGTTTTATTTTTCCTGCCTCCAAATTCGGAATGATTGGCCTGAGATGCCTGGTCACTATAGAATGGGTCTTAACGGCTTAATGAGTCTTAATGGCTGTCTGGCTGTCTGGCTGTGGCTGGCTGTGGCTGGCTGTCTGTCTGTCTGTCGTGCACGTAAGTACAGTTATTATACATAGTGTAAATTACCTTGGATAACCCAAAAATTTCAGGCAAAGTGCTATAAAGTGCTTGTAGATACTATAAGGCATAATAAGCATGATGCAAGTAATACACATTTTCACTTGCTTGGGAATCTGGGAGCGGCTCGTAAACCAACAAGTTTATGAGCTGCCCCTGGGACAGAGGCAAGCAGGCGGAAAGATGCAGACAGAAAGTCAGATGAGCAGAGCTAGACAGACACACACACACATACACACTCACACACACACACATACAGACAGAAAGACAGACAAATTTGTGTGTAACAGTGAAAACAAATGAAGCCAGGGTTTTCTGCAGCAGTGTACGATCATCCAGCGTCAAACCACTGCTTACCCTGTCAGCAGTTTGACTCGTCATAAACATCATGCTTCAAGGAGTTTCACATACACTCCAGCATGTCTAAAACATTGCTGAGACCTATAAATACTTTGTATATATTTCTGTACAATAGTAAATGACCAAGGCAGGTGAAAATATTCACCTGTCAGTGTGATTGTGACCATTTGAGTACAGTAGGGCCCTGCTTATATGGCAGGTTAGGTTCCAGGCTACCGCCGTAAAGCGGAAATCACCGTAAAGTGGAACACCCTTTATTTCCCTTTATAAATGCATACAAATACTAGATAACAAGTTTACACTAACATATTTTAAGTTAGCAATAGAATTAGGCATCAAAAAAACAATAAAAAAGTAAAATGCACACATAGTGCACTCATTACTTACCTTAAAATATTTGTAGTCTTAATCTAGGGTGAGATGAGTAGTATTTATTGTAAGAAATCGTGTGTGGTATGTATGGTAGTCAGCCGGGCTACCATACCAAGCCACCCCACCCACACGTAATATTCTCTTACATTTAAGCATCCCAGAGTGATAAAATGCATACACAGTTCACTCCTTACTAACCTTAAAATATTTGTAGTCTTAATGTAGGGTCAGAGGTGAGTAAACGTGATAAAATGAATAAATGAGAGAGAGAGAGAGAGAATTAGTACATGAGAGAGGACAGGCGCAGAGTTATGTAAACAAACCAGGCGAACGTAAGTTTTGTAAACAAACAGTGTACACGCCTGGTTTGTGTACAAGTTACATGTGTAGAAGTTGTCTACATTGATACAGTAGAATAAATAAAGAACACTCCCATTCTCATGTAACACCATTGTTAGAAGAAATGACGCTGTCAGTGAAGGCAATGGAAATAAGTCACTCTGTCTGACTTTTTTGGGTTATCCTAGGTTCTCTACACATATGCTGTTATGTATGATAATCTATGTAACTGTATTTGCGTATACCTGAATAAACTTATTACATACGAAAGGAATAATTTTCTACAGTTACTCCCAGTAACACATTTTCTCTGATGTTGGACTAGAGAAAATGTTATTCTTGCAGCCACTCGTAAACATCTGGCTCCCAAATCTTATATTTATGTTTATTTATTCTATTGTGGGGTGTATTTATCATCTTTATATGTTACGTATTATGTTTATTATATAATTTTGAAAAAAATGTCATTGATGGATTAATAAAAATGTGTATATTAACTTAATATACGACATTTAATGAGACTCGGTGATTATTATTGTTCTTTCTTTCTTTCTTTCAACACACCAGCCGTATCCCACTGAGGTGGGGTGGCCCAAAAGAACAAACGAAAGTTTCTCCTTTTAAATTTAGTAATACAGTGGACCCTCGACCAACGATATTAATCTGTTCCTGAGAGCTCATCGTTAGTCGAAATTATCGTTAGTTGAGTTAATTTTCCCCATAAGAAATAATGGAAATCAAATTAATCTGTTCCTGACACCCCAAAGTATTGAAAATTTTTTTTTTACCTGGAGTTTACCTGGAGAGAGTTCCGGGGGTCAACGCCCCCGCGGCCCGGTCTGAGACCAGGCCTCCTGGTGGATCAGAGCCTGATCAACCAGGCTGTTGCTGCTGGCTGCACGCAAACCAACATACGAGCCACAGCCCGGCTGATCCGGAACTGACTTTAGGTGCTTGTCCAGTGCCAGCTTGAAGACTGCCAGGGGTCTGTTGGTAATCCCCCTTATGTGTGCTGGGAGGCAGTTGAACAGTCTCGGGCCCCTGACACTTATTGTATGGTCTCTTAACGTGCTAGTGACACCCCTGCTTTTCATTGGGGGGATGGTGCATCGTCTGCCAAGTCTTTTGCTTTCGTAGTGGGTGATTTTCGTGTGCAAGTTCGGTACTAGTCCCTCTAGGATTTTCCAGGTGTATATAATCATGTATCTCTCCCTCCTGCGTTCCAGGGAATACAGGTTTAGGAACCTCAAGCGCTCCCAATAATTGAGGTGTTTTATCTCCGTTATGCGCGCCGTGAAAGTTCTCTGTACATTTTCTAGGTCGGCAATTTCACCTGCACACAAACTGAAGAAGACATGTACAATTACATGACACTTACCTGGTGATGATTGATGGGATGGGAGGAGGGGAGTGTGTGGATGGTGTTGTGTTTAGAAGGGGAATCCCCTTCCATTAGGACTTGAGGTGTCAAGTTCTTTTCCGGGGTTACTTCCCTTCTTCTTTTAATGCCACTACGACCAGCTTGAGAGTCACTGGACCTCTGTCGCACAACATATCTGTCCATAGAGCTCTGTACCTCCCGTTCCTTTACGATTTGTTTAAAATGGGCCACAACATTGTCATTGTAATAGTCACCAGCACAGCTTGCAATAGCTGTGTTAGGGCAATTTTCATCCATAAAGGTTTGCACTTCAACCCACTTTTCACACATTTCCTTAATCTTTGAAGTAGGTACAATGGATTCCACAACTGGCATAGGCATCTCAGGGTTAGCCCCAAACCCTTCAAAATCTTTCTTAATTTCCATACTAATTCTCACCCCTTTTTATCACAGGGATGGCACTAGAAACTTTCTGGGGCCCATGGTGACTTATTTTGCAGGTGTGATCACTAAAACAGCTGTGATAATATGAAATGTTCCGATTGTATGCTTGGATGCAACCGTGGTGGCTGGCTTGTAAACACTGCGCAGGCCACACTTGGACGCGTCTCGAACAGAACGAATCGCGTTGGTCGAGTTTTTTAGCGCTAGTCAAGGCAAAATTTTTGCGTTAAAATGTATCGCTAGTCGGATTTAACATTATTCGATGCCATTGTTGGTCGAGGGTCCACTGTATATACAGGAGAAAGGGTTACTAGCCCCTTGCTCCCGGCATTTTAGTCGCCTCTTACAACACGCATGGCTTACGAAGGAAGAATTCTGTTCCACTTCCCCATGGAGATAAGAGGAAATAAACAAATACAAGAACTAGAAAGAAAATAGCAGAAAACCCAGAGGGGTGTGTGTATATATATGCTTGTACATGTATGTGTAGTGTGACCTAAGTGTAAGTACAGTGGACCCCCGGTATTCGATATTAATCTGTTCCTGAGAGCTCATCGAATACCGATAATATCGAGAACCGAATCAATTTTCCTCATAAGAAATAATGGAAATCAAATTAATTTGTGCAAGACACCCAAAAGTATGAAAAAAAAAAATTTTACTACATGAAATATTAAGTTTAATGCAATAGAATAATTACAATAACAATAAAATAATTGACACTTACCTTTAATGAAGATCTGGTGATGATTGATGGGATGGGAGGAGGAGGGGAGAGGTGTTAGTGTTTAGAAGGGGAATCCCCTTCCATTAGGACTTGAGGTAGCAAGTCCTTTTCTGGGGTTACTTCCCTTCTTCTTTTAATGCCACTAGGACCAGCTTGAGAGTCACTGGACCTCTGTCGCACAACAAATCTGTCCAAAATGGGCCACAACATTGTCATTGTAATAGTCACCAGCAAGGCTTGCAATAGCTGTGTTAGGGTGATTTTCATCCATAAAGGTTTGCACTTCAACCCACTGTGCACACATTTCCTTAATTTTTGAAGTAGGCACAATGGAGTCCACAACTGGCATAGGCTTCTCAGGGTTAGCCCCAAACCCTTCAAAATCTTTTATTAATTTCCATACTAATTCTCACCCTTTTTACCACAGGGTTGGCACTAGAAGCTTTCTTGGGGCCCATGGTGACTTATTTTGCGGAAACAAGCACCAAACACAGTGATAATATGGATAATATGGAATGTACCGAATGTATCCTTAGATGCGCGCACACTGGCTGGCTTGTAAACACTGGCACACACGGGGCAGTTCAGGCCACACGTGGTTTTCAATCGAATACCGAGGAAATTTTTTTGCGATATAATGCATTGAATACTGGATTTATCGAATACCGATGCCATCGAATACCGGGGTCCACTGTAGAAGTAGCAAGATGTACCTGAAATCTTGCATGTTTATGAGACAAAAAAGGACACCAGCAATCCTACCATCATGTAAAACAATTACAGGCTTCCGTTTTACACTCACTTGGCAGGACGGTTATACCTCCCTGGGAGGTTGCTGTCTACCAACCTACTACCTAGGATTATCATTTCTAATATGGCGTCACTTGTGCAAGTCGTCTGCTACAGCATCTCATATTTATGTTTATTTATTCTACTGTGGGGTGTATTTATCATCATTATATGTTATGTATCGTGTTTATTATATAATTTTGAAAAAATATCATAGATGGATTAACCCTTAAACGGTCCAAACAGATGAATGTTGAAATTTGTAGTGCTACAAA
This sequence comes from Cherax quadricarinatus, assembly GCF_038502225.1. Lineage (NCBI taxonomy): Eukaryota > Metazoa > Arthropoda > Malacostraca > Decapoda > Parastacidae > Cherax > Cherax quadricarinatus. The sequence continues at coordinate 49,105,464 of NC_091293.1, forward strand.
AGTAGATCTACTTTTTTTTACATGTTTTCAAATATAACAAAAAAAAAAATGTAGATAAAAGTTTTTTTTTACACATTTTCAAATGTAAAACGAAAAAGAGGATCTACATTTTTTTACATACTTTCAGAGGTTGAAAAAATGTATATATACGCTTGAACCATTTAAGGGTTAATGAAAATATGTATATTAACGTAATATACAACATTTAATGAGGCTTGGTGATTATTATCGTTACTAATATGATGTCTCGAGACATAAGGCACTCTTACTGATTTTAATGTGTACCTGCATGCCAGCACAGTATGTAAATTTATTTAGGTTCAGGTATACATAAGTATAATTATCAGAGTATAAAATATGAAATAACTTTTAAAAACACTTGAAATTTTGGAGTTTTCAGATATAATGGAGAGACTTAGTGCTTACAGATCTAACATAGAATGTAAATAAACAGGGTGGGGCACGGTGACCATATTAGAAAGTCAGGTGTGGGGAGCCATATAGAGTTTTGGTCATAATTTGTAATGACCGTATTAGCGGAACGCCATAAAGCGAAACGCCATAATGCAGGGTCCTACTGTATTATTTCAGTACCTAATATTAGTGGTTGGCTATGAAATCACAAGAACTGTTATAAATTGTAATTATCAGAACAAGAAAATTATACAAATTAAAATGAAGAGAAAAAAAGGTGCATTGGCAACACTTCTGCAATCGGCAGGACTCAATGTTGCCGTCAGGTGAGCATCCAGCGCCAAATTTGCGGTCTTATATCTCGGTAGGTACTGGTCCTAAATTTTTTTTTTGTCTTATAACACAGAAAATTGCCCTCTGTAATTTAAAAAAAAAAAAAATATTCCTAGCACTGGGGGAGAAAACGTAGAGCTATGTTTAGATAGTGTAAGGGTTAAAAAGACACGTGAACAAACATTAGGACCTAGGACCTTGATGACTTTAGTATACAAGAACCAAGGGTTACAGTATGTACATGCATAAAAGTGAGAGGCGAGAGGCAGGTAGTGACCTGACAGAAGAAAAAGCGATTTTCCTTGAGATGACCTAAAGGTGTTAATAGTCACATGCTTCCCATATTGTAGGATGGGTAGAACATATCCTGCTTGAGAATCAAGTATGCCCACTTAAGCCTTACCCACTTAACACAATGAGAATCAGGCAACTCCACAGACAAGCGTGACTTCAAGAAACCTCCTATGTTTTTTAGTCTGGTCACTAACTGCCTCTCACTTCACTTTTATGCCTATTATACTGTCTTTCTTGACCCTTGTATGTTAGAAGTAATCAGTGTTCCAGGATCAAAACTTTTTCTAACATGTTCTAGTGTTTGCTCATGTTTTTTTAAATTACTTGTTTATCAGTTATGTAATAAGATTTATACAAGATACAGTACTCTTCAGTAAATCCCAGACCTTCCTAAACTTTTTCAAAAAAGCTATGGTGACCTCCATTCACAAGGCACTAAAGAGAAAAAACTAAATAAATTACACAGCCACATCAGTCTCCCACATAACGAAACCCATTTCTAATCCTTATTATAGCACAAAAAGTGCTATAAAAATAGTAATGATCCTACACATCACTTAGTAAGAACAAAAAAAAAAAATCTGCTTGGAAAACAGTGTTTATTGATTTGCAGAAGGCCTTTGGCACTATTGGCCACAACCATCTCAAACTACTGTGGACTAGTGATGCACACTAGGGTAGTGAAAATATGGTATTTTTTCCATGTACACTTTAATTGGCACCTATCACCATACTCATTATACTGTGATGTGAAAACTTTTGAATATACAGTTTCAAGGTATGTACTTAGGCCTTTGTAATTAATTTATTTGAAAATTTTGTAGCTGTGTTGTGGATGAAAAATAGTTTGCATTTGTAGGTGAAGTTTTTGTATTGGATGATGGAGGAGAAGTGGATCTTGATTTGGGCAATTATGAAAGATTCCTGGATGTTACTTTACACCGAGATAACAACATTACTACTGGCAAGATTTATCAGTCTGTTATCAACAAAGAGCGTCATGGAGATTATCTAGGCAAAACTGTGCAGGTATGTAAATTAAGCAGAGACCAAGATACTGTAGGTTGATTGACTTGAGGTACTTTAGCTGCTGTTTAGATCTTGTAAATGCTGTCTGTCCACTAATTTTAGGGTTACAAGTAATGTCATTTTTTATACAGATAAGTTTTCTTTAGGGCCTCTGAAGATTTATTTTACTTATTAGGTTCCTTTGCTCTAAAGTGAACAGTTCTTAGTACCATTGTGGGTCATCATTTAAATATGCATCCTATCTGTCTTCTAATTTTTTTTTTTTTGTTTTTGTTTTTAATAACTTCATATTTATGTAGTTTTATTGTGATTCTAAAAAAGTGGAATGGTGTGGTGAAGTATTAAAACTTGTAAGGCATTAGGTAAAAAATTTCAATATTGGCAAATTGAGAAGTCTGATGTGTTTTTTTTAGGTTGTACCCCACATCACCGATGCTATCCAGGAATGGGTAGAAACAGTGGCACAGCGACCTGTTGATGGAGACTTGGCGGATCCAGAAGTATGCATTATAGAGTTAGGAGGTACCATTGGAGATATTGAGGGAATGCCCTTTGTAGAGGCATTTAGGCAGTTCCAGTTCAGAGTGAAGGTATGTCATATTTGAAGACTTCATTACTATCTCATGACCAATTTTCAGTGTTAAGATGTGCTCATATTTGAATAGTCCGTACAGTGGACCCTTGGTTAACGTAATTAATCCGTTCCAGAGAGTCTCATACCGAATCTGACTTAATCCGAATTAATTTTCCCCATGAGAAATAATGGAAATCCAATTAATCCGTTCCAGACACCCAAAAGTATTAACCAAAATAATTTTTTTTACATGAAATATACATTTCCCTACACAGAAAACAATGAGACATGCAGAATAAACAATACTAAAATGACACTTACCTTTATTGAAGACTTATTGATGAGTGATGAGACAGAAGGAGGGAAGAGGATGGAGGTGTAATATTGTTTGGAAGGAGAATCCCCTTCCATAAAGACTGCCGGTACCAAGTCCTTTTCTGGGGTTATTTCCCTTCTTTGTTTTTTAATGCCACTAGGACAGCTCGAGTCACTGCACACCTGTGGCACTAAATATCTGTCCAGAGAGCTGTTTCTGGCATCTCTTTAACCCTTTAAGGGTCTGTGCCGTAGATCTATGGCTTTACGTTGAGGGTCCATAGTGTAGATCTACGCCATCAGCTCAGCTCACTCTGATAAGCTGTGAGTGGTAAATTTGGGCCTAGATATGAGAGAATACATCTATGTGGTATGTGTGCACCACATAAAACAAATCCTGCAGCACACACTGCACAATGAGAGAAAAAAAAACTGAGACCATAATTTTCGATCATAACGGCAACTTTGCAGTGTTTTTTGTATGTTTTTTATAGTTGTATTTGTGATTTCTTGGTCTCATTTGATAGAATGGAAGATATACTACAGAAATAGAGATAATTTTGATTGGTTTTAGTACTGAAAGTGGCTTCAAACTGAGCTCAAAGTAGCGGAAATGTTATATTTTTGCTGGTGTTCAAGAGTAAACAAATGACCTCACATGTCTAATACACACCAGCTGGTGGGTCTAATATACGTTCACAAATGTGCTGATATTCATATAATTATTACAATATTGCATGACAGTAAATCTTTATTTATTTGGCTTGAAAAAAAAATTTAATTATGTAAATTAAAAATCAAAATGGAATTCATTTGTAAAGCCTGAAAATGTAACTAATGAACAGAGGAAATGTTAGTTTAGTGTCAGGAATGCCCGCATTGTTTATTCTGGACCCTATTTTGAAATTGGAATATTTTGAACTTTGCACTATATTGGCCAAATTACCAATTTCTAATCACTTTATTTTGTAGTTGACACAGTTGAGTTGGCAATTTCTTGTTCTCAGTCTATGGAATAGAAGTAATACTAGTGAAATAGCTAAGAATTTGGTCGACTGGAATAAGGTAATTGGCCTAAAATGGGAGTCAAAGTTGGCAAAATCGCCGATGCGTAAGTATCGCTGACACATCAAAATTCATGAGAGCATAATTTCATAAATTTTCCATCAATTTCCTGCTTTTTGTTTTATTACCATCAGAAAAAGATTCTCTACCATTTCATAAGAAAAAATAACAAAATTATTTTTTGAAAATTCTTGGACACTTGTGTGCACTTCGAAATTTGGCCTCTGGACCCTGAAAGGGTTAAAAATTTTCCTAAAATGGGACAACATTGTCATTGGAAATAAATGGTATAAAATACCGACACAATGGAAATATAAACACACATGCAATATAATGTGATCCTTTATTGACAACGTTTCGCCCACACAGTGGGCTTTTTCAAGTCACAAACAGATCTACCTGGGGTGGAAGGTATGCGAGTATTTATAGTCAGGTCCAGAATGTTGAGGTCAGGTGGAGAATGCTGCAGCTGATGATGTACAGAGTGGGGTTATAGTCTTAAATCTTGGGTAGCTTGCAAGGGAGATTGGGTAAGTTTGTGAGCAGACCTTCTGAAGTGTTTGTCCATTCCTATGCTCTTATGTGGGATAGCGATGAAGAAGTTTCTTGGCAAGTGGTTCAGCTGTGTTATAGAATCCATTATTCTGGCTGAAGTTGTCGGATATAGAGATAAGCGATGATTCCAGGATTCTTCGGTATTAAGTGTTGTCTTCTGTGGTGATAAGTCTTGAGTTTCTGTAGTTTATTAAATGGTTGTGTGAATTACGGTGTTGTACACAGGCATTCCTTGTATCGTCAAACCTGCTTGCGTATTGGTGTTCTGAAATACGTGTTTGGAGGTCCCTTGATGTTTCGCCCACGTATAATTTGCTGCAGTCATTACAAGGGATTATGTATACCCCTGCAGAGGATGGAAGCTTGTCCTGTCTATTACAGGTAATGTCCTCGATTGTCGTGGTTGTGGAGGTAGATACTTGGAATGAGGTACTGGAAAAGATGTTGGAAACGTGTTTGGCAATGGAGTTGGTGGGGAGGACTATGTATCTCTTCTCGGCAGTGTCTTCCCTGGGTGTGTTGAAGATGTTTAATGCTCGTCGTCTGCAGTCTATGATGAAGAGATGAGGATAGTGGAGTTTAGAAAATACTTGTTCAATTATAGTGCATTCTTCCTCAAGAAACTCATTGCTGCAGATTCTGAGTGTGTGCAGGAAGAAGCCTATAATTACACCACGTTTAGTTTTGGTGTCGTGGTGAGAGTAGAAGTGGAGAAGATCGTTTTGGTTGGTGGGTTTTCGATAGACTTTAAAACGAAGTTCGTGGTCAGCTTTGCAGAGAAGAACATCAAGGAAAGGAAGAGTGTTGCCGATTTCTTCTTCAAGTGTGAACTGGATTAAGGGCTCGACCTGGTTGAGCATGTCTTGGAGAGCTTGAACGTTGAAGCATCTAGGAGTTATGAGGAGAATGTCGTCAACACAAATTTCAAAAGATGCCAATTTCCGAATAGAGTCCAGAATAAACAAGAAAGACATTCCTGGCACTAAAATAACAAGTTCTCTGTTCGTTAGTCACATCCCCAGGCCCTCTTATAGTGTTGGAGTGGTTGGTACTTTTGTTTAATAAATGTATGAAAGAGGGGAAGGTACCTAGGGATTGGCGGAGAGCATGTATAGTCCCTTTATATAAAGGGAAAGGGCACAAAAGAGATTGTAAAAATTATAGAGGAATAAGTTTACTGAGTATACCAGGAAAAGTATACGGTAGGGTTATAATTGAAAGAATTAGAGGTAAGACAGAATGTAGAATTGCGGACGAGCAAGGAGGTTTCAGAGTGGGTAGGGGATGTGTAGATCAAGTGTTTACATTGAAGCATATATGTGAACAGTATTTAGATAAAGGTAGGGAAGTTTTTATTGCATTTATGGATTTAGAAAAGGCATATGATAGTGGATAGAGGAGCAATGTGGCAGATGTTGCAAGTATATGGAATAGGTGGTAAGTTACTAAATGCTGTAAAGAGCTTTTATGAGGATAGTGAGGCTCAGGTTAGGGTGTGTAGAAGAGAGGGAGAATACTTCCCGGTAAAAGTAGGTCTTAGACAGGGATGTGTAATGTCACCATGGTTGTTTAATATATTTATAGATGGGGTTGTAAAAGAAGTAAATGCTAGGGTGTTCAGGGAGAGGGGTGGGATTAAATTATGGGGAATCAAATTCAAAATGGGAATTGACACAGTTACTTTTTGCTGATGATACTGTGCTTATGGGAGATTCTAAAGAAAAATTGCAAAGGTTAGTGGATGAGTTTGAGAATGTGTGTAAAGGTAGAAAGTTGAAAGTGAACATAGAAAAGAGTAAGGTGATGAGGGTATCAAATGATTTAGATAAAGAAAAATTGGATATCAAATTGGGGAGGAGGAGTATGGAAGAAGTGAATGTTTTCAGATACTTGGGAGTTGATGTGTCGGCGGATGGATTTATGAAGGATGAGGTTAATCATAGAATTGATGAGGGAAAAAAGGTGAGTGGTGCGTTGAGGTATATGTGGAGTCAAAAAACGTTATCTATGGAGGCAAAGAAGGGAATGTATGAAAGTATAATAGTACCAACACTCTTATATGGATGTGAAGCTTGGGTGGTAAATGCAGCAGCGAGGAGACGGTTGGAGGCAGTGGAGATGTCCTGTCTAAGGGCAATGTGTGGTGTAAATATTATGCAGAAAATTCAGAGTGTGGAAATTAGGAGAAGGTGTGGAGTTAATAAAAGCATTAGTCAGAGGGCAGAAGAGGGGTTGTTGAGGTGGTTTGGTCATTTAGAGAGAATGGATCAAAGTAGAATGACATGGAAAACATATAAATCTATAGGGGAAGGAAAGAGGGGTAGGGGTCGTCCTCGAAAGGGTTGGAAAGAGGGGGTAAGGGAGGTTTTGTGGGCGAGGGGCTTTGACTTCCAGCAAGCATGCATGAGCGTGTTAGATAGGAGTGAATGGAGACGAATGATACTTGGGACCTGACGATCTGTTGGAGTGTGAGCAGGGTAATATTTAGTGAAGGGATTCAGGGAAACCGGTTATTTTCATATAGTCGGACTTGAGTCCTGGAAATGGGAAGTACAATGCCTGCACTTTAAAGGAGGGGTTTGGGATATTGGCAGTTTGGAGGGATATGTTGTGTATCTTTATACGTATATGCTTCTAAACTGTTGTATTCTGAGCACCTCTGCAAAAGCAGTTATAATGTGTGAGTGTGGTGAAAGTGTTGAATGATGATGAAAGTATTTTCTTTTTGGGGATTTTCTTTCTTTTTTGGGTCACCCTGCCTCGGTGGGAGACGATCAACTTGTTGAAAAAAAAAAAAAAAATATTTATATACAGTGGACCCCCGGTTAACGATATTTTTTCACTCCAGAAGTATGTTCAGGTGCCAGTACTGACCGAATTTGTTCCCATAAGAAATATTGTGAAGTAGATTAGTCCATTTCAGACCCCCAAACATACACGTACAAACGCACTTACATAAATACACTTACATAATTGGTCACATTCGGAGGTAATCGTTATGCGGGGGTCCACTGTACATATAAATATATATACATATAAATGTATATATATAAATATTATATAAATATACATATATATATATATATATATATATATATGGTAATATAGGTAGTAGGTTGGTAGACAGCAACCACCCAGGGAGGTACTACCGTCCTACCAAGTGAGTGTAAAACGAAGCCTGTGATTGTTTTACATGATGGTAGGATTGCTGATGTCTTTTGTCTGTCTCATAAATATGCAAGATTACAGGCATGTCTTGCTACTTCTACTTACACTTAGGTCACACTACACATACATGTACACATTTATTTATACACACTCATCTGAGTTTTCTTTGATTTTATCTTAATGGTTCTTGGTCTTATTAATTTTCCTTTTATATCCATGGGGAAGTGGAATAAGAATCTTTCCTCCGTAAGCCATGCGTGTTGTAAAAGTCAACTAAAATGCCGGGAACAATGGGCTAGTAACCCCTTTTCCTGTAAAGATTACTAAAAAGAATAAGAAGAAGAAAATTGTCAAAGTGGGAAGTCTGAATGTGCGTGGATGTTGTGCAGATGATAAGAAAGAGATGATTGTGGATGTTATGAATGAGAAAAAGCTGGATGTCCTGGCTTTAAGTGAAACAAAGCTGAAGGGGGTGGGAGAGTTTCAGTGGAGAGGAATAAATGGGATTAGGTCAGGGGTTTCAAATAGAGTTAGAGCTAAAGAAGGAGTAGCAATAATGTTGAAGGATAAGCTATGGCAGGAAAAGAGGGACTATAAATGTATTAATTCAAGGATTATGTGGAGCAAAATAAAGATTGGATGTGAAAAGTGGGTTATAATAAGCGTGTATGCACCTGGAGAAGAGAGAAGTGTAGAGGAGAGAGAGAGATTTTGGGAAATGTTGAGTGAATGCGTGGGGAGTTTTGAATCAAGTGTGAGAGTAATGGTGGTTGGGGATTTTAATGCTAAAGTGGGTAAAAATGTTATGGAGGGAGTAGTAGGTAAATTTGGGGTGCCAGGGGTAAATGTAAATGGGGAGCCTTTAATTGAGCTATGTGTAGAAAGAAATTTGGTAATAAGTAATACATATTTTATGAAAAAGAGGATAAATAAATATACAAGGTATGATGTAGCACGTAATGAAAGTAGTTTATTAGATTATGTATTGGTGGATAAAAGGTTGATGGGTAGGCTCCAGGATGTACATGTTTATAGAGGGGCAACTGATATATCGGATCATTATTTAGTTGTAGCTACAGTTAGAGTAAGAGGTAGATGGGAAAAGAGGAAGGTGGCAACAACAAGTAAGAGGGAGGTGAAAGTGTATAAACTAAGGGAGGAGGAAGTTCGGGTGAGATATAAGCGACTATTGGCAGAAAGGTGGGCTAGTGCAAAGATGAGTAGTGGGGGGGTTGAAGAGGGTTGGAATAGTTTTAAAAATGCAGTATTAGAATGTGGGGCAGAAGTTTGTGGTTATAGGAGGGTGGGGGCAGGAGGAAAGAGGAGTGATTGGTGGAATGATGAAGTAAAGGGTGTGATAAAAGAGAAAAAGGTAGCTTATGAGAGGTTTTTACAAAGCAGAAGTGTTATAAGAAGAGCAGAGTATATGGAGAGTAAAAGAAAGGTAAAGAGAGTGGTGAGAGAGTGCAAAAGGAGAGCAGATGATAGAGTGGGAGAGGCACTGTCAAGAAATTTTAATGAAAATAAGAAAAAATTTTGGAGCGAGTTAAACAAGTTAAGAAAGCCTAGGGAAAATATGGATTTGTCAGTTAAAAACAGAGTAGGGGAGTTAGTAGATGGGGAGATGGAGGTATTGGGTAGATGGCGAGAATATTTTGAGGAACTTTTAAATGTTAAGGAAGAAACAGAGGCAGTAATTTCATGCACTGGTCAGGGAGGTATACCATCTTTTAGGAGTGAAGAAGAGCAGAATGTAAGTGTGGGGGAGGTACGTGAGGCATTACGTAAAATGAAAGGGGGTAAAGCAGCTGGAACTGATGGGATCATGACAGAAATGTTAAAAGCAGGGGGGGATATAGTGTTGGAGTGGTTGGTACTTTTGTTTAATAAATGTATGAAAGAGGGGAAGGTACCTAGGGATTGGCAGAGAGCATGTATAGTCCCTTTATATAAAGGGAAAGGGGACAAAAGAGACTGTAAAAATTACAGAGGAATAAGCTTACTGAGTATACCAGGAAAAGTGTACGGTAGGGTTATAATTGAAAGAATTAGAGGTAAGACAGAATGTAGGATTGCGGATGAGCAAGGAGGTTTTAGAGTGGGTAGGGGATGTGTAGATCAGGTGTTTACATTGAAGCATATATGTGAACAGTATTTAGATAAAGATAGGGAGGTTTTTATTGCATTTATGGATTTAGAAAAGGCATATGATAGAGTGGATAGAGGAGCAATGTGGCAGATGTTGCAAGTATATGGAATAGGTGGTAAGTTATTAAATGCTGTAAAGAGTTTTTATGAGGATAGTGAGGCTCAGGTTAGGGTGTGTAGAAGAGAGGGAGACTACTTCCCGGTAAAAGTAGGTCTTAGACAGGGATGTGTAATGTCACCATGGTTGTTTAATATATTTATAGATGGGGTTGTAAAGGAAGTAAATGCTAGGGTGTTTGGGAGAGGGGTGGGATTAAATTATGGGGAATCAAATTCAAAATGGGAATTGACACAGTTACTTTTTGCTGATGATACTGTACTTATGGGAGATTCTAAAGAAAAATTGCAAAGGTTAGTGGATGAGTTTGGGAATGTGTGTAAAGGTAGAAAGTTGAAAGTGAACATAGAAAAGAGTAAGGTGATGAGGGTGTCAAATGATTTAGATAAAGAAAAATTGGATATCAAATTGGGGAGGAGGAGTATGGAAGAAGTGAATGTTTTCAGATACTTGGGAGTTGACGTGTCGGCGGATGGATTTATGAAGGATGAGGTTAATCATAGAATTGATGAGGGAAAAAAGGTGAGTGGTGCGTTGAGGTATATGTGGAGTCAAAAAACGTTATCTATGGAGGCAAAGAAGGGAATGTATGAAAGTATAGTAGTACCAACACTCTTATATGGGTGTGAAGCTTGGGTGGTAAATGCAGCAGCAAGGAGACGGTTGGAGGCAGCGGAGATGTCCTGTCTAAGGGCAATGTGTGGTGTAAATATTATGCAAAAAATTCGGAGTGTGGAAATTAGGAGAAGGTGTGGAGTTAATAAAAGTATTAGTCAGAGGGCAGAAGAGGGGTTGTTGAGGTGGTTTGGTCATTTAGAGAGAATGGATCACAGTAGAATGACATGGAAAGCATATAAATCTATAGGGGAAGGAAGGCGGGGTAGGGGTCGTCCTCGAAAGGGTTGGAGAGAGGGGGTAAAGGAGGTTTTGTGGGTAA
>NC_091293.1:49118913-49193127 GCF_038502225.1 Cherax quadricarinatus
TCCTGGCTCTAAAATAGGATTTTCTTTGTTCATCAGTCATGTCTCCAGGTCCCTGTGATATTACTCTTGCTTTTTATTTTGAAATTTTATTCAAACAATAAATAGAAGATTTACTGTTATGCAGACTACTGCAATACTGTAATAATTGTAAAAATTACATCAACCCATTCATGACTGCGTATTAGAATGGCTATTTGGACATTTATTGGACAATGACAGTATTTGTTTACTTTTGAACATCGGCAAAAATCAAACATTTCCTGTACTTTGTGCTCCATTTCCAGGTTCTTTTTATAGTAAAATTAATCAAAATCACCTCCATTTCTATAATATAGTTTCCATTCTATCAAATGAGACCATGAAAACGAGAATACAACCACAAATACTATACGAAAATAGACCACAAAGTCGGGATTTTAATTAAAAAAAACGGTCGGAGTTTTTTTTTTCTCATTATGCACTGCGTGCTCCAGGATTTTTTTTATGTGGTGCACACTGACCACACAGACCCATTCTCTCACATGTGGGCCTACTAGCTTTCTCCTGCCTGATTTGAAGCCGCTAGAATTTATGAGTATATATACGTCAAACACGGTACCTCACAAACGTATATATACGGCCGCGACAGTCAAAGGGTTAAGGTAAGTAATAAGTGTACCCTGTGTGTATCTTACCTTTTATTGTGTTTTTAATGCCTATTTCTATCGCTAACTTTGATGTTGGTGAGGGGCTCTTGATTTAGGGAATTGGATCTGAGCTCCAGTTCCCCAAATTAAGCCTGAATGCCTTCCACATTCCTCCCTAGGCGCTGTATAATCCTATGGGTTTAGCGCTTCCCCCTCGATTATAATAATAATCATATTGCTAACTTAATACAAGTTAGTGCAAGCTTGTTGTCTGGCATTTATTGCATGTTTTATATGTGCTCTGATAATAATACTTGTAGAGCTGTGTGGTAGCCGGGTGGAGGGACAACATTACATTTTCTCTGCTCAGCCATCAGAGAAAACGTGTAGGAATCTGCGTTTGGCCTTGTCACTCCCCCACTTCACTTTTGTTTACAGTTTTCGGCATGAATTATTCATTACTTCTCCCTTCGTTTATGATGGCATCTAAAGGTAGTTGTTAGAAATGATTAAATTCAGTGAACAAGATATGTTGATGTTAATAATATGGCTTTGGGCCACAGTGTAGGTAGCCGGTAGGTGTAGCCCAGGCGGGCTACACCTGCCAGCTACATATACTGACTTCCTACAAATAAATACTACTCACCTCTCTTCCTATATTAAGACTACACTTATTTTAAGGTAAATAATGAGTGTACTGTATGTGTATTTTACCTCTCTGGGATGTTTTAAATATCGTATATTAAGTATGAGACAGGGAGCCAGGGCTACCTACACCTGGGCTACCTGCACCTGACTTCCTACAAATAAGTACTACTCACCTCTCTCCCTACATTAAGATTACAAATACTTTAAGATAAGTAATGAATTTACTGTGAATGTATTTTACTTTGTGTGTTTTTAATGCCTAGTTCTATTACTAACTTAATATAATTTAGTGTAAACTTGTTGTCTGGTATTTATATGCATTTGTATGTAGAAAAAAATGGCGTTCTGCCTTCCGGCGATGTCTGCTTTCCGGCGACAGCCTGGAACCTAACCTGCCGTATAAGTGGGGCCCTACTGTAATTGTTTTAAACACTGATAGGGTTGCTTGTTTTCTTGTCTCATGAACACGTAAGAAAACAGTTAAGTCTTGCTACTTCTACTTACACTTAGGCCACACTACACTTGCATGTACGAACACATATACAGGTACTCCTCACGTAACGACCTGTTTAGTGACCGCTTGGATTTACGACCAGTTCTCCAACCAGTGTACTGTATATGTATTTTACTTTTTTATTGTTTTCAAATGTCTAGTTCTATTTTCAATGTACTAAATATATTGTAGATGAATGGTTCAGAGAATGTAGATGCAATAGTGACATTAAAACAATATCTAAAGATGGTTGATACAAACCTACTACCAGTACAGTATGCTTGAAATATCAGTAAGAGGCAGCTACTTTCTTAACAACCAATTCACTTACCGACCTTCTCTTAGGAATGGAACTTGGTTATTAAGCAAGGAGTACCTGTATACACACCCGTCTGGGTTTTCTTCTATTTTCTTACTAGTTTTTGTTTATTTCCTCTTATCTCCATGGGGAAGTGTAACAGAATTCTTCCTCTTTAAGCGATCTGTGTCATAAGAGGCAACTAAAATGCTGGTAGCAAGGGGCTAGTGACCCCTTCTCCTGTATACATTATTTAATTTAAGAAGAGAAACTTTTGTTTTTCTTTTTTAGGTGACCCTGCTTTGGAGGATGTGGCCAGTTTGCTGAAAAAAAGTGTGTGTATGCACACTTATCTGAATTTTCTTCTGTTTTCTAAATAGTTCTTGTTCTTGTCTATTTTCTTTAATCTCCATGGGCAAGTGGAAAAGAATCTGTCCTCTGCAAGCTATGCTTGTCGTAAGAGGCGACTAAAATGCCAGGAGCAGTGGGTTAGTGACCCCTTTTCCTGTATAAATTACTGAAAATAAAATGGAAAACTTTCATTTTTCTTTTTTTAGGTCACCCCTGCCTTGATGAGATACAGCTGGTTTGTGGGAAAAAATAAAATGGGATGCTTGAATGTGCATATAGATGAAATACAGATGATAAGAAAAAGATGACTGCCAATGTTGTGAATGAAAAGAAGTTGAATGTCCTGGCTCTTAAGTGAAAGAAAGCTGATGGGGATTGGGGAGTTTCATTGGGGAGAAATAAATGAGATTAGGTCAGGGGTATCTGAGAGTTAGAGCTAAGGAAGGGGCAGCAATAATGTTGAAGGATCAGTTAGGGAAGGAGGAGAAAGACTATAAAAACATAAATTCAAGGATTATGTAGATTAAAATAATGGTTGAATGCTAAAAGTGGGTTATAATGTGTTTGTGCATCTGAAGAAGAAAGGAGTGTAGTGGAGAGATTTTGGAAGATGCTAAAAGTGTTTGGGAAGTTTTGAACAAAGTGAGAGAGTTGGTGTGGCAGGGGACATGAATGTTAAAGTGGGTGAAATGGTTAGAGAGGGCATGGCAAGTAAGTCTGGGGTGCCAGGTGTAAATAATAATTGGGGGGGCCTTTGATTGAACTTTACATAGAAAGGGATTTGGTAATAGGTAATACATATTTTAACCCTTTCAGGGTTGACACCCTTTGATTTCAGATTTGCTCTCAGGGTCGAAGAATTAAAAAAAATTTTTTTTCCCAACAAGTTGGCCGTCTCCCACCAAGGCAGGGTGACACAAAAAGAAAGAAAATCCCCAAAAAAGAAAATACTTTCATCATTCAACACTTTCACCTCACACATTCTACATTCTGTCTTTCCACTAATTCTTTCAATAATAACCCTACCGTACACTTTTCCTGGTATACTCAGTAAACTTATTCCTCTATAATTTTTACAATCTCTTTTGTCCCCCTTCCCTTTATATAAAGGGACTATACACGCTCTCCGCCAATCCCTAGGTACCTTCCCCTCTTTCATACGTTTATTAAACAAAAATATCAACCATTCCAACACTATGTCCCACCCTGCTTTTAACATTTCTGTCATGATCCCATCAGTTCCAGCTGCTTTACCCCCTTTCATTCTATGTAATGCTTCACGCCCCTCCCTCACACTCGCATCCTGCTCTTCTTCACTCCTAAAAGATGGTATACCTCCCTGGCCAGTGCATGAAATTACCGCCTCCCTTTCTTCGTCGACATTTAAACGTTCCTCAAAATATTCTCACCATCTAGCCAAAACCTCCATCTCCCCATCTACTAACTCCCCTACTCTGTTTTTAACTGACAAATCCATTTGTTCCCTAGGCTTTCTTAACTTGTTTAACTCACTCCAAAATTTTTTCTTATTTTCATTAAAATTTCTTGACAGTACCTCTCCCACTCTATCATCCGCTCTCCTTTTGCACTCTCTCACCACTCTCTTCACCTTTCTTTTACTTTCCATATACTCTGCTCTTCTTATAACACTTCTGCTTTGTATATACCTCTCATAAGCTTCCTTTTTCTCTTTTATCACACCCTTCATTATTCCACCAATCTTTTTCTGAAAGTAATGAAACCAAAAGTACGAACGTTCATGGAAATCTTATGGAATTAGGCTCTCACAAAGTTAATGGTCTCGGCTATATTTACGCTTTGGCGATTTCTCCCAATTTACACTCTATTTTTGGCCAATGCAATTGTTCCAGTCTCCCAAACTTGGCTATTTTGCTAATATTCCTTCTATTGATTAAGTACAAGAAACTACCCATTTACCTATTTCAGCTTCCCAATAAAGTGCTCAGAAATTGGTAATTTGACAAATTTCACACACAATTAAAAAAATGCCCATTTAAAAAAAAGGGTCCAGAATAAACAGGTACTAAAAAAACATTTATTCTGTTCCTTAGCCATGTCTCCAGGCCCCTTTTATGTTATGCTTGCTTTCCATTTTGAATTTTTATTCACACAAAAAAAATAGATTTACAGTTATGTAAACTACTGCATTATTGTAATACAGTGGACCCCGTCGTTCGGCGGCCGTGACTTTCATGAAATCTGACTTTCGGCAAATTTTTTCGGCAAAAGTTAGCTTCGTGGTTCATGATTGGACTCGTGATTTGGCGCCCTTCTGGTACGCGTCTGCCCGTCAGCGCGCACACAAAGCCAGTCTCCTGCACTATTCACACTTAGTGTGCCATTGTTTACCAGCATGTGACCATCACCCCACGGGTTCATACAACACATTTCATAATAAGTCATTGTTATTTGTGCTTGCAACTGCTAAATAAGCCACCAACTGCTAAATAAGCTCCTAGTGCCAGCCCTTTGGTAAAGAAGGTGAGAAACATGATAGAATTCAAGAAAAAAACCTCATAGCAATGTACTAAAGTAGAGGAGGAAGAGAGAGGGGAGAATGTGCCTTCTGCAGTGATTCAGTGATTCTACAGTATGTATGATACTAAAGCAGCTGGTATCGATAAAGGCTATATAGCTCCAGCCAGCGATAAAGTATAGAATTAACAGTGTAGCGAGTAAGTGATAGAAAAACAACATGAGAGTAAGTCTCCAATGTTGTTGGATGTGTATAGGACTGCTGAACATACACTGCCCTGCTACCTTCCACCACCCTAAACCTCTGCCAACATCTCCTTCATCAAACTAACTAATTAAACTAACATCTCCTCCAAGGTAAGTGTAAATATAAAAGTGTAAGTATAAAAGTAAATGTAAGTGTAAATATAAAAGGACACCAATGGAAATATGTCACACTTGAATTTTTTGGGTTATCCTGGGTACTTTACACATATGCTGCTATGTATGATAATCTGTGTATGTAACTGTATTTGTGTATACCTGAATAAACTTACTTATTTATAAATTAAAATGTAAATATTTCTTATTTATAAATTAAAATGTAAATATTTCTTATTTATAAATTACATACATTAAGTGTGATGGTGGTGGTGGCCAAAACCTCCACCGCCACCAACACGGCTTCTCTCGGTGGCGGCCCTTGAACCCAACAACAACACTTACACTATTTACTCCTCTCATACATTGACATATTTTATTCATTCTATATTTTATTCATTCTATAGTATATATGTTTCTATGTTATTAATATTGTTTATAATGTCATATTAGATGAATTATGATAGATAAATAAGCCATAGAGATATTAGCCTCATATTGAAGCATAATAAACTCGCCTTCCTCTTGCCTCCTACCTACCTCCTACACCAACAAGAATCGATAAAGGTTAAGTGTGATGTTAAATGTTCATTTATCCATTTATTAGTGCTTTATATTTGTCATTGTTTTCTGTATATAAATTTATATTTTATCTTAAAAAAATGATTTTTTATTACTTTTGTCTGTCTGAAACGGATTAATTGGGTTTCCATTATTTCTTATGGGGAAATTCACGAATGGGATTCGCCATTCGTGAATTTCGCCAGTCGGCAGACTCTCTGGAACGGATTAATCACAAAACTCGGGGATCCACTGTAATTGTGTAAATAATGTCAGTGCATTCTTAAATTCAAATTAGACTGGCAAACTGGATGTCTGTTGGACAAATGACATCATTTGTGTACTCTGGAATATTGGCAAAAATAAAATATTTCTACTACTGAGATCAGTTTGAAGCTATTTTCAGTCTTGAAGCCAATGAAAATCATATCTTTCAGTAATATACCTTTCATTCTATCAATTGAGACAAAGAAACTGAGAATACAACATAACCATATGAATATATACTGCAAAGTCAGTGTTTTAAACCAAAAACTTAGTCACAATTTTTTCCTCATTATGCAGTGCGCTGCAGGACTTTTTATATGGTGCACACTTACTGCATAGACCCATTCTCTCACAGCTAATCTGAGTAAGCTGAGCTCATGGAGTTGTATTATGGGACCAATATTGGCTTCGAAACTGTTATATAACAGGACTGATGCCAAAAGGGTTAAGAAAAAAAAAGGATAATTATACAAGAGGTAGGGTGTAATGACAGTAGTTTGTTAGAATGTGTATTGTTAGATAAAAGACTGATGGGTAGATTTCAGGATGTGCATGTTTATAGAGGGGCCCAGGTATATCGCATCATTTGTTAGTTGAAGATAGGGATGCTGTGATTCTGTGCATTGGGCAGGGAAGTATGACATCTTGTAGGAGTGAGGAAGAGCCAGTTGTGTGTGTGTGGGGGGGGGGGGAAGTGTGTGTGGGGGGGGGGGAAGTGTGTGAGGCAGTAGGTAGAATGAAAGGGGGTAAAGCAGCTGGGATTGATGGGATAAAGACATTCGTTAAAAGCAGGTGGGGATGTAGTTTTGGAATGGTTGGTGCTTTTATTTAATGTATGGAATAGGGTCAGGTACCTAGGGATTGGCAGAGAGCATGCATAGTTCCTTTGTATAAAGGCAAAGGGGACCAAAGAGTGTAAAAATTATAAGGGAATAAGCCTTCTGAGTATATCTGGCAAAGTGTATGGTAAGGTTATTTTTGAAGGAGAGTAATATGGAGAGCAGGATCGCAGATGAACAAGGAGGCTTCAGGAAGGGTAGGGGGTGTGTAGAGCAAATGTTACAGTGAAGCATATAGGTAAACAATATTTAGATAAGGGTAAAGAGGTTTTTGCTGCATTTATGGATGCGGAAAAGGCATATGATAGGGTGGTTAGGAGAGCAATGTTGCAAATGTATGGAATAGGTGGTAGGTTATTGAAAGCAGTGACTCAGTGAGGCTCAGGTTAGTGTGTCTAAGAGAGGGAGACTATTTCTCAGTAAAAGTAGTCCTCAGACAGGGATGCGTGATGTCACCATGGTTTCTCAGCATATTTTTAGATAGGGTTGTAAGAAAAGTGAATGCTTGGATGTTGGCAACAGGTATGGGATTAGAGAGAGAAAGAATCTAACACAAAGTGGGAGTTGTCACAGTTGCTTTTTGCTAATGACACTGTGCTTTTGGGAGATTCTGAAGAGAGCTGGCAGAGGTTGGTGAAGAAGTTTGGAAGAGTATGTAAAAGAAGGAAATTAAAAATGAACATAAGAAAGAACTAAGTGATGAGGATAAAAATTTAGGTAATGAAAGATTGGATATCAAATTGGAGGGAGGGGGTATTCGGATATTTGGGAGTGGACTTCTCAGGAGATGGGTCTATGAAAAATAAGGTGAATCGTAGAATTGATGAGTGGGGAAAAAGGTGAGTGGATCACTGAGGAGTCTGGAGACAAAGAACATTATCCATGGAAGCAAAGAGGGGAATGTATTTGAGTATAGTGGTACCAATACTCTTGTATGGGTGTGAAGAATGGGTGGTGAATATTGCAATGAAGAGAAGGCTGGATTTAGTGATGTCATATCTGAGGGCAATGTGTGGTGTGAATATTATGCAGAGAATCTGTAGCTTGGAGATTAGAGAGAGGTGGGGGATTTCTAAAAGTATTATCCAGTGGGCTGAGGAGGGGTTGTTTAGGTGGTTCAGATATTTAGAGAGGATGGGACAAAATAGAATGACCTGGAGGGTGTTTAAATCTGTAGTGGAAGGAATGTGGGGTAGGGGTTGTCCTAGGAAAGGTTGGGGGGAGGGAGTTAGAGGTTTTGTGTGCAAGGGGCTTGGTCTTCAAGCAAGTGTATGAATGTATTAAGAGTGAGTGGAGATGAATGGTTTTTATGACTGACGTGCTGTTGGAGTGTGAGCAAAGTAACATTTATGAAGGGATTCAGGAAAACTGGTTAGCTGGATTTGAGTCCTGGAAATGTGAAGTACAGTGCCTGCTCTCTGAAGGAGGGGTGGAGATACGTTGCAGTTTTTGAACTGCAGTGTAGGTGTGCCTCTTTCTAGATAGTGATGGAGTGAATGTTGATGAAAGTGTTTCCTCTTTCTCGGGTCACCCTGCCTCAGTGGGAAAAGACTAATGTGTTAATAAAAAAAAAATATTCTATATGATTGAATTTTGTATAAGTCTTTTGATCATTAATGCGTATATTATGTTTGAGGTTCTCATTGTTTGCTTATTTGCTATTTGTGGTGTATTCTGGGAGTGTGTGTATTTTGGAGCAGATTTTACATCACCGCAAAGCTTTTGTGGTTTTTGGAAATTTTTTTAATAGTGATGGTTTTTTATTTTTACTAATTTCATTTACTTTGCACTGAAAATATAAAATATAAAAAAATCCAGATTATCCTAGATGTCTCAGACCTTGCAAACACTGTTTTTCTTTATTTTAACCATTAATTTGATGACCTGAAAGTGAGAGTTTTTGCATATTTTCAGAGACAAAATATATGTGTTGTCCATGTGTCTCTGGTGCCTCAACCATCATCCACTGGTGAGCACAAGACTAAACCCACTCAGTCTAGTGTGAGGGAACTGCGTGGCCTAGGGCTATCGCCGGACTTCATTGTATGCCGTTCAGAGAAGCCCATTGATCAATCTGTGAAACACAAGATTTCAAACTTCTGTCATGTTTCACCAGAAAAGGTTGGTTACAAATTTTACTACTAATTCATACAAGATGAAAGGCTACAAATATTGAAACATATGTTGCACATATTAATTACAGCCTCTTCTCACTTAATGATGGAATTCCGATCCTAAGACCACGTCAGTAAACGAATTTGTTACTAGGCAAGGAGCATACTATAATGGTAGTGGGTTGTGTTGACCATCTTTGATATCATTTTGATGTCACCTCTGCACCATTTATAACATTTTTAGTATATTTTTAATAAACAGAATAGAGGAAATCAGCTTTAATATACATTTAGGTATGCATACTGGTCAAGAGTCCATCATAAGTGAGTCGTCGGTAAATGAGTACATCGCTGAGTAAGGATAGGCTGTATTTAGTTTACATCCTAAAGATATGTTAACTTGCAGGCAAATCCTGTTAATTTTATGTATTTATGTGCTGTATTCAGAAATTGTAACTGCTCTTTCTGTATATATATTTATTCTTAAAGGAGACTACATACCACTTTACAACTTTCTTATTAGAGTTATGGCCCTGAAGAAGTTGTATATTTAATTTTTCATTTCTAAGTGTTGTAAAATGACAGTGGTGCTACTTAGCTGCATTGAGAAGTGAAGGTCATAGTAACGAGAGATCTTTGACATTTTGTGCAGTTTCAGGGATGCTGATTTATCTACATCCATTCATAGACTATTAGGTTTTTAAACTTTACTGCAGATCTTGAGTTTACCAATTTAAGAAAATATAGTGCTGAATTACCCTAACAAGTTCAGCACTTTCTGTGAATATATATTAATTGATTAAACAGTGCAAAAATGCATGAGGTGCTGAATATAACTACAACCTGCAGGCTTGCATAATTAACAACTTGCCACTCATCTGATCAGGTCAGTCAGTCTTGCTGCACAAGCTCTAATTGTTTCTAATTGTATGAATGGCCTATTTGTTCATACCAAACACTATGAGCAATTTCCATGGCACAGCCATCATCTTGAAGCATACCTAACAAAACCACTTTCTTCAATACCATCATAAATTCATACTTGGCATTGCTAGTATTCCTCTTAGGTTCCATGGTTAGCATTGAAAGGCAGTGTGTTGGAAATATTACCAATCATTTTGCAAATGAATGAAGCACAAGATGCTTCCTGATTGCAAATGTAGTTGTAGTGGTTAGTCAGTAGGACAGCTATGTAGGTCCATCCAAGCTGTTCTGGGGAAGGAAAAGATTCTACAGAAAGTAGTTCCGGAATTTTTTTGTAATTTTGTACAATAAAGCCTCTTATGATGGGATTGCACGTTTTATATACAGTAGGTGTTTCGCTTTACAGTATTCTCCTAATACGTACATTTCAAATTATGACCAAAACTTGCTATATGGCTCCCCTTGTCTTTCTAATATGGTCACCCCCCCCCCACCTGATTTGTTTACATTCTCCATGAGCACATCTCCATTATGTCTGGAAACTTTCTGAAATTTCAGGGTTTTTTAAAGTTATTGCATATTTTATATGTACTCCGATAATTATGCAGTGGAACCTTGGTTTTCGTGATTAATTCGTTCCAGAAAGTCTGACGAAAATCGAATTGTACGCAAACGGAAGCAATATTTCCCTTAAGAAATAATGTAAATCCAATTACTCCATTCCAGACGCCCAAAAATATTAATGAAATTTTTTTTATAGAGAATAACTATAGTTTTACATACAGAAAACAAAGAGAAATAAATACAGGTCTCCCTCAACATTCACGTTTTCAACTTTCGCGGGCTTCACACATCGCGAATTACCAACCGCCAAATTCCCAGCCGCCAAATCGTATTTAAGTTTCCCGCCACCTGCGAGTTCCTACTACCCTCCCTCCGACCCCCCCAACTGGCAGCCAGCCCTCCCACCAGTGTGGCGAGTGTTTTGTTTGTTCATTATTTACTATTAAACTACAGTATAAATAATGTAAACCCATTCATGATTGCATATTGGAATGACTATTTGGACAGGTATTGGACGGTGACATCATGTGTTGACTCTTGAACACAGCAAAGAATCAAACATTTCTGCTACTGCTAATAATAACAATAGTAATAATAATAATAATAATAATAATAATAATAATAATAAATACGATAAAATTGAAGAAAGAAATTGTACAAAAATACGAAGGAGTGGTTGACACATCGTCAATGTGGCCTTGTTTTGCTGGAGTGAGCATTAGTCTCCATGCTCTTCCAAACATTTCATAATAATTCATTGTGTTTGGTGCTTGTAGATTGAGTGCGACTGGAGTGGTAGAGGCAGTGGTTGGGGAAGCGGTTGAGGCATTGGGTGAGGCAGCGGTTGAGGCAGTGGGTGAGGCAGTGGTTGAGGCAGCGGTTGAGGCAGTGGGTGAGGCAGTGGTCAAGGCAGTGGTATTTAATAACATACATGTTAATAATAATAATAATAATAATAATAATAATAATAATAATAATAATAATAATAATAATACATGTTATTAGTAATATGTATTATTATTATTTATAACATGTTATTAAATACCACTGCCTCAACTGCTGCCTCTACCATTGCCTCAACTGCTGCCTCTACCAGTGCCTCAACCGCTGCCTCACCCACTACCTCAACCGCTGCCTCACCCACTGCCTCAACCACTGCCTCAACCATTGTTTCACCCACTGCCTCACCCACTGCCTCATGCACTGCCTCTACCATTGCC
This sequence comes from Cherax quadricarinatus, assembly GCF_038502225.1. Lineage (NCBI taxonomy): Eukaryota > Metazoa > Arthropoda > Malacostraca > Decapoda > Parastacidae > Cherax > Cherax quadricarinatus. The sequence goes on from NC_091293.1 coordinate 49,130,675, forward strand.
TCATGCACTGCCTCTACCATTGCCTCAACCATTGCCTCACCCATTGCCTCACCCACTGCCTCACCCACTGCCTCACCCACTGCCTCACCCACTGCCTCACCCACTGCCTCACCCACTGCCTCACCCACTGCCTCACCCACTGCCTCACCCACTGCCTCACCCACTGCCTCACCCACTGCCTCACCCACTGCCTCACCCACTGCCTCACCCACTGCCTCACCCACTGCCTCACCCACTGCCTCACCCACTGCCTCACCCACTGCCTCACCCACTGCCTCACCCACTGCCTCACCCACTGCCTCACCCACTGCCTCACCCACTGCCTCACCCACTGCCTCACCCACTGCCTCACCCACTGCCTCACCCACTGCCTCACCCACTGCCTCACCCACTGCCTCACCCACTGCCTCACCCACTGCCTCACCCACTGCCTCACCCACTGCCTCACCCACTGCCTCACCCACTGCCTCTACCATTGCCTCACCCACTGCCTCTACCATTGCCTCAACTGCTGACTCAACCACTGCCTCTACCATTGCCTCAACCACTGCCTCACCCACTGCCTCAACCGCTGCCTCACCCAATGCCTCAACCGCTTCCCCAACCACTGCCTCTACCACTCCATTCGCACTCAATCTACAAGCACCAAACACAATGAATTATTGTGAAATGTTTAGAAGAGCATGGAGATTAATGCTCACTCCAGCATAAACAAGGCCACACTGACGATGTGCCAACCACTCCTTCGTATTTTTGTACAATTTCCTTTTTCAATTCTATCATATTTATTATTATTATAATTTATTATTATTATTATTAGTATTATTACTACTACTACTATTGTTGTTATTAGCAGTAGCAGAAATGTTCGATTCTTTGCTGTGTTCAAGAGTCAACGCATGATGTCACCGTCCACTACCTGTCCGAATAGTCATTTCAATATGCAGTCATGAACGGGTTTACATTATTTATACTGTAGTTTAATAGTAAATAATGAACAAACAAAACACTCACCACACTGGTAGGAGGGCTGGCTGGCAGTTGGGGGGGGGTCGGAGGGAGGGTAGTAGGGACTCGCAGTGGTCGAGGAAGTGGAGGCAGTGGTGGAGGCAGTGGTATTTAATAACATACATGTTATTAAACCATAACATGTATGTATTTAGTACAATTTACGATGTTTTCATGTATTTTATGATTGTGCATGGTTCAACAAGTTAAGGAAGAAGTATTGTATTATATTTCCCTACAATATATTGGGGCACCAAACATTCGCGATTTTTCAACATTCACAAGGCTCTTGATCCCCTAACCCTCGGCGAATGTTGAGGGAGACTTGTATACGTAAATGACTAATGAAATGGATAAATGAACATTTAACATCACTCTTACCTTTATTGAAGACTCTTGTTGGCGTATGGAAGATGGCAGGGAGGTAAAAGGGAGGAGGAGAGGTTATTGTTTGGAAGGGGAATCCCCCTCCATAAGGACTTCAGGTATCAAGGCCCTATCCAGGATTACTTCCCTTCTTTGTCTTTTACTGGCACTAGGACCAGCTTGAGAGTCACTGTACCCCTGTTGCATAAAAAATCTGTCCAGAGAGGTCTTTTTCTGGTGTCTCTGTAAGATTTTCCTAAAATGGGGCATGGCATTGTCATTGAACTTGTTGCAGACATGGCTTGCAACAGCTTTAAGGTGATATTTCTCCACAAAACTTTGCAACTCATTCCACTTTGCACACATGTCCTTAATCACTGAAGAAGGCACATTCTTGAATTCTGTTGTTTCTTGCCTTCTTTATCAAAGGGCTGGCACTTGGAACTTTGGCCCCTTGGTGGCTTATTTAGCAGTCACAATCAATCAACAGGCACAAAGAACAATGGACTATTATGAAATGTTTCTTATGAATGCGCAGGGTAATGCTCACTCGACGAGAAACACATCCAGACTGAGTCAGAACGCGTGAGATGCTTTGTGTGGGCACGAGCAGGTGGATGCATTTGGTACGGCGGACCACTATCAACTCAACAACAACAGAGTGGATGAACGAAAACTGGGACAAAATTTTGATGAAAAAAAGTCATCGAAAACCGAATTTGACGAAAACCAGGGCAAATGAAAACTGAGGTTCCACTGTACTTATGTGTACCTGTATCTAAATAAACTTACACACTGTCCTGGCGTGCAGGTACAAATTAAAAATCACTAAGAGTGTCCCTCTAGTCTTGACGCCATAGTAGTGATACTAATACGTAATAATAATCACTCTTGGGCACATTAAATTCTTATTTTACATTAATATAGACATTTTCATTAATCCGTCTGATATTTTCTTCAAAATTATATAAGAAACACATTACATAGCATATAAACATGATACACCCACAGTACAATAAATTTCACATAAATATGAGGTGTTGTAGCTAGGTGGAGGGGAAACATTACGTTTTCTCTGGTCCAGCACCAGAGAAAACGTGTATGAATCTGCGTTTGGCCGAGTCACTCCCCTTAACACATTCTGCTTTGTTTAAAATTCTCGACATGGATTCTTCTCATTACTACTTCCTTCGTTTATGATGGCATCTTAAGGTAGTTGTTACAAATGATTACACTCAGTGAGCAAGGTATGCCGATGATAATAACGTGGCTTTGGGCAACGTTTAATACCGTATAGCTATGTGGGTAGGTGTAGCTATGTAGCCCAGGTGGACTACATAGCGACATCTACCGGCTACCTACACGTGACTCCCTACAAATAAATACTACTTGTCTCTCATTCTCCATTAAGACTACATGTATTTTAGGTTAAATAATGAGTATACTGTATGTGTATTTTATATCTGTGGGCTGCTTTAAATATTGTAGATGAACAAGGAGGCTTTAGGAAAGGTAGGGGGTGTGTAGACCAAGTGTTTACAGTGAAACATAAAAGTGAACAGTATTTAGATAAGGGTAAAGAGGTTTTTGTGGCATTTCTGGATTTGGAAAAGGCATATGACAGGGTGTAGGTAGTAGGTTGGTAGACAGCAACCGCCCAGGGAGGTACTACCGTCCTGCCAAGTGAGTGTAAAACGAAAGCCTGTAATTGTTTTACACGATGGTAGGATTGCTGGTGTCTTTTGTCTGTCTCATAAACATGCAAGATTTCAGGTACGTCTTGCTACTTCTACTTACACTTAGGTCACACTACACATACATGTACAAGCATATATATACACACACCCCTCTGGGTTTTCTGCTATTTTCTTTTTAGTTCTTGTTCTTGTTTATTTCCTCTTATTCCCATGGGGAAGTGGAAGAGAATTCTTCCTCCACAAGCCATGCGTATTGTAAGGGGCGACTAAAATGCGGGAGCAAGGGGCTAGTAACCCCTTCTCTTGTATAAATTACTAAATTTAAAAAGAGAAACTTTTATTTTTCTTTTTGGGCCACCCTGCCTCGGTGGGATATGGCTGGTTTGTTGAAAGAAAGAAGAGAGATGACAGGGTGGATATGGGGGCAATGTGGCAGATGTTGCAGGTGTATGGTATAGGAGGTAGGTTACTGAAAGCAGTGAAGAGTTTTTATGAGGATATTGAGGCTCAGGTTAGAGTATGTAGGAGAGAGGGAGATTATTTCCCAGTAAAAGTAGGCCTTAGACAAGGATGTGTGATGTCACCGTGGTTGTTCAATATAATTATAGATGGGGTTGTAAAAGAAGTGAATGCAAGGATCAAACACAAAGTGGGAGTTGTCACAGTTGCTCTTTGGGAGATTCTGAAGAGAAGTTGCAGAGGTTGGTGGATGAATTTAGTAGGGTATGTAAAAGAAGAAAGTTAAAAGGAAATATAGGTAAGAGTAAGGTGATGAGGATAAAAAGATGAGGTGATGAAAGATTGGATATCAGATTGGAGGGAGAGAGTATGGAGGAGGTGAATGTATTCAGATATTCAGGAGTGGACATGTCAGGAGATGGGTCTATGAAGGATGAGGTGAATCATAGAATTGATAAGGAAAAAAGGGGTGAGTGGTGCACTTAGGAATCTGTGGAGACAAAGAACTTTGTCCATGGCAGCAAAGAGGGGAATGTATGAGAGTATAGTTGTACCAACACACTTGTATGGGTGAAGCATGGGTGATGAATGTTGCAACGAGGAGGAGGCTGGAGGCAGTGGAGATGTCATGTCTGAGGGCAATGTGTGGTGTGAATATAATGCAGAGAATTCGTAGTTTGGAAATTAGGAGAAGGTGTGGGATTACCAAAGCTATTATCCAGAGGGCTAAGGAGGGGTTGTTGAGGTGGTTCGGACATGTAGAGAGAATGGAACAAAACAGAATGACTTCGAGAGTGTATAAATCTGTTGTGGAGGGAAGGCGGGGTAGGGAGTGGCCTAGGAAGGGTTGGAGGGAGGGGGTAAAGGAGGTTTTGTGTGTGAGTGAATGGAGACAAATGGTTTTTAATACTTGATGTGCTGTTGGAGTGTGAGCAAAGTAACATTTATGAAGGAACTTAGGGAAACCAGCAGGCTGGACTTGAGTCCTGGAGATGGGAAGTACATACAGTGTCTGGACTCTGAAGGAGGGGGTGTTAATGTTGCAGTTGTATAACTTTACCTGGAGTTTACCTGGAGAGAGTTCTGGGGCTCAACGCCCCCGAGGCCCGGTCTGTGACCAGGCCTCATGGTGGAACAGGGCCTGATCAACCAGGCTGTTACTGCTGGCTGCACGCAATCCAATATACGAGCCACAGCCCAGCTTGTCAGGTACTGACTTTAGGTGCCTGTCCAGTGCCTGCTTGAAGACAACCAGGGATCTATTGGTAATCCCCCTTATGTATGCTGGGAGGCAGTTGAACAGTCTTGGGGCCCCTGACACTTATTGTGTTGTCTCTTAGCGTGCTAGTGACACCCCTGCTTTTCATTGGGGGGATGTTGCAACGTCTTCCGAGTCTTTTGCTTTCGGAGAGTGTGTTTTTCGTGTGCAAGTTTGGTACTAGTCCCTCTAGGATTTTCTAGGTGTATATAATCATGTATCTCTCCTGCCTGCATTCCAGGGAGTACAGGTTCAGGAACTTTAAGCGCTCCCAGTAATTGAGATGTTTTATCTTAGTTATGCGTGCTCTGAAGGTTCTCTGTACATTTTCTAGGTCAACAATTTCAACCTGCCTTGAAAGGTGCTGTTAGTGTGCAGCAATATTCCAGCCTAGATAGAACAAGCGACCTGAAGAGTGTCATCATGGGCTTGGCATCCCTAGTTTTGAAGGTTCTCATTATCCTGTCATTTTTCTAGCAGATGCGATTGATACAATGTTATGGTCCTTGAAGGTGAGATCCTCCGACATGATCACTCCCAGGTCTTTGATGTTAGTTTTTCGCTCTATTGTGTGGCTGGAATTTGTTTTATACTCTGACGAAGCTTTAATTTCCTCATGTTTACCATATCGGAGTAATTGAAATTTCTCATCGTTGAACTTCGTGTTGTTTTCTGCAGCCCATTGAAAGATTTGGTTGATGTCCACCTGGAGCCTTGCAGTGTCTGCAATGGAAGACACTGTCATGCAGATTCGGGTGTCATATGCAAAGGAAGACAGGGTGCTGTGGCTTACATCTTTGTCTATGTCAGATATGAGGATGAGGAACAAGATGGGAGCGAGTACTGGGCCTTGTGGAACAGAGCTTTTCACCGTAGCTGCCTCAGACTTGACTCTGTTTACTACTACTACTCTTTGTGTTCTATTTTTGAGGAAGTTATAGATCCACCTACCAATTTTTCCTGTTATTCCTTTAGCATGCATTTTGTGCATTATTACGCCATGGTCACTCTTGTTGAAGGTTTTTACAAAGTCTGTGTATGTATTACATCTGCATTCTTTTTGTCTTTAGTGCATCTAGAACCTTGTCGTAGTGGTCCAGTAGTTAGGACAGACAGGAGCGACCTGTTCTAAATCCATGTTGCCCTGGGTTGTGTAATTGATGGGTATCTAGATGGGTGGCGATCTTGCTTCTTAGGACCCTTTCAAAGATTTTTATGATATGGGATGTTAACGCTATCGGTCTGTAGTTCTTTGCTATTGCTTTACTTCCCCTTTGTGGAGTGGGGCTATGTCTGCTGTTTTTAGTAACTGTGGGACGACCCCAGTGTCCATGCTCCCTCTCCATAGGTTGTTAAAAGCATGTGATATGGGCTTTTTGCAGTTCTTGATGAACACGGAGTTCCACGAGTCTGGCCCTGGGGCAGAGTGCATGGGCATGTCATGTATTGCCTATTCGAAGTTATTTGGTGTCAGGATAACATCAGATAGGCTTGTGTTTACCAAATTCTGTGGCTCCTCATAAAAAATTCATTTAGATCTTCAACTCTCAGTCTGGATAGCGGCTTGCTAAAGACTGAGTCATATTGGGACTTGATTAGCTCACTCATTTCCTTGCTGTCATTTGTGTAAGACCCATCTTGTTTAAGTAGGGGCCCGATACTGGATGTTGTTCTCAACTTTGATTTGGCATAAGAAAAGAAATACTATGGGTTTTTTTCGATTTCATTTATGGCTTTTAGTTCTTCCCACGATTCCTGACTCCTGTAAGATTCCTTTAGCTTAAGTTCGATGTTTGCTATTTCTCTGACCAGTGTCTCCCTGTGCATTGCAGATATATTGGCCTCTTTTAGCCGCTCTGTTATTCTTTTCCGTCGCCTGTAAAGGGAGCACCTGTCTCTTTCTATTTTACATTTTTTTTTTTCCCAACAAGTCGGCTGTCTCCCACCGAGGCAGGGTGACCCAAAAAGAAAGAAAATCCCCAAAAAGAAAATACTTTCATCATCATTCAACACTTTCACCTCACTTACACATAATCACTATTTTTGCAGAGGTACTCAGAACACAGTTTAGAAGCATATGCGTATAAAGATACACAACATATCCCTCCAAACTCCTCCTTTTTCTTAAAGGAATATGCCTTGAGCATACATCGAGTGCCACAGAGTTAATCTGTTCTAGGCATAAGTTGGGGTCTATGTTGCTTAGTCTATCTTTCCAGCTTATATCATTTAGGACTTGGTTTACTTGGACCCACTTTATGTTCTTGTTATTGAAGTTGAATTTGGTGGAGGCTCCCTCGTGACTGATCCCATTTTGTTGGTCTGGGGCTCTGCTTATACATGTCTGAACCTCGATTATGCTGTGATCCGAGTATATTGTTTTTGATATGGTGACATTTCGTATCAGACTATCATTGTTAGTGAAGATGAGGTCCAGTGTATTCTACAGTCTAGTAGGCTCTATTATTTGTTGGTTTAAGTTGAATTTTGTGCAGAGATTTAAAAGCTCGTGTGTATGTGAGAGTTCTCGTCTGTGCTTCCTCCTGGTGTTATCACTGCAACAACATTATTTGCTATATTCCTCCAATTTAGGTGCCTTAAGTTGAAATCCCCCAGGAGCAAGATGTTGGGGGCAGGAGCTGGAAGGTTTTCCAGACAGTGGTCAATTTTCAACAGCTGCTCTTGGAATTGTTGGGATGTTGTATCCGAAGGCTTGTAGACTATCACAATGACTAGATTTTGGTTCTCGATCTTTTCCGCTAAAACTTCAACTACATCATTTGAGGCATTAAGCAGTTCTGTGCAAATAAGTGACTCTGCGATATACAGGCCAACTTCCCCCCCCCTTTGCCTGTTCACTCTGTCGCATCTGTATAGATTGTAATCTGGGATCCATATTTCGTTGTCCAAGTGATCCTTTATGTGGGTCTCAGTGAAGGCCGCAAAGATTGCATTTGCCTCTGCAAGCAGTCCATGGATGAAAGGTATTTTGTTGTTCGTTGCTGGCTTTAGACCCTGTATATTTGCAAAGAAGAATGTCATCTGATTGGTGGTACTGAGGGAAGGCCTTTTTTTCTGGCACTAATATCTCTATCTATCGCTTTGGAGTGGAGGCCATCGACTGTGATTCCACTCCATAAATGACTGGATTTGGTGTACCATTTCTGCCATTTCCTGCCAGTTCTTTTGCCTTCCTGATACTAAAAAACCTCTTCCTTTTGAGTGGCTGTGGCTACCCAGGTTTTCCCATGGTCTGGATGTTTTGTATCTTTTTGTCCCCTTTAGATGGTGTGCCTGGCAATATAAGTTATAACACTGTCTTTCCTGTACAGAAGAGGGACACATTTCAGGGTGAAGAAGCTTACAGGAAGGGAGTTTACATTTTCCTGTTGTCATATGGGCATGGCATTTTCTAGGGAGGTCAAAGTTGCACGTCCCATCTGTTTTTCCAGATTTCCCATGCCTGCAGATACCAAGTGCATAATATGTGCACAGGCTTGGTTTCCGTTTGCCTTGGATTTTTGTGACTATTCCCTGTTGGTGCATGTTTTTCTGTCTCAGTCCTATCCTCACTAGTACTAACAATGGAGCTCTCACCAGTTGTTTCTGGTAATTTTTTTTTTTCCTATTATCACACTGGCCGATTCCCACCAAGGCAGGGTGGCTCGAAAAAGAAAAACTTTCACCATCATTCACTCCATCACTGTCTTGCCAGAAGGGTGCTTTACACTACAGTTTTTGAACTGCAACATTAACACCCCTCCTTCAGAGTGCAGGCACTGTACTTCCCATCTCCAGGACTCAAGTCCGGCCTGCCGGTTTCCCTGAACCCCTTCATAAATGTTACTTTGCTCACACTCCAACAGCACGTCAAGTATTAAAAACCATTTGTCTCCATTCACTCCTATCAAACACGCTCACGCATGCCTGCTGGAAGTCCAAGCCCCTCGCACACAAAACCTCCTTTACCCCCTCCCTCCAACCTTTCCTAGGCCGACCCCTACCCCGCCTTCCTTCCACTACAGACTGATACACTCTTGAAGTCATTCTGTCTTGCTCCATTCTCTCTACATGTCCGAACCACCTCAACAACCCTTCCTTAGCCCTCTGGACAACAGTTTTGGTAATTCCGCACCTCCTCCTAACTTCCAAACTACGAATTCTCTGCATTATATTCACACCACACATTGCCCTCAGACATGACATCTCACTGCCTCCAGCCTTCTCCTCGCTGCAGCATTCATTACCCATGCTTCACACCCATATAAGAGCATTGGTAAAACTATACTTTCATACATTCCCCTCTTTGCCTCCAAGGACAAAGTTCTTTGTCTCCACAGACTCCTAAGTGCACCACTCACCCTTTTCTCCTCATCAATTCTATGATTCACCTCATCTTTCATAGACCCATCCGCTGACACGTCCACTCCTAAATATCTGAATACATTCATCTCCTCCATACTCTCTCCCTCCAATCTGATATCCAATCTTTCATCACCTAATCTTTTTGTTATCCTCATAACCTTACTCTTTCATGTATTGACTTTTAATTTTCTTCTTTTGCACACCCTACCAAATTCATCCACCAATCTCTGCAACTTCTCTTCAGAATCTCCCAAGAGCACAGTGTCATCAGCAAAAAGCAACTGTGACAACTCCCACTTTATGTTTGATTCTTTATCTTTTAACTCCACGCCTTTTTCCAAGACCCTCGCATTTACTTCTCTTACAACCCCATCTATAAATATATTAAACAACCACGGTGACATCACACATCCTTGTCTAAGGCCTACTTTTACTGGGAAATAATTTCCCTCTTACCTACATACTCTAACTTGAGCCTCACTATCCTCGTAAAAACTCTTCACTGCTTTCAGTAACCTACCTCCTACACCATACACCTGCAACATCTGCCACATTGCCCCCCTATCCACCCTATCATATGCCTTTTCCAAATCCATAAATGCCACAAAGACCTCTTTAGCCTTATCTAAATACTGTTCACTTATATAGTTCACTGTAAACATCTGGTCCACACACCCCCTACCTTTCCTAAAGCCTCCTTGTTCATCTGCTATCCTATTCTCCGTCTTACTCTTAATTCTTTCAATAATAACTCTACCATACACTTTACCAGGTATATATAATTTTTGCACTCTCTTGTCCCCTTTGCCTTTATACAAAGGCACTATGCATGCTCTCTGCCAATCCCTAGGTACCTTACCCTCTTCCATACATTTATTAAATAATTGCACCAACCACTCCAAAACTATATCCCCACCTGCTTTTAACATTTCTATCTTTATCCCATCAATCCCGGCTGCCTTACCCCCTTTCATTTTACCTACTGCCTCACGAACTTCCCCCACACTCACAACTGGCTCTTCCTCACTCCTACAAGATGTTATTCCTCCTTGCCCTATACACGAAATCACAGCTTCACTATCTTCATCAACATTTAACAATTCCTCAAAATATTCCTTCCATCTTCCCAATACCTCTAACTCTCCATTTAATAACTCTCCTCTCCTATTTTTAACTGACAAATCCATTTGTTCTCTAGGCTTCCTTAACTTGTTAATCTCACTCCAAAACTTTTTCTTATTTTCAACAAAATTTGTTGATAACATCTCACCCACTCTCTCATTTGCTCTCTTTTTACAGTGCTTCACCACTCTCTTAACCTCTCTCTTTTTCTCCATATACTCTTCCCTCCTTGCATCACTTCTACTTTGTAAAAACTTCTCATATGCTAACTTTTTCTCCCTTACTGCTCTCTTTTCACCATCATTCCACTAATCGCTCCTCTTCCCTCCTGCACCCACATTCCTGTAACCACAAACTTCTGCTGAACTCTCTAACACTACATTTTTAAACCTACCCCATACCTCATCGACCCCATTGCCTATGCTCTCATTAGCCCATCTATCCTCCAATAGCTGTTTATATCTTACCCTAACTGCCTCCTCTTTTAGTTTATAAACCTTCACCTCTCTCTTCCCTGATGCTTCTATTCTCCTTGTATCCCATCTACCTTTTACTCTCAGTGTAGCTACAACTAGAAAGTGATCTGACATATCTGTGGCCCCTCTATAAACATGTACATCCTGAAGTCTACTCAACAGTCTTTTATCTACCAATACATAATCCAACAAACTACTGTCATTTCGCCCTACATCATATCTTGTATACTTATTTATCCTCTTTTTCTTAAAATATGTATTACCTGTAACTAAACCCCTTTCTATACAAAGTTCAATCAAAGGGCTCCCATTATCATTTACACCTGGCACCCCAAACTTTCCTACCACACCCTCTCTAAAAGTTTCTCCTGCTTTAGCATTCAGATCCCCTACCACAATTACTCTCTCACTTGGTTCAAAGGCTCCTATACATTCACTTAACATCTCCCAAAATCTCTCTCTCTCCTCTACATTCCTCTCTTCTCCAGGTGCATACACGCTTATTATGACCCACTTTTCGCATCCAACCTTTACTTTAATCCACATAATTCTTGAATTTACACATTCATATTCTCTTTTCTCCTTCCGTAACTGATCCTTCAACATTACTGCTGCCCCTTCCTTTGCTCTAACTCTCTCAGATACTCCAGATTTAATCCTGTTTATTTCCCCCCACCGAAACTCCCCTACCCCCTTCAGCTTTGTTTCGCTTAGGGCCAGGACATCCAACTTCTTTTCATTCATAACATCAGCAATCATCTGTTTCTTGTCATCCGCACTACATCCACGCACATTCAAGCATCCCAGTTTTATAAAGTTTTTCTTCTCCTCTTTTTTATTAAATGTCTACAGGAGAAAGGGTTACTAGCTCATTGCTCCCGGCATTTTAGTCGCCTCATACGACACGCATGGCTTACGGAGGAAAGATTCTTTTCCACTTCCCCATGGACAATAGAAGAAATAAAGAAGAACAAGAGCTATTTAGAAAAGGAGAAAAACCTAGATGTATGTATATATATACATGTGCATGTCTGTGAAGTGTGACCAAAGTGTAAGTAGGAGTAGCAAGATATCCCTGTTATCTAGCGTGTTTATGAGACAGAAAAATATATCCTCACTATTACTAGTGGAGTCTCCTTGTTTGCTATCTCCTGTGGTATTACTAGTTTGTAATATTGGTTTTATCTTGTCCTTGACTACACTTGTTTCCCCACTACACCTCCTGTCTCCCTCGAGGCCACTAATATGGATTTCACCATGCATACAGTTACTGTCTACCAGGGCAGCACCTCCAGGCTTACAGTTCCTGACTACCTGGCCAGCACCTCCAGACATACAGTTACTGTCAGCCAGGACATCATCCGCACCAAGGGCGATAGCACCATCCTGCCCAGACTTTATTTTCCCATCTGTTATAGAATGCTTCCAGGCTTTCTAAGAAGGGTGCTTTGATGTTTTCCTCTTTTAATACCAATGTGATTTTAGTCCACAGATTGATCTCATTTGGGCATACCCAAAAACACTTGCCTGATTTAATACCTCTTGTAGATAATTCTTGGATAGCTGCACAGGGGGCGTGACACCAGTTTCCACAAAGGATACATAAAATCCATGTGGATGCTCATTTGTTTGTTTGGTTGCAGATCACACAGGATTTCATAATGTGATTTTAATGGTTGATTTACTGTAATTCTACTAATCTCTTTGAATATTCTGCTAATAGCCTCCTTAAAGTAAAGATCTGGCTATTTGTATTTCTATTTGTATACAGTAGGGCCCCACTTATACGGTGGGTTAGGTTCCAGGCTGTCGCCGGAAAGCAGACATCGCCGGAAGGCAGAACGCCATTTATTTCCATTTATAAATGCATATAAATGCCAGACAACAAATTTACACTAAATTATATTAAGTTAGTAATAGAACTAGGCATTAAAAACACACAAAGTAAAATACATTCACAGTATATTCATTACTTAAAGTATTTGTAATCTTAATGTAGGGAGAGAGGTGAGTAGTACTTATTTGTAGGAAGTCAGGTGCAGGTAGCCCAGGTGTAGGTAGCCCTGGTTCCCAGTCTCATACTTAATATACGATATTTAAAACATCCCAGAGAGGTAAAATTCACATAACAGAACACTCATTATTTACTTTAAAATGTTTAGTCTTAATATAGGAAGAGAGGTGAGTAGTATTTATTTGTAGGAAGTCAGTGTAGGTAGCCGGTAGGTGTAGCCCACCTGGGCTACACCTACCGGCTACCTACACTGTGGCCCAGAGCCTTATTATTAACCCTTTGAGGGTTTTGGTCGTACTAGTACGTTTTACGCGTAGGGGTTTTTGACGTACTAGTACTCATAAATTCTAGCGGCCTCAAATCTAGTGGGAGAAAGCTGGTAGGCCTTCATATGAAAGAATGGGTCTATGTGGTCAGTGTGCACCGTCTAAAAAAAATCCTGCAGCACACAGTGCATAATGAGAAAAAAAAAACTTTGACCATTTTTTTTTATTAAATCAGCGACTTTGCAGTGTATTTTCGTATGGTATTTATTGTTGTATTCTAGTTTTCTTGGTCTCATTTTATAGAATGGAAGACATATTACAGAAATTGAGATGATTTTGACTGGTTTTACAATGAAAGGTGCCTTGAAATTGAGCTCAAAGTAGCAGAAATGTTCGATTTTTACCAAACTTCAAAAGTAAACAAATCGTGCCAAGCGTGCAATACACGTCAACTGGTGAGTCTAATATTCTTTCACAAGTGCACCAATAATATTTATACCATTTTTTACACTAATGCAGTAGTCTGCATAACAGTAAATCTTATATTTTTTGAGAAAATAAAAATTCAAAGTGGAAAGCAAAAGAATATAAGAGGGGCCTTGAGACGTGACTAATGACTAGAGGAAATGTCATTTTAGTGCCAGGAATCTCTTTCTTGTTTATTCTGGACCCTATTCGGAAATTGGCATCTTTTGAAATTTGTGTGAAATTGGCAAAATTGCTAAATTCCGACCACTGTACTGGATAGTTGAATTTCATAAATGGGTGGTTTCTTGCACCCATTCGATAGAAAAAATGGAGTTCTAACGAAATATTCATGTTTTTTGTCGACTAGTACAGTGAAATTGGCTGAAAATGGGGCTCAAAGTGGGCAAAATCGCCGATGCGTAAACATCGCCGAGACCGCTAACTTTGCGAGAGCATAATTCCGTAAGTTTTCTATCAAATTTCAAACTTTTGGTGTCTTTATGATCGGGAAAAGATTCTCTATCTTTTCATAAGAGAAAATAATTTTTTTTTTTTTTTAAATTTGGCCGACCCTGAGAACGAGTTTCGGAGAGGGCCTGTCGACCCTCAAAGGGTTAACATCGACATGCCTTGTTCACTGAATTTAATCATTTGTAACAACTACCTTTAGATGCCATCATAAACGAAGGTAGAAGTAATGAATAATTCATGGCGAAAATTGTAAACAAAAGCGGAGTGATGGAGTGGCTGGGCCAAACGCAGATTTATACACGTTTTCTCTGATGGCTGAGCAGAGAAAACGTAATGTTGTCCCTTCACCTGGCTACCACACAGGTCCACAAGTATTATTATCAGAGCACACACAAAATATGCAATAACTGCCAGACAACAAGTTTACACTAACTTATATTAAGTTAGCAATAGAAATAGACATTAATAACACAATAAAAGGTAAGATACACACAGAGTACACTTATCTTACCTTAAAATAATAATACAATGGAACCTCATATATCGAACTTAATCCGTTCCAAGAGTTAGTTCTAAATTCGAAAAGTCTGAAAAGCGAAGCAATATTTCCCATAAAAAATGGAAATACATGTACAATTAATCCGTTCCAGAAACCCAAAAATATTCACAAAAAAAATACATTTTATAGAGATTAATTATAGTTGTACATACACACATCAAATATAGTGTTCAATTATGTATTAATAAATTTAAATAAACATATAAAATAACATTTTTACTTACATTTATTGAAGATTGGTGATGGCATCTGGAAGATAGGGAGGGGGAGAGAGAGGGAGCTGGGGCTAGTGTTTGGAAGGAGAATCCCCCTCCATGAGGACTTCAGGTATAAAAGCCCTCTCTGGGGTTACTTCCCCTCTCTGTATTTTATTGCCACTAGGACCAGCTTGAGAGTCACTGGACCCCTGTCTCACAAAATAACTGCCTACAGTCCTCTGTTTCTGTCTCACAAAATAACTGTCCACAGTCCTCTGTACATCCTGGCAAGCTCAATAAGTCTCGCACCACTCTCATACTAATGTATTATTTCCTTCTTCACATCTATGATATTTCTCACTTTCTTTACTACAGGGAAACCACTAGAAAGTTTCTTAGGGCCCGTGGTGGCTTATTTCACAGTCCCACAAGCACTAAACACAATGAAATAATCGTAAAATGTTTGAATGAGAGCGCAGGTTAGTGTTCACTCAAACATCAACAAAACCAGACTGGCTCATGGCGCCTGCGCATGGACGCGGACGGAGTGGGCTGGCGGACAGGTCCTGTACCCGGTGCTTCAAAAATAGGGGCGAGTTTGATAATAGGGACAAAGTTGGTTCGAGAAAAGAGTTCGATTTTCGAAAAGTTCGGTAAGTGATACGTTTGAAATTTGAGGTTCCACTGTATTAATGTGTGAGAGGTGAGTGGCAGGGTGTTTATTGAATAAAATCAGAATGGCACACTATCATCCTCTAACTTGGCACTTAAAGCAAGAGGCTTACGATTTCTCTTTTTATCACAGCTAACCTTAGACACCATCGTCACTGAGAGCCAACTAGTTAACGAAAGAGTAAACGAGAGAGAGAATGAGATACAGAGTTGAGACAATGTAAAAACACAAACTGAACAGGTAGTGGACGATCACTTGGTCAGGCGAAATAAATGCGTATTAATATGTGCCTACTTTTAGTTCATTCACGTCCGTTTGTAAGAGTTTGTAAAACATTTACCTCAATATTTTTTTATTATAATAATAATTACCTCACAATACAAATACTCTTACATTGTGTACAAATTGTACAAGTTAGTTCAGAATAAACAAACAGCAACACACCATTTTTAGAGTGAATGAAGATACTGTAGTAATAATAATAATGTTATTATTAATAATATTATTATTATTATTATAATATAAAGCACTAAACCCACAAGGGTCGTGAATTGCTATATAGAGAGTAAAGGCATATGAAAAGAATATTTTTCTACAGTTATCCCCCAGTTTGACTAGAGAAAATGTAATTCTTCCGACACTACCTACACATCTGCTTTGTAAACAAGTCTCGTATTTACATAAATTTTTATTCTGTGAGTGTATGTATCATGTTTATATGCTATGTAATGGGTTTCATATATAATTTTGAGGGAAATATCGTAGATGGATTAATGAAAATGCCTATACAGTGGACCCCTGGTTAACGATATTTTTTCATTCCAGAAGTATGTTCAGGTGCCAGTACTGACCGAATTTGTTCTCATAAGGAATATTGTGAAGTAGATTAGTCCATTTCAGACCCCCAAACATACACGTACAAATGCACTTACATAAATACACTTACATAATTGGTTGCATTGGGAGGTGATTGTTAAGTGGGGGTCCACTGTATTGATGTAAAATAAGACATTTAGTGTGCCCAAGAGTGATTATTGTTACGTAGTATTGGCATCATGAGTAGAGAGAGACTTAGCGATTTTAATGTGTACCTGCACACCAGCACAGTGTGTAAGTATATTTAGGTACAGGTACACATGAGTATAATTATCAGAGTGCACAAAATATGCAGTAACTTTAAAACACTTCAAATTTTGGAAAGTTACCTGACATAATAGATGTGGTCACGAAAAATGTAAACAAACCGGGTGGGGGGCGCCGTATTTGAAAGACCGCTTGCCGTATAGCAAATTTTGGTCATAATTTGACATCGGCGTATTAGCGGAACGCCGTAAGGCGGGGCCTTACTGTATTTTTTTTTTTTTTTCAACAAGTCGGCCGTCTCCCACCGAGGCAAGGTGACCCAAAAAAGAAAGAAAATCCCCAAAAAGAAAATACTTTCATCATCATTCAACACTTTCACCACACTCGCACATTATCACTGTTTTTGCAGAGGTGCTCAGAATACAACAGTCTAGAAGCATAAACATATAAAGATACACAACATATCCCTCCAAACTGCCAATATCCCAAACCCCTCCTTTAAAGTGCAGGCATTGTACTTCCCATTTCCAGGACTCAAGTCCGACTATATGAAAATAACCGGTTTCCCTGAATCCCTTCACTAAATATTACCCTGCTCACACTCCAACAGATCGTCAGGTCCCAAGTACCATTCGTCTCCATTCACTCCTATCTAACACGCTCACGCACGCTTGCTGGAAGTCCAAGCCCCTTACCCACAAAACCTCCTTTACCCCCTCTCTCCAACCCTTTCGAGGACGACCCCTACCCCGCCTTCCTTCCCCTATAGATTTATATGCTTTCCATGTCATTCTACTGTGATCCATTCTCTCTAAATGACCAAACCACCTCAACAACCCCTCTTCTGCCCTCTGACTAATACTTTTATTAACTCCACACCTTCTCCTAATTTCCACACTCCGAATTTTCTGCATAATATTTACACCACACATTGCCCTTAAACAGGACATCTCCGCTGCCTCCAACCGTCTCCTCGCTGCTGCATTTACCACCCAAGCTTCACACCCATATAAGAGTGTTGGTACTACTATACTTTCATACATTCCCTTCTTTGCCTCCATAGATAACGTTTTTTGACTCCACATATACCTCAACGCACCACTCACCTTTTTTTCCCTCATCAATTCTATGATTAACCTCATCCTTCATAAATCCATCCGCCGACACGTCAACTCCCAAGTATCTGAAAACATTCACTTCTTCCATACTCCTCCTCCCCAATTTGATATCCAATTTTTCTTTATCTAAATCATTTGACACCCTCATCACCTTACTCTTTTCTATGTTCACTTTCAACTTTCTACCTTTACACACATTCCCAAACTCATCCACTAACCTTTGCAATTTTTCTTTAGAATCTCCCATAAGCACAGTATCATCAGCAAAAAGTAACTGTGTCAATTCCCATTTTGAATTTGATTCCCCATAATTTAATCCCACCCCTCTCCCAAACACCCTAGCATTTACTTCCTTTACAACCCCATCTATAAATATATTAAACAACCATGGTGACATTACACATCCCTGTCTAAGACCTACTTTTACCGGGAAGTAGTCTCCCTCTCTTCTACACACCCTAACCTGAGCCTCACTATCCTCATAAAAACTCTTTACAGCATTTAATAACTTACCACCTATTCCATATACTTGCAACATCTGCCACATTGCTCCTCTATCCACTCTATCATATGCCTTTTCTAAATCCATAAATGCAATAAAAACTTCCCTATCTTTATCTAAATACTGTTCACATATATGCTTCAATGTAAACACCTGATCTACACATCCCCTACCCACTCTAAAACCTCCTTGCTCATCCGCAATCCTACATTCTGTCTTACCTCTAATTCTTTCAATTATAACCCTACCGTACACTTTTCCTGGTATACTCAGTAAGCTTATTCCTCTATAATTTTTACAGTCTCTTTTGTCCCCTTTCCCTTTATATAAAGGGACTATACATGCTCTCTGCCAATCCCTAGGTACCTTCCCCTCTTTCATACATTTATTAAACAAAAGTACCAACCACTCCAACACTATATCCCCCCCTGCTTTTAACATTTCTGTCATGATCCCATCAGTTCCAGCTGCTTTACCCCCTTTCACTTTACGTAATGCCTCACGTACCTCCCCCACACTTACATTCTGCTCTTCTTCACTCCTAAAAGATGGTATACCTCCCTGACCAGTGCATGAAATTACTGCCTCTGTTTCTTCCTTAACATTTAAAAGTTCCTCAAAATATTCTCGCCATCTACCCAATACCTCCATCTCCCCATCTACTAACTCCCCTACTCTGTTTTTAACTGACAAAACCATATTTTCCCTAGGCTTTCTTAACTTGTTTAACTCACTCCAAAATTTTTTCTTATTTTCATTAAAATTTCTTGACAGTGCCTCTCCCACTCTATCATCTGCTCTCCTTTTGCACTCTCTCACCACTCTCTTTACCTTTCTTTTACTCTCCATTTACTCTGCTCTTCTTATAACACTTCTGCTTTGTAAAAACCTCTCATAAGCTACCTTTTTCTCTTTTATCACACCCTTTACTTCATCATTCCACCAATCACTCCTCTTTCCTCCTGCCCCCACCCTCCTATAACCACAAACTTCTGCCCCACATTCTAATACTGCATTTTTAAAACTATTCCAACCCTCTTCAACCCCCCCACTACTCATCTTTGCACTAGCCCACCTTTCTGCCAATAGTCGCTTATATCTCACCCGAACTTCCTCCTCCCTTAGTTTATACACTTTCACCTCCCTCTTACTTGTTGTTGCCACCTTCCTCTTTTCCCATCTACCTCTTACTCTAACTGTAGCTACAACTAAATAATGATCCGATATATCAGTTGCCCCTCTATAAACATGTACATCCTGGAGCCTACCCATCAACCTTTTATCCACCAATACATAATCTAATAAACTACTTTCATTACGTGCTACATCATACCTTGTATATTTATTTATCCTCTTTTTCATAAAATATGTATTACTTATTACCAAATTTCTTTCTACACATAGCTCAATTAAAGGCTCCCCATTTACATTTACCCCTGGCACCCCAAATTTACCTACTACTCCCTCCATAACATTTTTACCCACTTTAGCATTAAAATCCCCAACCACCATTACTCTCACACTTGATTCAAAACTCCCCACGCATTCACTCAACATTTCCCAAAATCTCTCTCTCTCCTCTACACTTCTCTCTTCTCCAGGTGCATACACGCTTATTATAACCCACTTTTCACATCCAATCTTTATTTTACTCCACATAATCCTTGAATTAATACATTTATAGTCCCTCTTTTCCTGCCATAGCTTATCCTTCAACATTATTGCTACTCCTTCTTTAGCTCTAACTCTATTTGAAACCCCTGACCTAATCCCATTTATTCCTCTCCACTGAAACTCTCCTACCCCCTTCAGCTTTGTTTCACTTAAAGCCAGGACATCCAGCTTCTTCTCATTCATAACATCCACAATCATCTCTTTCTTATCATCTGCACAACATCCACGCACATTCAGACTTCCCACTTTGACAATTTTCTTCTTCTTATTCTTTTTAGTAATCTTTACAGGAAAAGGGGTTACTAGCCCATTGTTCCCGGCATTTTAGTTGACTTTTACAACACGCATGGCTTACGGAGGAAAGATTCTTATTCCACTTCCCCATGGATATAAAAGGAAAATTAATAAGACCAAGAACTATTAAGATAAAATCAAAGAAAACTCAGATGAGTGTGTATAAATAAATGTGTACATGTATGTGTAGTGTGACCTAAGTGTAAGTAGAAGTAGCAAGACATGCCTGTAATCTTGCATATTTATGAGACAGACAAAAGACATCAGCAATCCTACCATCATGTAAAACAATCACAGGCTTCGTTTTACACTCACTTGGCAGGACGGTAGTACCTCCCTGGGTGGTTGCTGTCTACCAACCTACTACCATACTGTATGTGCTTGTATATTTGGACAAGCTTATTGCTCTAAGATATTGCTTTAGTAGCTATGGTTTGTGCGTTTGATAAGGGCGCCTAAAGCCCCGTCTGTTTATAGTCCGTTTTATTGTCCAACGAATCCGTTTGAAACCGGTCAAGGGTTCGGAACCAGTCAAGGGTTTGGAACCAGTCGGATCTGATCAGTGGATCACTTACTAAAACATATCTGGTCAGAGATTTGGGCTAACACATGAAGGAACTACTGGAAATTATTTAACCGAGTAATATGTGATTTGATTGATACAAAAAGTATAACCTGCGTGTTAGAGAACCTACCTGCCTTGGTCAGAATCGGTCGATGTGTTAAAAAAAAATAATTAAGTTCTGGATGGGGAACCAGGGCTACCTACACCTGACTTCTTACAAGTAAGTACTACTCACCTCTCACCCTACATTAAGACTACAAATATTTTAAGGTGAGTAATGAATGTACTGTATATGTATTTTACTTCTATTGGGTTATTTAATGCCTGGTTCTGTTACTGAATTTATATAAATTAGTGTAAACATGTTTTCTGGTCCTAGGTAGTAGGTTGGTAGACAGCAACCTCCCAGGGAGGTACTACCAAGCGAATGTAAAACGAAAGCCTGTAATTGTTTTACATGATGGTAGGATTTCTGGTGTCCTTTTTTCTGTCTCATGAACATGCAAGATTTCAGGTACGTCTTGCTAATTCTACTTAAACTTAGGTCATACTACACATTCATGTGCAAGCATATATATACACACACCCCTCTGGGTTTTCTGCTATTTTTTTCTAGTTCTTGTTTATTTCCTTTTATCTCCATGGGAAAGTGGAACAGAATTCTTCCTCCGTAAGCCTTGCGTGTTGTAAGAGGCGACTAAAATGCAGGGAGCAAGGGGCTAGTAACCCCTTCTCCTGTATAAATTACTAAATTTAAAAAGAGAAACTTTTGTTTTTTCTTTTTGGGCCACCCCGCCTAGGTGGGATGCGGCCGGTTTGTTGAAAGAAGAAAGATGATGGTGTTATCTGGTATTTATAGGCATTTATAAGTGGAAAAAATGGCGTTACGCTTTTTTGTGATTTCCACTTTAAGGCGGTAGCCTGGTACCTAACCAACTGTAAAAGTGGGGCTCTCCTGTACTGGACATTATTCAGACTTATATTCATAATTTATTTTTTATTATGCCTTCATCAGATTACTAAATACAGTGGACCCTCGTTTTTCATAATTAATCCGTTCCAGAGAGTGTGACTTTTATCGAAATTGACGATTTGCGAATCCATTTCCCCCCATAAGAAATAATGTAAATTCAATTACTCATTCCAGACACCTAGAAGTATCAACAAAAAAAATTTTTTTTTTTTTACATTAAAGATTGATTTACATGCACAAAAGAAAGAACATTCAACATGACAGTTACTTTTATTGAAGGCTGTTGTTGATGAATGGAAGACAGGGAGGAGGAGAGAGGTAAGAGAGGTTATTGTTTGGAAGGGGAATCCCCCTCCATAAGGACTCTAGGTCACTTACCTAGCCCCTTCCCTAGTTTAAATATAAATTTACATGCAGAAAAGAATGCCAAGTAAATGTAAAGCACTGATAAAATGCATAAATGAACATTTAACATCACATTTACCTCTATTGAAGACTCTTGTTGGTGTATGGCAGAGGGAGGGGAGGCGAGTTTATTGTTGGAGAATATGGCACTAATATCAACTCGGTGGCTTATTTATCTATCACAATTCAACTAATATGACATCATAAACAATATTAATAGCATAGAAACATGAAATATATTCTAGAATGAATAAAATGAGTCATTATGTATGTCACAAGAGGTGTTGTGTTGTTGTTGTTGAGTGTATAAGGGCCACTGAGAGCATAAACCATCTACATGGTGGTTAAGCAGCAGCCGAGGCACTGGTGTTTTCTGTAGCTTTATATAACTCCAACAACATTGGAGGAGTTAGTAGAATCACTGAAGAAGGCACCCTCTACCACCATCACAACCACTACCACCCTCTACCACTCTCTCTGTCGTGTGGGGTTCGGTAGGAAATACGAGGGTTGAAGGTAAACACCTTGTTGGATGGTAACACTATATATTGTCAGACTGTGGATGAGAGGTGGGAGCCAGGCCTGCCCTGCTCGCCTGTCTATGGCAATCCGTCGAGTGAGAGGGAGGCAGCTTGTCTCACTGACTCATGCTGTATCCCGTGACGTCAGAGTCACTCGGCCTAGGGATCTTCTATATAAAGCACATGGATGGTACTATGATACGCTATACAACACACATATGGGGATCAGCAACTATGCTGACAGCTCGGTCATGTCACGTATGTCATCCCGACATACACTACTATGCTATAGGCTGAACAGGCAGGTGGTTCTGGGCTGATTCTATTCAATTACAAATTCATATATAACTTAGAACTAATGGATGGTATCATACTGGATGTTAACAAAATGAGTTTTACGTAATGGGTGTTTACGTAATCACTTTTAACGTAATGCATTACAAACTATAAGAACAAATCATGGTACAATATGGGATGGAATTGATCGATCGATCTGTATTCATGCACTACGGATTCTGAGGAAGAATAAATATATATATATATATATATATATATATATATATATATATATATATATATATATATATATATATATATATATATATATTTTTTTTTTTTTTTTTTTATTATCACACCGGCCGATTCCCACCAAGGCAGGGTGGCCCGAAAAAGAAAAACTTTCACCATCATTCACTCCATCACTGTCTTGCCAGAAGGGTGCTTTACACTACAGTTTTTAAACTGCAACATTAACACCTCTCCTTCAGAGTGCAGGCACTGTACTTCCCATCTCCAGGACTCAAGTCCGGCCTGCCGGTTTCCCTGAATCCCTTCATAAATGTTACTTTGCTCACACTCCAACAGCACGTCAAGTATTAAAAACCATTTGTCTCCATTCACTCCTATCAAACACGCTCACGCATGCCTGCTGGAAGTCCAAGCCCCTCGCACACAAAACCTCCTTTACCCCCTCCCTCCAACCCTTCCTAGGCCGACCCCTACCCCGCCTTCCTTCCACTACAGACTGATACACTCTTGAAGTCATTCTGTTTCGCTCCATTCTCTCTACATGTCCGAACCACCTCAACAACCCTTCCTCAGCCCTCTGGACAACAGTTTTGGTAATCCCGCACCTCCTCCTAACTTCCAAACTACGAATTCTCTGCATTATATTCACACCACACATTGCCCTCAGACATGACATCTTTACTGCCTCCAGCCTTCTCCTCGCTGCAACATTCATCACCCACGCTTCACACCCATATAAGAGCGTTGGTAAAACTATACTCTCATACATTCCCCTCTTTGCCTCCAAGGACAAAGTTCTTTGTCTCCACAGACTCCTAAGTGCACCACTCACTCTTTTTCCCTCATCAATTCTATGATTCACCTCATCTTTCATAGACCCATCCGCTGACACGTCCACTCCCAAATATCTGAATACGTTCACCTCCTCCATACTCTCTCCCTCCAATCTGATATTCAATCTTTCATCACCTAATCTTTTTGTTATCCTCATAACCTTACTCTTTCCTGTATTCACCTTTAATTTTCTTCTTTTGCACACCCTACCAAATTCATCCACCAATCTCTGCAACTTCTCTTCAGAATCTCCCAAGAGCACAGTGTCATCAGCAAAGAGCAGCTGTGACAACTCCCACTTTGTGTGTGATTCTTTATCTTTTAACTCCACGCCTCTTGCCAAGACCCTCGCATTTACTTCTCTTACAACCCCATCTATAAATATATTAAACAACCACGGTGACATCACACATCCTTGTCTAAGGCCTACTTTTACTGGGAAAAAATTTCCCTCTTTCCTACATACTCTAACTTGAGCCTCACTATCCTCGTAAAAACTCTTCACTGCTTTCAGTAACCTACCTCCTACACCATACACTTGCAACATCTGCCACATTGCCCCCCTATCCACCCTGTCATACGCCTTTTCCAAATCCATAAATGCCACAAAGACCTCTTTAGCCTTATCTAAATACTGTTCACTTATATGTTTCACTGTAAACACCTGGTCCACACACCCCCTACCTTTCCTAAAGCCTCCTTGTTCATCTGCTATCCTATTCTCCGTCTTACTCTTAATTCTTTCAATTTTAACTCTACCATACACTTTACCAGGTACACTCAACAGACTTATCCCCCTATAATTTTTGCACTCTCTTTTATCCCCTTTGCCTTTATACAAAGGAACTATGCATGCTCTCTGCCAATCCCTAGGTACCTTACCCTCTTCCATACATTTATTAAATAATTGCACCAACCACTCCAAAACTATATCCCCACCTGCTTTTAACATTTCTATCTTTATCCCATCAATCCCGGCTGCCTTACCCCCTTTCATTTTACCTACTGCCTCACGAACTTCCCCCACACTCACAACTGGCTCTTCCTCACTCCTACAAGATGTTATTCCTCCTTGCCCTATACACGAAATCACAGCTTCTCTATCTTCATCAACATTTAACAATTCCTCAAAATATTCCTTCCATCTTCCCAATACCTCTAACTCTCCATTTAATAACTCTCCTCTCCTATTTTTAACTGACAAATCCATTTGTTCTCTAGGCTTTCTTAACTTGTTAATCTCACTCCAAAACTTTTTCTTATTTTCAACAAAATTTGTTGATAACATCTCACCCACTCTCTCATTTGCTCTCTTTTTACATTGCTTCACCACTCTCTTAACTTCTCTCTTTTTCTCCATATACTCTTCCCTCCTTGCATCACTTCTACTTTGTAAAAACTTCTCATATGCTAACTTTTTCTCCCTTACTACTCTCTTTACATCATCATTCCACCAATCGCTCCTCTTCCCTCCTGCACCCACTTTCCTGTAACCACAAACTTCTGCTGAACACTCTAACACTACATTTTTAAACCTACCCCATACCTCTTCGACCCCATTGCCTATGCTCTCATTAGCCCATCTATCCTCCAATAGCTGTTTATATCTTACCCTAACTGCCTCCTCTTTTAGTTTATAAACCTTCACCTCTCTCTTCCCTGATGCTTCTATTCTCCTTGTATCCCATCTACCTTTTACTCTCAGTGTAGCTACAACTAGAAAGTGATCTGATATATCTGTGGCCCCTCTATAAACATGTACATCCTGAAGTCTACTCAACAGTCTTTTATCTACCAATACATAATCCAACAAACTACTGTCATTTCGCCCTACATCATATCGTGTATACTTATTTATCCTCTTTTTCTTAAAATATGTATTACCTATAACTAAACCCCTTTCTATACAAAGTTCAATCAAAGGGCTCCCATTATCATTTACACCTGGCACCCCAAACTTACCTACCACACCCTCTCTAAAAGTTTCTCCTACTTTAGCATTCAAGTCCCCTACCACAATTACTCTCTCACTTGGTTCAAAGGCTCCTATACATTCACTTAACATCTCCCAAAATCTCTCTCTCTCCTCTGCATTCCTCTCTTCTCCAGGTGCATACACGCTTATTATGACCCACTTCTCGCATCCAACCTTTACTTTAATCCACATAATTCTTGAATTTACACATTCATATTCTCTTTTCTCCTTCCATAACTGATCATTTAACATTACTGCTACCCCTTCCTTTGCTCTAACTCTCTCAGATACTCCAGATTTAATCCCATTTATTTCCCCCCACTGAAACTCTCCTACCCCCTTCAGCTTTGTTTCGCTTAGGGCCAGGACATCCAACTTCTTTTCATTCATAACATCAGCAATCATCTGTTTCTTGTCATCCGCACTACATCCACGCACATTTAAGCAACCTAGTTTTATAAAGTTTTTCTTCTTCTCTTTTTTAGTAATTGTATACAGGAGAAGGGGTTACTAGCCCATTACTCCCGGCATTTTAGTCGCCTCATACGACACGCATGGCTTACGGAGGAAAGATTCTTTTCCACTTCCCCATGGACAATAGAAGAAATAAAAGAACAAGAGCTATTTAGAAAAAGGAGAAAAACCTAGATGTATGTATATATATATATGCATGTGCGTGTCTGTGAAGTGTGACCAAAGTGTAAGTAGGAGTAGCAAGATATCCCTGTTATCTTAGCGTGTTTATGAGACAGAAAAAGAAACCAGCAATCCTACCATCATGCAAAACAGTTACAGGTTTTTGTTTCACAGTCATCTGGCAGGACGGTAGTACTTCCCTGGGTGGTTGCTGTCTACCAACCTACTACCTATATATATATATTTATATATATATATATATATATATATATATATATATATATTTTTTTTTTTTTTTTTTTCAACAAACCGGCCGTATCCCACCAAGGCAGGGTGGCCCAAAAAGAAAAACGAAAGTTTCTCTTTTTAAATTTAGTAATTTATACGGGAGAAGGGGTTACTAGCCCCTTGCTCCTGGCATTTTAGTCGCCTCTTACAACACGCATGGCTTACGGAGGAAGAATTCTGTTCCACTTCCCCATGGAGATAAGAGGAAATAAACAACAACAAGAACTAGAAAGAAAATAGAAGAAAACCCAGAGGGATGTGTAAATATACATACATATATATGCTTGTACATGTATGTGTAGTGTGACCTAAGTTTAAGTAGAAGTAGCAAGACATACCTGAAATCTTGCATGTTTATGAGACAGAAAAAAAGGACACCAGCAATCCTACCATCATGTAAAACAATTACATATATATATATATATATATATATATATATATATATATATATATATATATATATATATATATATATATATATATATATACATATATATATATACATACACACACACACACACACACACACACACACACACACATATACAAGGTGAAATTAACAGCAAAGGCATCTGGTGCACTCAGATCATTACTGTCAAATTCTCAGAATACGGAGGGAACGTGAACACGAAAAAAGAAAAAAAATTGAAAAACTGATCAGTTAATAACAAACAGTTGACAATTTCCTTCATCTCTGACAACTAGTTATACAGACTATGTACATTTAAACCCAATTCTGCGAGGGTGAGGTTTACATATGCAGAATGGTTATCATCTCTGGGAGGATCGAATTCCTCTGCATTGGCTAACACATGCCTTGACTTAGGGAGATCTGAACGAGTATCTACAAAAGATACTTGTGGGTTTCTCATTACTTGCCGAGTACGCAAAGATCACGACTGAAATTACGCAGGCTAGAAGTCTGAGTGTATCTATTATTTGATAAAGGATTACTCGAATTGTGAACTGATGCATCAACGGTTGTACTAGCAGCATGTGCTGAGGCATCGCTTGAGAAGACTTGAGACATATTTGCAAAATGTAAAACAAGAATTTAGAGAAAAGAAAATGTAACTGAGGAACACACAACACAGTGAACTTAAATGGGAAGAAAATGCTTAACTATTCTGCTTAAGTAATTAAAAATTGACAGGTCACACTTTAAGCAAGGAAACTCACACAAGAAAATACTCAACTGAATAAACAACACTTTGAAAATCAAGAGAACTTGTACTATACTCAAATCTAATTTGCTCAAATTTTACTTTAAATTGAATGAATGGCACAGTGAGTTGTCTTTACTCTTAATTAATGCAATAGGAAAATTCAACAATAAAATGATGAATCAATCAAAAAATGTTAAATTGGACTCAATAAAGCTTGTGCAAAATTAAGACAAACTGGGAGAACAATTCACTAAAAATAAAATAAAATGGTGCACA
The DNA here is from genome assembly GCF_038502225.1 of Cherax quadricarinatus. Lineage (NCBI taxonomy): Eukaryota > Metazoa > Arthropoda > Malacostraca > Decapoda > Parastacidae > Cherax > Cherax quadricarinatus. The sequence continues at coordinate 49,158,912 of NC_091293.1, forward strand.
AAGAATAAAATATTATGCACAGAACAGAGCATAAGAAACTGCACTGAAATAAACTGTAGCAATACTGCAAATAACAATTGCTAATGAGTACTGCACAACACTACATAAAATTTCTGAAAGAAAAATTTTAATGACAACACAATGCTTGCACAAGAATTATTGCAAAATGAGTCAATGTGCAATAATAAAAAAAATTTACACACAAGAAATACAGTTTACAAGATTAAAAAAAAATATTAGCAAGGAATGAACTGAGTGAACACTTTCTCTTAACTGCAACTTAAGCAACACTTAACGAGCAAAAGAACAATTTACTTTAAAAGAAGAACTTAAAAATTGCACTAAGAATGAATTTGTTCAATGAAACATGAAAAACAGAACAAACACTTACAGTGATGCAGAACACAACACATCAACATAAACACAATACTAGAATTTTCTTGCTATGAAACTTGATGTGTGAAAAATTTGGAAAATAATGATTTTCTTGCTTGCATAAAACAATGGCACTATTGTCTGTGGAGATAAGACAAATTAGACACTGGCTAAATGAAAGAATTAACAAAAATGTTCAACACAGAGAAAAATGAAATAAACTGGCAAGAATACACAAATGCTGGGATAAAAATTATAACAGACAACACTGAGTTGTAATGCAGAATACAAGGTAATAAATTACTGAATTAATTCACTGGAATACTGTGAACACAAGGTGATTCTGAAGTGGAAAAACAAATTCTATACTGCTCATAAGTTTTGCACACACAACAAAGGAAAAACACTAAGGTACTTACTTCAAGTGTATAAAAAAAAAAGAAGCCCAACACAACAGACATAAGATAATATACGGAAATTAACACTGAATTAAGAAAAAAAAAATATTGCAATCAGTATATAATAAACACTGAGTCTAATCAAGAGTTACTGAATGTCACTAAGAAATCACTGGAAACACAAAAAAGAAATGTCTCAACACTCGCAAATGTGTTTATGTAAAATATTATTATCACTGTAGCGACTTGGTGAAGAATGAGGTGGAAGGGTGGCGGAGGGTGGTGGATGTTTGTGTCCTCTCGTGGCTGGCTACTGTCTACACGTGATCATAGAATTGCGCTTACATTGATGATAGACTTCACACAGGAGGCTTTTAACCCTTTGACTGTTTCAGGCCCCTTTCTGAAACTGTCATTCTGTCGCTCAATTTTTGAAAAAAAAAAATTATTTTTTTCTTATGAAATGATAGAGAATCTTTTCCCGATGGTAATGACACCAAAAGTTCGAAATTTAGTCAAAAACTCATGGAATTATGCTCCCGCGAAGTTAGCGGTCTCAGCGACATATGCGTATCGGCGATTTCGCCGATTTTGAGCCCTATTTTCAGCCAATTCCATTGTTCCAGTTGACCAAACTCATAGCTATTTCTTTAGAACTCCATTTTATCTATCAGCTTAGTACAAGAAACCTCCCATTTACTAATTTGGACTACCCAATATGGTGGTCAGAAATTGGCAATTTGGCCAATTTCACGCAAACTTAAAAAGATGCTGATTTCGAAATGGGGTCCAGAATAAACAAGGTAGACATTCGTGGCACTAAAATAACATATGCTCTGTTCATTAGTCACATCTCTAGGCCCCTCTTATATTATTATTGCTTTCTATTTTGATTTTTTATTCATACAAAAAAATACAAAATTTACTGTTATGCAGACTACTGCATTATTGTAAAAATGGTTTAAATAATATCAGTGCAGTAGTGAAAGAATATTAGACTCCCCAGTTGACGTGTATTGGACGTGTGGTGCGATTTACGTATTTACTCCTGAACATTGGTAAAAATCGAACATTTCTGCTACTTTGAGCTCAGTTTCAAGGTCGTTTTCATCGTCAAAGTAATGAAAATCATCTCTATTTCTGTAATATGTTTTCCATTTTATCACCTAAGACCATGAAAACGCGAATACAACGATAAATACTATACGAAAATACACCTCAAAGTCGGCGTTTTATTCCAAAAAAACAATCAGTTTTTTTTTTCTCATTACGCAATGTGTGCTGCAGGTTTTTTTTTTATGTGGTGCACACTGACCACACAGACCCATTTTCTAACATGTGGGCCTACCAGCTTTCTCCCGCTTGATTTGAAGCCGCTAGAATTATTGAGTATATATACGTCAGAAACATTGGCTTGTAAGACGTATTTATACGTCGAAAACAGTCAAAGGGTTAACGATGGCGCAAAACACACATTAGCTCTTGACCCCCTATGTGGTCCTTAACCCTTTCAGGGTCCGTCCCGTAGATCTACGGCTTTACGTTCAGGGTCCAAACCGTAGATCTACGTCATGAGCTCAGCTCACTCTGATAAACTGAGTGGTAAATTTGGGCCTAGATATGAGAGAATACATCTATGTGGTATGTGTGCACCACATTAAAATAAATCCTGCAGCACACTGTGTATAATGAGAGAAAAAAAACTGAGACCATGATTTTCGATTAAAACAGCGACTTTGCAGTGTTTTTTCGTATGTTTTTATAGTTGTATTTGTGATTTCTTGGTCTCATTTGATAGAATGGAAGACATATTACAGAAATAGAGATAATTTTGATTGGTGTTAGCACTGGAAATGGCTTGAAATTGAGCTCAAAGTGGCGGAAATGTTAAATTTTTGCCGATGTTCAAGAGTAAACAAATGACCTCACACGTCTAATACACGCCAGCTGGTGGGTCTAATATACATTCACAAATGTGGTGATGATATTTATACAATTATTACAATATTGCATAACAGTAAATCTTCTATTTTTTGGTGTGAATAAAAATTCATTATGTGAATAAAAAATCAAAATGGAATTTATTTGTAAAGCCTCAAAACATAACTAATGAACAGAGGAAATGTTAGTTTAGTGCCAGGAATACCTACATTGTTTATTCTGGACCCTATTTTGAAATTGGAATATTTTGAACTTTGTGTTAAATTGGCCAAATTACCAATTTCCGGTCACTTTATTTTGTAGTTGAAACAGTTGACTTGGCAATTTCTTGTGCTCAATCGATAGAATAGAAGTAATACTAGTGAAATAGCTGAGAATTTGGTCAACTGGAATAATGTAATTGGCCTAAAATGGGAGTCAAAGTCGGCAAAATCGCCGATTCGTAAATATCGCTGACACAGCAAAATTCACGAGAGCATAATTTCGTCAATTTTCCATCAAATTTCGTACTTTTTGTTTTATTACATTCACAAAAAGATTCTCTACCATTTCATGAGAAAAAATAAAATTTTTTTTTTTTTTGAAAATTCTTGGACACTGGGGCACCACTTCAGATTTTGGCCTTGGACCCTGGAAGGGTTAAAATATGGTGCTAGTACCCGTAGTAAGAGTACCAAAACACAGTGGTAGTGGTTGGGTGAGTGGGTGAATGGCTGAGTGAGACGGCTGAGGCCGGTGTCGAGTGAGTGGGTGAGTTTGCTGACAGGGCTAAGGCCGAGACCGCGTGGTAACTGGGCCTATGGGATGAACGGCGTAAGCCTCACTGAGGACACCCTGACAGGCGCGAAAATAATTCTAAGCCGGCTGGCTTAAAACAGACCCACGAAATACCACAACACCACAGGGATGAAAAAGCACTCAGAATGGCTTGGAGCTTGAGTACTAAGCGATGAGGAAGACTGTACCCACGTGGCTTGCTTGAGTACTGGGGTAAGACACCTGGGTTAGTTGCTGGCTGGCTTATCTTAACCCTTCACACAGAATAGCTTGATAACTTCTCACGATGAGCACAGCAAGGGTGGAAAACTGGCTTGGCAGGCAAAGGATGGATGGTATCAGGCTTGGGCTGACTGGGTTGTTCTGACTCCCCCACCACAGACTGTCTTACTGGCTTACTTTGCAAACTCGGGTCAACCCCTCGGGAGTGATGCAAATAAGCAGATAAACACTAATACAAAGAGACTGACCAGTGAATAATGTAGTGGCTGGTAGACGCTTGATTGAGGTAACTGGCTTGAGGTAGCTGGCTTGGCTAGGTCGGCCTACTGGCGACACGAAATGGCCGTCTTGCTGGTCGAAAGAAATCTCCGTACATCGGCGTAATTATCAATTTCACGCCCACACCGCTGTCACCGAATTGTCGTGTGGGGTTCAGTAGGAGATACGAGGGTTGAAGGTAAACACCTTGTTGGATGGTAACACCATATATTGTCAGACTGTGGATGAGAGGTGGGAGCCAGGCCTGCCCTGCTCGCCTGTCTATGGCAATCTGTCGAGTGAGAGGGAGGCAGCTTGTCTCACTGACTCATGCTGTATCCTGTGACGTCATACAGTCACTCGGCCTAGGGATCTTCTATATAAAGCACATGGATGGTACTATGATACGCTTTACAACACACATAAGGGGATGAGCAACTATACTGACTATAACACAGATGTTTGTTGCCTTGGAGGGAACATTTAAAATTGGTTAATAAATTGAGGGCAACTCTTTCCCACGGTTCGCTAGTGGTTGGGTACACTTGGATTGGATTAGGACCATTGACATTTCCTTTATGTTGCATACAAACACTACATTTCTTAACATACTCTGAAATGTCAGTTGCCATACGTGGCCAAAAGTACTTCATTCTGGCTTGTTTCACAGAACGATCCATACCAGGGTGTGCAACACCTGGTGCATCGTGAACTAACTGTAGAGCTACATTCACTAGTGACTGTGGAATTACTAACTGGTACACTCTTCTACTTGGAGTACCCAATTCGGCTGTTCGATACAGTAATTCTTGGCTCATTACAAAGTCACTGATGGGTGCTGGTGGCTTCACAGTCAGAATAAGATCTTCCTGGAGCAGGAATCGAATTACACCAGACCACATGGGATCTGTTCTTTGGGCATTCTTTACATCCTCCGCAGTAAATGGAGGATCTGCAGTAACTACACTAATGTGCCGCGATAAAGCATCTGCTACTACATTTGACTTGCCAGGTTGGGTGTATAAGGGCCAGAGAGGAGGAGAGAGGTAAGAGAGGTTATTGTTTGGAAGGGGAATCCCCCTCCATAAGGACTCTAGGTCACTTACCTAGCCACTTCCCTAGCTTAAATATAAATTTACATGCAGAAAAGAATGCCAAATAAATGTAAAGCACTGATAAAATGCATAAATGAACATTTAACATCACATTTACCTCTATTGAAGAATCTTGTTGGTGTATGGCAGAGGGAGGGGAGGCGAGTTTATTGTTGGAGAATATGGCACTAATATCAACTTGGTGGCTTATTTATCTATCACAATTCAACTAATATGACATCATAAACAATATTAATAGCATAGAAACATGAAATATATTGTAGAATGAATAAAATGAGTCATTATGTATGTCACAAGAGGTGTTGTGTTGTTGTTGTTGAGTGTATAAGGGCCACTGAGAGCATAAACCATCTATAATGGTGGTTAAGCAGCAGCCGAGGCACCGGTGTTTTCTGTAGCTTTATATAACTCCAACAACATTGGAGGAGTTAGTAGAATCACTGAAGAAGGCACCCTCCACCACCATCACTACCACCCTCTACCACCATCACTACCACCCTCGACCACCATCACTACCACCCTCTACCACCATCACTACCACCCTCTACCACTATGACAACTGCTACCACTCTACTACCACCACTTTTGTACTTTTCTACAGACTTTTTCTTAAATTATGTGTGTTTCTCACATTCTTTACCAAAGGGCTGGCACTAGAAGCTTTCTTTGGAGCCATGGTGACTTATTTAGCTGTTGCAAGCACTAAAACGAATGGAATATTATAAAATGTATCGTATGAACTCGGGATCATCCTCACTCACTGATAAACAATGGCACAATCGCTGGGAATGGAGTGTGAGGCAGCTCTGGGCCATGTGTATGTGTCCCAGATGAACGACTATTTGCGAGTCAAATGATGATTCACGAGTCAATGTTTTGATGAAAAAAAGTTACGAATTCCGAAAATTACAACTTTTGAGCCTTATGAAAAACGTGGGTCCACTGTATGTAGATAGATTAGATTTTTTTTTCTACTTCATAAGCCTCATAGGGATGCCTGTAATTAGTAATGAATTATCATAAATAAAGACCATTATAGCTCAGGGGACTACTGTGTTATTATATTGATTGGTGTTTAAAATTTTAATGAAAACATTAAAATATAACTTGAGTGAAGAAGTCACTGCATGTCAAAATATAGTCTGCAATAGTGGTTAATATTGGTACTGTGGATAGCTGACAGTAAAAGTTGCACTTACTTCTCCCAGGTTATATGTCTGCATGATGCACAGAGCATTTATGAAGTTCCGCTAATGTTAGAAGAGCAACACGTGTCACATCTTCTTAGTGATCATCTTGGCTTAAACCTTGATAGTCATCGGCCAAGAAATTTCATGAAAAAATGGCGTGATCTGTCAACAAAGTAAGTGCTTGTATTGGAGATTTTCATTATGCAGATGGTGAAATTGTTTAAGATGTATACTTTGTACTTTATTGCTTGGTTTTGTTACTAAAATGTTCATGTCCATAGGCAGGAACACTTACGCAGTGTGGTCACCATTGCTCTTGTGGGCAAGTACACTCAGCTTCAAGACTCCTATGCATCAGTGATCAAAGCCTTGCAACATGCTGCCCTTGCGTGCAGTCGCAAATTGGACTTGAAGTGCTTGGAGGCAGAAGATTTAGAGGAAGAAACAAAAACTGCTAAGCCTGTCAAATATTATGAGGCTTGGCAGAATGTCTGCAAATGCCAGTAAGTGGAATTGGTCAGTGGAATAGCTTCAGCAAATTAGAAATATGTACAGTGGAACCTTGGTTTTTGTATGCCCTAGTTGGAGAAAATTCTCTATAAAATGTGTTTTTTTGTTAATATTTTTGGGTGTCTGGAATGGATTAATTGGTTCTTTCCAGACACCCAAAAATACTAACAAAAATTTACATTTTGTAGAGAATTTTCTCCAACAAGGGAATACTAAAACTGAGGTTTCAGTCAGTTGAAGCAAAAGATTATTTAATAATTTATGAGTAGTGGTACATACTATGTATGTGTATACTGATTGTTGGTTCACAGGGCTTCTCTGGAGGATACACACCAAAAAAGCCAAGAAATATAACATTTGATGCTTTAAAGAACATAAAAGAAATGCTGACACCAAGAATTTTTTTCTCCCATGTTAGGGTTTCTTTTTTTAACATGTATGCCGTTTCCCACTAAGGCAGGGTTACCCAAAAAGAAAGAAAAAAAGCTTCTCATCATTCTTTGCAGAGGCACTCAGATACGACAGTTTAGGTGCCATGCCAAACAGCCAATATCCCAAACCCCTCCTTCAAAATGCAGGGATTGTACTTCCCATCTCCAGGACTCAAGTTCGGCTAACTGGTTTCCCTGAATACCTTCACAAAATATTACCCTGCTCACACTAACAGCTCGTCAGGTCCCAAAAACCATTCATCTCCATTCACTCCTATCTAACACACTCACAAATGCCTGCTGCATGTCCAGGCCCCTCACACACAAAACCTCCTTTACCCCCTCCCTCCAACCTTTCTTAGAATGACCTCTACCCCACCCTCCTTCCTTCCACTACAGATTTATATGCTCTCCAAGTCATTCTACTTTGTTCCATCCTCTCTAAATGACCAAACCACCTCAACAACCCCTCTTCAGCCCTCTGACTAATAATTTTAGTAACTCCACACCTTTTCCTAATTTCCACACTATGAATTCTCTGCATAATATTTGCACCATACATTGCCCTTAGACATGACGTCTCCCTTGCCTCCAGCCTCCTCCTTGTTGCAACATTTACAACCTATGCTTCACACCCATATAAGTATTGGTACCACTATACTCTTGTACATTCCTTTCTTTGCCTCCATGGATAACGTTTAAAATTATTATTATTTGCAACCACTGTCAACCTCGGAGTTATTTCTGAGTTACCAGACGTTGCCACGTGGAGGTCAGTGGTTCATCTTCAAGAGTTAAGGATTTATAATCTTCAGATAAGCTGGCTCTTTCAAAATTCTTTCCCTCCTCTCTTAAAATTAGCTTAGCTGTCTTGATTACTTTGCCTTATTACACATCTCCAATGTGAATCTTAGTTCTGACTTTATTTCTGAAGATGTTTGTTTCTCCCAGACTTACATCATCAGATCATGGTTGGCATGACATGGCATAATATCTGCAGTATCCTTATCTTTTCCTTCTTGCCTCTGGTTTTCACTGTTTTACTTTACTATGAATTAATAGTGTTTCAGAATAGGTTGTCATACTGTATAGTTTTCACTTTTTTTGTGTGTGGGGGTTTATTGCGGTTTGTTCCAGCCCTAATATTTTGACTTTAATCTTCATCATCTTTGACTTCTCCAGAAGCCCATGAAATAGGGCTAAATATTTTTGCTCTCATGACATTTTCTTGATGAATTTCAGTGGACCCTCGGTTATTGGCCATAATTCGTTTCAGAAGGTCAGCTGATGACCGAAATGTCCGAAAACTGAATTAATATTTCTTCTAAGAATTAATGGAAAGACAATTAATCCGTTCCAGACAAAAATGTTCACAAAAAAAAAATTAACAATCATATAAGTGTTAAATACATACAGAAGCTAGTGCTGGCTTCTGGAAGATAGGGAAGAGGAAAGAGGGAGGAGTAGGTAGTAGGTTGGTAGACAGCAACCACCCAGGGAAGTACTACCGTCCTGCCAGATGACTGTGAAACAAAAACCTGTAACTGTTTTGCATGATGGTAGGATTGCTGGTTTCTTTTTCTGTCTCATAAACACGCTAAGATAACAGGGATATCTTGCTACTCCTACTTACACTTTGGTCACACTTCACAGACACGCACATGCATATATATATATATACATACATCTAGGTTTTTCTCCTTTTTCTAAATAGCTCTTGTTCTTTTTTATTTCTTCTATTGTCCATGGGGAAGTGGAAAAGAATCTTTCCTCCGTAAGCCATGCGTGTCGTATGAGGCGACTAAAATGCCGGGAGCAATGGGCTAGTAACCCCTTCTCCTGTATACAATTACTAAAAAAGAGAAGAAGAAAAACTTTATAAAACTGGGTTGCTTAAATGTGCGTGGATGTAGTGCGGATGACAAGAAACAGATGATTGCTGATGTTATGAATGAAAAGAAGTTGGATGTCCTGGCCCTAAGCGAAACAAAGCTGAAGGGGGTAGGAGAGTTTCAGTGGGGGGAAATAAATGGGATTAAATCTGGAGTATCTGAGAGAGTTAGAGCAAAGGAAGGGGTAGCAGTAATGTTAAATGATCAGTTATGGAAGGAGAAAAGAGAATATGAATGTGTAAATTCAAGAATTATGTGGATTAAAGTAAAGGTTGGATGCGAGAAGTGGGTCATAATAAGCGTGTATGCACCTGGAGAAGAGAGGAATGCAGAGGAGAGAGAGAGATTTTGGGAGATGTTAAGTGAATGTATAGGAGCCTTTGAACCAAGTGAGAGAGTAATTGTGGTAGGGGACTTGAATGCTAAAGTAGGAGAAAGTTTTAGAGAGGGTGTGGTAGGTAAGTTTGGGGTGCCAGGTGTAAATGATAATGGGAGCCCTTTGATTGAACTTTGTATAGAAAGGGGTTTAGTTATAGGTGATACATATTTTAAGAAAAAGATTATAAATAAGTATACATGATATGATGTAGGGCGAAATGACAGTAGTTTGTTGGATTATGTATTGGTAGATAAAAGACTGTTGAGTAGACTTCAGGATGTACATGTTTATAGAGGGGCCACAGATATATCAGATCACTTTCTAGTTGTAGCTACACTGAGAGTAAAAGGTAGATGGGATACAAGGAGAATAGAAGCATCAGGGAAGAGAGAGGTGAAGGTTTATAAACTAAAAGAGGAGGCAGTTAGGGTAAGATATAAACAGCTATTGGAGGATAGATGGGCTAATGAGAGCATAGGCAATGGGGTCGAAGAGGTATGGGGTAGGTTTAAAAATGTAGTGTTAGAGTGTTCAGCAGAAGTTTGTGGTTACAGGAAAGTGGGTGCAGGAGGGAAGAGGAGCGATTGGTGGAATGATGATGTAAAGAGAGTAGTAAGGGAGAAAAAGTTAGCATATGAGAAGTTTTTACAAAGTAGAAGTGATGCAAGGAGGGAAGAGTATATGGAGAAAAAGAGAGAAGTTAAGAGAGTGGTGAAGCAATGTAAAAAGAGAGCAAATGAGAGAGTGGGTGAGATGTTATCAACAAATTTTGTTGAAAATAAGAAAAAGTTTTGGAGTGAGATTAACAAGTTAAGAAAGCCTAGAGAACAAATGGATTTGTCAGTTAAAAATAGGAGAGGAGAGTTATTAAATGGAGAGTTAGAGGTATTGGGAAGATGGAAGGAATATTTTGAGGAATTGTTAAATGTTGATGAAGATAGGGAAGCTGTGATTTCGTGTATAGGGCAAGGAGGAATAACATCTTGTAGGAGTGAGGAAGAGCCAGTTGTGAGTGTGGGGGAAGTTCGTGAGGCAGTAGGTAAAATGAAAGGGGGTAAGGCAGCCGGGATTGATGGGATAAAGATAGAAATGTTAAAAGCAGGTGGGGATATAGTTTTGGAGTGGTTGGTGCAATTATTTAATAAATGTATGGAAGAGGGTAAGGTACCTAGGGATTGGCAGAGAGCATGCATAGTTCCTTTGTATAAAGGCAAAGGGGATAAAAGAGAGTGCAAAAATTATAGGGGGATAAGTCTGTTGAGTGTACCTGGTAAAGTGTATGGTAGAGTTAAAATTGAAAGAATTAAGAGTAAGACGGAGAATAGGATAGCAGATGAACAAGGAGGCTTTAGGAAAGGTAGGGGGTGTGTGGACCAGGTGTTTACAGTGAAACATATAAGTGAACAGTATTTAGATAAGGCTAAAGAGGTCTTTGTGGCATTTATGGATTTGGAAAAGGCGTATGACAGGGTGGATAGGGGGGCAATGTGGCAGATGTTGCAAGTGTATGGTGTAGGAGGTAGGTTACTGAAAGCAGTGAAGAGTTTTTACGAGGATAGTGAGGCTCAAGTTAGAGTATGTAGGAAAGAGGGAAATTTTTTCCCAGTAAAAGTAGGCCTTAGACAAGGATGTGTGATGTCACCGTGGTTGTTTAATATATTTATAGATGGGGTTGTAAGAGAAGTAAATGCGAGGGTCTTGGCAAGAGGCGTGGAGTTAAAAGATAAAGAATCACACACAAAGTGGGAGTTGTCACAGCTGCTCTTTGCTGATGACACTGTGCTCTTGGGAGATTCTGAAGAGAAGTTGCAGAGATTGGTGGATGAATTTGGTAGGGTGTGCAAAAGAAGAAAATTAAAGGTGAATACAGGAAAGAGTAAGGTTATGAGGATAACAAAAAGATTAGGTGATGAAAGATTGAATATCAGATTGGAGGGAGAGAGTATGGAGGAGGTGAACGTATTCAGATATTTGGGAGTGGACGTGTCAGCGGATGGGTCTATGAAAGATGAGGTGAATCATAGAATTGATGAGGGAAAAAGAGTGAGTGGTGCACTTAGGAGTCTGTGGAGACAAAGAACTTTGTCCTTGGAGGCAAAGAGGGGAATGTATGAGAGTATAGTTTTACCAACGCTCTTATATGGGTGTGAAGCGTGGGTGATGAATGTTGCAGCGAGGAGAAGGCTGGAGGCAGTGGAGATGTCATGTCTGAGGGCAATGTGTGGTGTGAATATAATGCAGAGAATTCGTAGTTTGGAAGTTAGGAGGAGGTGCGGGATTACCAAAACTGTTGTCCAGAGGGCTGAGGAAGGGTTGTTGAGGTGGTTCGGACATGTAGAGAGAATGGAGCGAAACAGAATGACTTCAAGAGTGTATCAGTCTGTAGTGGAAGGAAGGCGGGGTAGGGGTCGGCCTAGGAAGGGTTGGAGGGAGGGGGTAAAGGAGGTTTTGTGTGCGAGGGGCTTGGACTTCCAGCAGGCATGCGTGAGCGTGTTTGATAGGAGTGAATGGAGACAAATGGTTTTTAATACTTGACGTGCTGTTGGAGTGTGAGCAAAGTAACATTTATGAAGGGATTCAGGGAAACCGGCAGGCCGGACTTGAGTCCTGGAGATGGGAAGTACAGTGCCTGCACTCTGAAGGAGGGGTGTTAATGTTGCAGTTTAAAAACTGTAGTGTAAAGCACCCTTCTGGCAAGACAGTGATGGAGTGAATGATGGTGAAAGTTTTTCTTTTTCGGGCCACCCTGCCTTGGTGGGAATCGGCCGGTGTGATAATAATAAAAAAAAATAAGTGTTAAATACATACAGAAGCTAGTGCTGGCTTCTGGAAGATAGGGAAGAGGAAAGAGGGAGGAGTTAGTGTTTGGAAGGGGAATCCCCCTCCATAAAGACTTTAGGTAGCAAAGCCTTCTTGGGGGTTACTTCCCTTCTTTGTCTTTTAATGCCACTAGGACCAGCTTGAGTTACTGGACCCCTGTCTCACAACAAATCTGTCCATAGAGGTCTGTTTCTGGCATCTCTCTAAGATTTCCCTGAAGTGGGACAGGGTTTTGTCATTGAGCATGTTGCAGATATGGCTTGTACGATTATGTACGATTGCGGTAACTAGTGACATGGTCCTCAGACAAATAGAGAAACTAAAATCTAACAAATCCCCAGGCCCTGATGAACTGTTTGCAAGGGTGTTAAAGGAATGTAAAGTGGAACTTAGCATAACTTTGGCTAATCTTTTTAACATATCACTACAAACTGGCAGAGTGCCTGATAAGTGGAAAATGGCAAATGTAATACCTATTTACAAGGCAGGTGACAGGTCCTTGGCTTCAAACTATAGACCAATAAGCCTTACCTCTATAGTGGGAAAATTTATGGAATCCATAATTGCCGAAGCAATTCGTAGCCATCTTGACAGGCACAGATTGATTAATGAATCTCAACACGGTTTTACAAAGGGGTGTTCCTGTCTTAGGAATTTACTAACTTTTTTCACTAAGGTGTTTGAGGAGGTAGATCATGGTAATGAATATGATATTGTGTATATGGACTTCAGTAAGGCTTTCGATAGAGTTCCACACCAGAGGCTATTGAGGAAACTTAAGGCACATGGAATAGGAGGAGAAATTTTTTCCTGGGTAGAGGCATGGCTGGCAAATAGACAGCAGAGAGGTTGCATAAATGGGGAGAAATCAGAATGGGGGCACGTCACAAGCGGTGTTCCTCAGGGGTCAGTGTTGGGCCCGTTGTTGTTCACAATTTACATAAATGACATAGATGAGGGAATAAATAGCGACATGAGCAAATTTGCTGATGACACCAAAATAGGCCGTCCAATTCATTCTAATGAGGACACTAGAGCACTCCAGGATGATTTGAATAGACTGATGCAGTGGTAAGAGAAGTGGCAGATGCAGTTTAATATTGACAAATGCAAAGTTCTAAATGTTAGACAGTTAAATAACCATGCCACATATAAACTAAATAATGTAGATCTTAATACTACTGATTGCAAAAAGGATTTTGGAGTTCTGGTTAGCAGTAATCTAAAACCAAGACAACAGTGCATTAGTGTTCGCAATAAAGCTAACAGAATTCTTGGCTTCATATCTGGAAGTATAAATAATAGAAGTCCTCGGGTTGTTCTTCAACTCTATATATCCTTGGTTACGCCTCATTTTGACTATGCTGCTCAGTTCTGGTCACCGTATTACAGAATGGATATAAGTGCTCTGGAAAACGTACAGAGGAGGATGACAAAGATGATCCCATGTATCAAAAATCTTCCCTATGAGGATAGACTGAGGGCCCTAAATCTACACTCTCTCGAAAGGCGTAGAATTAGGGGGATATGATTGAGGTGTATAAATGGAAAACAGGAATAAATAAAGGGGATGTAAATAGCGTGCTGAAAATTTCCAGCCAAGACAGGACTCGCAGCAGTGGTTTCAAGTTGGAAAAATTCAGATTCAGGAAGATATAGGAAAGCACTGGTTTGGTAATAGAGTTGTGGATGAGTGGAATAAACTCCCGAGTACAGTTATTCAGGCTAAAACGTTGTGTAGTTTTAAAAATAGGTTAGATAAATACATGAGTGGGTGTGGGTAGGTGTGAGTTGGACCTGCCTAGCATGTGCTGCTGGGTCTGGCGCCATGCTCCTTTTTTGGGTGGAAGTGACCAGACTGGGTGGGTCATTGGGCTTATCCGGGGGGGGGGGGGTCATTGGGTTAATCCGGGGGGGGGGGGACATGGACCTGCTCCGCATGGGTCAGTAGGCCTGTTGCAGTGTTCCTTCTTATGTTTTTATGTTTCAGCTTGGTCAGGGTGGTGTTTCTCTACAAAAGCTTGCACCCTAGTCCACATTGCACACACCTCTTTAATCTCTGTCTTTCACTGTTACAGTACATGCATTACTTACCTTAAAATATTTGTAGTCTTAATGTAGGGCAAGAGGTGAGTAGTATTTGCTTGTAGGAAGTCAGTGTAGGTAGTAGTAGATTTAGATACAGTACACGTATGTAGCAACCTCCCCGTGGGCTACACTACACAGCTATATTATTACACTACACAGCCATATTATTACACTACACAGCCATATTATTACACTACACAGCCATATTATTACACTACACAGCCATATTATTACACTACACAGCCATATTATTACCATGTTCACTGAGTTTAATAATTTCTAACAACTACCTATAGATGCCATCATAAACAAAGGGAGAAGTAATGAATAATTCATGCCGAGAATTGTAAACAAACACATACGAAGGGCGGTTACTGCACCAGTCGCCAGATTCACAGTTTTCTCAAATGCTGCATCAGAGAAAACATAATGTTTACTCTCCATCTGACTCTCCACTCGATAACATATAAACATTGCATGTTTGCATGCTACATGATATGTAATGTGTTTCTTGTATACTTTTGAAGAAGATATCATAGATGGGAGACAGCCGACTTGTTGAAAAAAAAAAAAAGAAGTCTATATTAACTTAAAATAAGACATTTAATGTATCAGTGATTGTTATTAAATATACAGTGCATATAAACATTGCATGTTTTTATATACATACTATGTAACGTGTTTCTTTGGGCCCATGGTTGCTTATTTTGCAGTTGCACTAAATCAATAACCACAAAAAACATTGAATTACAGTGGACCCCCAGTATTCGACATTAATCTGTTCCTGAGAGCTCGTCGAATACCGATAATATTGAAAACCGAATCAATTTTCCTCATAAGAAATAATGAAAATCAAATTAATCTGTACAAAACGCCCAAAAGTATGAAAAAAAAAATTTTTACTACATGAAATATTAAGTTTAATGCAATAGAATAATTACAATAACAATAAAATAATTGACACTTACCTTTAATGAAGATCTGGTGATGATTGATGGGATGGGAGGAGGGGAGAGGTGTTAGTGTTTAGAAGGGGAATCCCCTTCCATTAGAACTTGAGGTAGCAAGTCCTTTTCCGGGGTTACTTCCCTTCTTCTTTTAATGCCACTAGGACCAGCTTGAGAGTCACTGGACCTCTGTCGCACAACAAATCTGTCCATAGAGCTCTGTACCTCCCGTTCCTTTACAATTTGTCTAAAATGGTCCACAACATTGTCATTGTAATAGTCACCAGCAAGGTTTGCAATAGCTGTGTTAGGGTGATTTTCATCCATAAAGGTTTGCGCTTCAACCCACTGTGCACACATTTCCTTAATTTTTGAAGTAGGCACAATGGATTCCACAACTGGCATAGGCTTCTCAGGGTTAGCCCCAAACCCTTCAAAATCTTTCTTAATTTCCATACTAATTCTCACCCTTTTTACCACAGGGTTGGCACTAGAAGCTTTCTTGGGGCCCATGGTGACTTATTTTGCAGAAACAAGCACCAAACACAGTGATAATATGGATAATATGGAATGTACCGAATGTATCCTTAGATGCGCGCACACTGGCTGGCTTGTAAACACTGGCACACACGGGGCAGTTCAGGCCACACGTGGACAGGTCTTGTACGAATCGTATCGAATACCGGGTTTTCAATCGAATACCGAGGAAATTTTTTTGCGATATAATGCATCGAATACCGGATTTATCGAATACCGATGCCATCGAATACCGGGGGTCCACTGTATAGCAAAATGTTTGGATGAATGAGGAGAAACTTCCTCACTCGCCCAGAGAGACAGCCAAACTGATGCGCAAACGGTTGGAGGCCGACGGACAGACGTGTCCCAAGCCGGCCGATCACCGAATTAACGGCCGATAACCGGGCGCCGAAAAACCTGTCGATTACCGAGTTGGCCGATAACAGAACCAGTCAATAATGGGGGTCCACTGTATTATAAATTAAAAAAATTCCCCAGTATTACATTGATTGTTTCTGCTAATACTTGTTGTATTCTCTTTTTGGGTCATTCCTTGTCAAGGGAACCAGGGGTCCCCACCTGACCACCTCCAGTTTTGATAAAATTTTACATGAAGGTACATGTCATGTTAATTTTGGGAAAGTTTTAGTTCATGGTATGCAGTAGTAATAATGCTATGCCCCTCAGAGTGGAGGCAGGTGAAAATTTCACCAGCCTGCAGCAAACAATCAACGGTGTTCAGGTTATTGCTGTGGCTGCTCTAGAAGAGTAAAAGTTGAGTAAGTAAACATGCCTATACAACTCTTGGAGCTGATTTCAAAAATCACAGTTCTAAAACTCATGTTCTTTTACCTTTTTAACCCTTTCACTGTCGAGACCCCTGCTCGCAAACTTGCTCTCAGTGTTGAAGAATTTAAAAAAAAATTATTTTTTCTAATGAAATGATAGAGAATCTTTTACCGATGGTAATGACACCAAAAGTATGAAATTTGATGAAAAACTTGAAGGAATTACGCTCTCGAAGTTAGTAGTTACGGCTATATTTACGCATCGACAATTTTGCCTGCTTTGAGCTTTATTTTAGGCCAGTTCCACTGTTCCAGTCGGCCAAACTCATAGTTACTTCGCTAGAACTAGAACTGTTTGCAATCGTGTCATTACGATTTCATGAGTCATGTTGACGGCAGTGAGGGGACTTGAGCTAGAGTTCGTCACGGCCACGCTAGCTGGTGATTCGTCTGTAAAAACTTGCATTTGTGGTCACAGTGGTGCCTGTGCTAACCTTCCTATGGTGTAGAAATATACCTAGTTGGACGAATCTTATTGTGGCTAGCTGGTGTAGTGGCTAACGCGACGGTCTGGAGTTTTGAAACTCTCTGACTGCGGGTTTAATCCCGGCTGGGGTATGGTTAGAACTACATTTGTTCTATCGATTGAGTACAAGAAACCTCCCATTTACCAATTTCAGCTTCCCAATAAAGTGGACAGAAATTGGCAGTTTGGCCAATTTCATGCAAATTAAAAAAGATGCCAATTTCCAAATAGGGTCCAGAATAAACAATACAGACATTCCTGGCACTAAAATAACAGTTTCTTTGTTCATTAGTCACATCTCCAGGCCTCTGTTATATTACTCTTGCTTTTTATTTTGAATTTTATTCGTGCAAAAAGTAGAAGATTTACTGTTATACAGACTACTGCATTATTGTAATAATTGTATAAATAATGTCATCCCATTTGTGGCTGCATATTAGACTGGCCAGTTGGACATGTATTGGACAGTGACATCCTTTGTTTACTCTTGAACATCTGCAAAAATCAAACATTTCTGTGACTTTGAGCTCAATTTCAAGGTATTTTCTTCATAAAACCAATCATAACCTCTGTTTCTGTAGTATATCTTCCATTCTATCAAATGACACCAAGAAAACGAGAATACAACCATAAATACCATATGAAAATGCATCTCAAGGTCGGTGTTTTAAACCAAAAATGCAGTCGGCGTTTTTTTTCTATTCACTGCTTGCTGTAGGATTTTTTATATACCGAACACACCATACAGACCCATTCTTGCAAACCAGTGTCGGTCCCGTAATACTATGCCAAAATTCTAGCACCTTCAGATTTGATGGGAGAAAGCTGATAGGCCTACATGTCTGAGCGCTCAGTGTGTGCAGTATAAAAAAAAAATCCTGCAGCACGCAGTGCATAATGAGAAAAAATACAACTGACCGTGTGTTTAGTTTAAAGCACCAACTTTGCGGTGTATTTTCGTATGTTATGTATGGTTGTATTTTCATTTTCTTGGTCTTGTTTGATAAAATGGAAGATATATTACAGAAATACAGTGGACCCCGGGTATTTGATATTAATCCGTTCCTGAGAGCTCATCGAATACCGATAATATCGAAAACCGAATCAATTTTCCTCATAAGAAATAATGAAAATCAAATTAATCCGTGCAAGACACCCAAAAGTATGAAAAAAAAAAAATTTTACTACATGAAATATTAAGTTTAATGCAATAGAATAATTACAATAACAATAAAATGATTGACACTTACCTTTAATGAAGATCTGGTGGTGATTGATGGGATGGAAGGAGGGGAGAGGTGTTAGTGTTTAGAAGGGGAATCCCCTTCCATTAGGACTTGAGGTAGCAAGTCCTTTTCCAGGGTTACTTCCTTTCTTCTTTTAATGCCACTAGAACCAGCTTGAGAGTCACTGGACCTCTGTCGCACAACAAATCTGTCCATAGAGCTCTGTACCTCCCGTTCCTTTACGATTTGTCTAAAATGGTCCACAACATTGTCATTGTAATAGCTGTGTTAGGGTGATTTTCATCCATAAAGGTTTGCACTTCAACCCACTGTGCACACATTTCCTTAATTTTTGAAGTAGGCACAATGTATTCCACAACTGGTATAGGCTTCTCAGGGTTAGCCCCAAACCCTTCAAAATCTTTCTTAATTTCCATACTAATTCTCACCCTTTTTACCACAGGGTTGGCACTAGAAGCTTTCTTGGGGCCCATGGTGACTTATTTTGCAGAAACAAGCACCAAACAGTGATAATATGGATAATATGGAATGTACCGAATGTATCCTTAGATGCGCGCACACTGGCTGGTTTGTAAACACTGGCACACAAGGGGCAGTTCAGGCCACATGTGGACAGGTCTCGTACGAATCATATCGAATACCGGGTTTTCAATCGAATACCGAGGAAATTTTTTTGTGATACAATGCATCGAATACCGGATTTATCGAATACCGATGCCATCGAATTCCGGGGGTCCACTGTAGAGATGATTTTGAATGGTTTTCAGACTAAAAGTACCTTGAAATTGAGCTCAAAGTAGCAGAAATGTTTGATTTTTGTCGATGTTCAAGAGTAAACAAATCATGCCACATGTCCAATACGCATCAACTGGTGGGTCTAATATGCTTACACAAATGTGCTGATATTATTTATACCATTTTTACAATAATGCAGTAGTCTGCATAACATTAAATCTTCTATTTTTTGTGTGAATAAAAATTCAAGATGAAAAGCATGTGCAATATATGAGGGGCCTGGAGATGTGACTAATGAACAGAGAAAATTTTTATTTTAGAGCTAGGAATGTCTGCATTGTTTATTCTGGCCCCTATTTTGAAATTGGTCTTACCTGAATTGTGTATGAAATTGGCCAAATTACCAATTTCTGATCACTTTATTGGGTAGTTGAAATAAGTAAATGGGTGGTTTATTGTACTCAATCGATAGAACAAATGGAGTTCTAGTGTAATAGCTATGAGTTTGGTTGACTGGAACAATGGAATTGACCGTAAATAGGGCTCAAATTGGGCAAAATCGTCTATGCATAAATATCGCTGAGGCTGCTAACTTTATGAGAGCATAATTCCGATAGTTTTCCATAAAATTTCGTACTTTTGGTGTCATTAAATCAGAAAAAGATTCTCTTGTCATTTCACAAGAAAGAATAATTATTTTTTTTAAATTCTTCGACACCGAGAGCATGTTTGAGAGCAGGGGTCTCGACACTGAAAGGGTTAATACTGTGATTTTCCTTTAAAGGTGTATCACAGTAGTATCTTTTCTGCTGTTCATACATTGCAAAAAAGACAAGCTTTGTGCTGCAAACAGGTTATTGATTCCTCATTGAACTTCAAGCCTGAGTGCTTACTTAACAGCTCTTGTTCTTTAGCTTCAAAATCTTTGCATAGAATAGCACTTTGTTGAATTATCAGCTAGTCCAATAGCACATGGATCTAGTTGCCCTGGGTTTACTTCACTTTCTGACCTGAAAAGCTCTGCAGATTCCATTTTTCTGCCTACAAAAAATAAAATTCTTTTCACTCATTCAGTTGAAATAAGTAATAGTGTATGATCCATCTGCATAATATCAGTTACTCTCACAAAATTTTCTGTTACATTAATGTTTTGATGAAAATCGGCAAGGTCAGAATCAGCCATCACAATTGTCATCTCACTTTTTTTTTTTTTTTTGCCAAATTTAAGCTTAATTTGCAAAATGAATATTGGTCTCTATCAGTTCAGGTAGGTTGGTAGACAGCAACCACCCAGAGAGGTACTACTGTCATGCCAAGTGAGTGTGAAACAGAAACCTGTAACTGTTTTACATGATGGTAGGATTACTGGTGTCCTTTTTCCGTCTCACAAACATGCTGGGTAACATGTATATCATGCTACTTCTACTTACACTTAGATCACACTACACATGCATGTACAGGAAGGCCCCACTTATACGGCTGGTTAGGTTCCAGGCTACCGCCGTAAAGCGGAAACCGCCGTAAAGTGGAACACCCTTTTTTTCCACTTACAAATGCATACAAACACTAGATAACAAGTTTACACTAACATATATTAAGTTAGCAATAGAACCAGGCATCAAAAAACAATAAAAAAGTACAATACACACACAGTGCATTCATTACTTACCTTAAAATATTTATAGTCTTAATCTAGGGTGAGACAAGTAGTATTTATTGTAAGAAATCAAGTGTGGTATGTATGGTAGTCAGCCAGGCTACCATACCAGGCCACCCCACCCACACATACTATTCTATGATATTTAAGCATCCCAGAGCGATAAAATGTATATACAGTTCACTCATTACTTACCTTAAAATATTTGTAGTCTTAATGTAGGGTCAGGAGTAAGTAAATGAGATAAAACGAATAAATGAGAGAGAGAAAGAATGAGTGCATGAGAGAGGACAGGCGCAGAGTTATGTAAACAAACCAGGCGAAGGTAAGTTTTGTAAACGAAGTGTACACGTCTGGTTTGTGTACAAGTTACATTGTGTACAGGTTGTCTCTACATTGATACGGTAGAATAAATAAAGAAGAACACTCCCATTCTCATGTAACATCATTTTGAGAAGAAATGATGCTCTGAGTGAAGGCAATGGAAATAAGTCACTCTGACTTTTTTGGGTTATCCTAGGTTCTCTACACATATGTTGTTATGTATGATAATCTATGTAACTGTATTTGTGTATACCTGAATAAACTTACTTACATTCATACGAAAGGAATAATTTTCTACAGTTACCCCCAGTAACACATTTTCTCTTATGTTAGATTAGAGAAAATGTTATTATTGGCATCACTTGTACAAGTTATCTGGCTACCACATCTCATATTTATGTTTATTTATTCTATTGTAGGGTGTATTTATCATCTTTTTATGTTATGTATCATGTTTATTATATAATTTTGAAAAAAATATCATGGATGGATTAATGAAAATGTGTATATTAACGTTATATACAACAGTTAATGAGACTCGGTGATTATTATTATTATTATCATTTCTAGTATGGCGTCACTTGTGCAAGTCGTCTGCTACCACATCTCATATTTATGTTTATTTATTCTATTGTGGGGTGTATTTATCATCTTTTTATGTTATGTATCGTGTTTATTATATAATTTTGAAAAAATATCATAGATGGATTAATGAAAATGTGTATTTAACGTAATACACGACATTTAAATGAGACTCGATAATTATTATTATCTTTACTAATATGACGTCTGGAGACATAAGACACTCTTACTGATTTTAATGTGTACCTGCATGCCAGCACAGTATGTAAGTTTATTTAAGTACAGGTATACATAAGTATAATTATCAGAGTATATATAAAATATGAAATAACTTTTAAAAACATTTGAAATTTTGGAGTTTCCAGACAAAATGGAGAGACTTAGTGCTTACTGAGCTCACGAAGAATGTAAACAAACAGGGTGGGGCGCGGTGACCGTATTAGAAAGTCAGGTGGGGGGAGCCGTATAGCAAGTTTTGGTCATAATTTGAAATGACCATATTAGCGGAACGCCGTAAAGTGAAACGCCGTAAAGCGGGGCCCTCCTGTATATACATACACACATCTAAGTTTTTCTTCTTTATTCTTAATAGCTCTTGTTTTTTATTTCCACTATTCTTCATGGGGAAGTGGGAAAGAATCTTTCCTCTGTAAGCCATGTGTCGTATGAGGTGACTAAAATTGCTGGTAGCAATGGGCTAGTAACCCCTTCTCCTGTAGAAAATACTAAAAGAGAAGAAAAACTCAATAAAACTGGGATGCTTGAATGTGCGTGGATGTAATGCGAAAGATAAGAGCGAGAGATGATTGCTAATATTATGACTGAAAAGAAGTTGGATGTCCTAACTCTAAGCAAAACAAAGCTGAAGGGGGGTAGGTGAGTTTCAGTGGGGAGAAATAAATGGGATTAAGTCAGGAGTATCAGAGAGAGTTAGAGCTAAGGAAAGGGTAGCAGTGTTGAAAGATCAGGTATGGAAGAAGAGAGAATGTAAATGTATAAATTCAAGGATTGTGTGGATTAAAATAATGGTTGGATGCAAAAAGTGGGTCATATTAAGTGTTGTATGCACCTGGAGAGAGAGTGTGAGTGTGTGTGTGTGTGTGTGTGTGTGTGTGTGTGTGTGTGTGTGTGTGTGTGAGTGAGTGTGAGTGAGTGTGAGTGAGTGTGAGTGAGTGTGAGTGTGTGTGAGTGTGTGTGAGTGTGTGTGAGTGTGTGTGAGTGTGTGTGAGTGTGTGTGAGTGTGTGTGAGTGAGTGTGTGTGTGTGTGTGTGTGTGTGTGTGTGTGTGTGTGTGTGTGTGAGTGTGTGTGAGTGTGTGTGAGTGTGTGTGAGTGTGTGTGAGTGTGTGTGAGTGTGTGTGAGTGTGTGTGAGTGTGTGTGAGTGTGTGTGAGTGTGTGTGAGTGTGTGTGAGTGTGTGTGAGTGTGTGTGAGTGTGTGTGAGTGTGTGTGAGTGTGTGTGAGTGTGTGTGAGTGTGTGTGAGTGAGTGTGTGAGTGTGTGAGAGTGTGAGTGTGAGTGTGTGTGAGTGTGAGTGTGTGAGAGTGTGAGTGTGTGTGAGTGTGTGAGTGTGTGTGAGTGTGTGTGAGTGTGTGTGAGTGTGTGTGTGTGTGTGTGTGTGTGTGTGTGTGTGTGTGTGTGTGTGTGTGTGTGACTGTGTGTGTGTGAGTGTGTGACTGTGAGTGTGTGACTGTGAGAGAGTGAGTGTGAGAGAGAGAGTGTGAGAGAGAGAGAGTGAGAGAGAGAGTGTGAGAGGATGAGCGTGTGAGAGGATGAGCGTGTGAGAGGGTGAGCGTGTGAGAGAGTGAGCGTGTGAGAGAGTGAGCGTGTGAGAGAGTGAGCGTGTGAGAGAGTGAGCGTGTGAGAGAGTGAGCGTGTGAGAGAGTGAGCGTGTGAGAGAGTGAGCGTGTGAGAGAGTGAGCGTGTGAGAGAGTGAGCGTGTGAGAGAGTGAGCGTGTGAGAGAGTGAGCGTGTGAGAGAGTGAGCGTGTGAGAGAGTGAGCGTGTGAGAGAGTGAGCGTGTGAGAGAGTGAGCGTGTGAGAGAGTGAGCGTGTGAGAGAGTGAGCGTGTGAGAGAGTGAGCGTGTGAGAGAGTGAGCGTGTGAGAGAGTGAGCGTGTGAGAGAGTGAGCGTGTGAGAGAGTGAGCGTGTGAGAGAGTGAGCGGGTGAGCGTGTGAGAGAGTGAGCGTGTGAGAGAGTGAGCGTGTGAGAGAGTGAGAGAGTGAGCGTGTGAGAGAGTGAGCGTGCGAGAGAGTGAGCGTGCGAGAGAGTGAGCGTGCGAGAGAGTGAGCGTGCGAGAGAGTGAGCGTGCGAGAGAGTGAGCGTGCGAGAGAGTGAGCGTGCGAGAGAGTGAGCGTGCGAGAGAGTGAGCGTGCGAGAGAGTGAGCGTGCGAGAGAGTGAGCGTGCGAGAGAGTGAGCGTGCGAGAGAGTGAGCGTGCGAGAGAGTGAGCGTGCGAGAGAGTGAGCGTGCGAGAGAGTGAGCGTGCGAGAGAGTGAGCGTGCGAGAGAGTGAGCGTGCGAGAGAGTGAGCGTGCGAGAGAGTGAGCGTGCGAGAGAGTGAGCGTGCGAGAGTGT
Source organism: Cherax quadricarinatus (assembly GCF_038502225.1). Taxonomy (NCBI): domain Eukaryota; kingdom Metazoa; phylum Arthropoda; class Malacostraca; order Decapoda; family Parastacidae; genus Cherax; species Cherax quadricarinatus. The sequence continues at coordinate 49,183,203 of NC_091293.1, forward strand.
GTGAGTGCGAGAGTGTGTGAGTGCGAGAGTGTGTGTGAGTGTGTGAGAGTGAAAGTGTGAGAGAGTGTTGGGGACCTACTTGCCTGGAATCTACCTGGAGGGTATTCCGGGGATCAACATCCCCTCGGCCCAGTCCATGACCAGGCCTCCCAGTGGATCAGGGTCTGATGAACTAGGCTGTTACTGCTGGCCACACATTGTCCAATGTACGAACCACAGCCTGGCTGATCCGGCACCGACTTTAAGTATCTGTCCAGCTCCCCCTTGAATGCAGCCAGGGACCAATTGTTAATTCCCCTTACGCATGGTGGGAGGCTGTTGAACAGTCTTGGGCCCTGGACACTAATGGTGTTTTTTCTTTGTGTACCAATGGCACCCCTACTTTTCATTGGGGGTATTTTGCACCACCTGCCCAATTTTACTTTCATAGGGAGAGATTTGTGTACAGATTTGGGACCATTCCTTCTAGGATTTTCCAAGTGTAGATTATGATGTCTCTCTCGCCTGCATTCCAGCGAGTACAAGCCAAGTGCTTCCAAGCGTTCCCAGTAGTTGAGGTGTTTGATAAAACTTACATGTGTAGTAAAAGTTCTCTGTACACATTCTAGCTCTGCTGTTTCACCTGCTTTGAATGGAGATGTTAATGTACAGCTATATTCCAGCCTAGAGAGAAGTGATTTGAAAACGATCATTAGCTTGGCATCTCTTCTTCTGAATGTTCTCAAGTCACTGGTTTGGATGCATGTTACTTAAGATATCTTTCCAGCATCTTTCATTTAAGACATGGTTCACCTGGTTCCAGTTAATGTTCTGGTTGTTGAAGTTGTATTTGGTGAAGACACCTTCACAGTTACATGCATTTTGCTGATCAGGACTGCTGTGCATGTAAGTCTGAACTTCAATTAGACTGTGATTGGAATTAGCTTTTTTTTATATTGTGAGATCTCTTACCAGGTGTTCATTATTTGTGAAGATAGGTCAAGTGTGTTTTCCAGTTTTGTTGGCTCCACTTAGGGTGTGTTTATCACAGAGATTTAGTAGCTCGTGTGTGTGACCTTTCATCTGTGCTGCCTCCAGGGATTATTTCTGCTAGGACATTACAGTAGGGCCCCGCTTTACGGTGTTTTGCTTTACGGCGTTCCGCTAATACGGGCATTTCAAATTAAGATGAAAACTCGCTACACTGCTCCCCCCACCTGACTTTATAATATGGTCACTGCACCCCACCTGGTTTGTTTACATTCTCCATGAGCTCCGTAAGCATCACATCTCTTCATTATTCAATTCAATTCAATTAAAAGTTTATTCTCTATAAGGATTACAATGCTGAGTTTACAGAATTTGGTTGTGTGGTTTGCATGTAGTCAAATAATAATTACAGAGTGTACCACTAGAACACCTAGCATGGCTAGGCATTTCGGGCAGACTTAAATTAAATCTTAAGTTTAAAATATTACAAAATTATGAGGTAAGTTGGTATTATGGCTAAGTGACTAAATACTAGTTTGTGAGTTTAGCAGTGTGAATGCTTTTGTTTTGGCACTATACATAGTTTCAGTATTGGAGTATCACAGGCCAACTTATGACTAGTTAAGATTCATTATTTTGAGATTGAGATTGATATTTCTGTTTATGGTCAAATGGGTGAGTGAGTGTAAGTGTTAACCACCAGGTGGTATTTGTGTAATTAGTTGACAGGGTGTATCAGGGAGATAAGATGTTTTCTGATGGTAGTTTTGAAGGTGATTAATGTGTCTGCAGTTTTAGAATTTTCAGGTAGGGTGTTCCAGATTTTAGGGCCTTTGACATACATTGAATTTTTGTAAAGGTTTAGTCGGACACGGGGAATGTCATAGAGATGAATTTTTGTAAAGGTTTAGTCGGACACGGGGAATGTCATAGAGATGTTTGTGTCTGGTGTTGTGCCTGTGGGTTCTGTCACAACTATCAAGAAACCGTTTTAGGTCAAGGTTAATATTGGAATTTAAGGTCCTGTAGATGTAGATTGCACAGTAGTAAGTGTGGATGTACTGAACAGGGAGTAAGTTTAGATCTATGAAGAGTGGAGGGGTGTGTTGCCAGGGATGGGATTTAGTGATTATTCTTACTGCAGCTTTTTGTTGGGTTATTATTGGCTTTAGGTGTGTTGCTGCAGTTGAACCCCAAGCACAGATAGCATAGGTGAGGTATGGATATATAAGTGAATGGTATAGTGTGAGAAGGGCAGTTTGCGGCACGTAGTATCGTATCTTGGAGAGGATCCCAACCGTTTTGGATACTTTTTTGGTTATGTGTTGGATATGGGTGCTGAAGTTCAGGTTGTTGTCGAGGTATAGGCCTAGGAATTTGCCCTCATTATGCCTGGTAATTAGAGTGTTGTCGATCTTAATGTTAATTTGCGCATCTCCTGCTCTGCTACCAAACATAATGTAGTAGGTTTTGTCAGTGTTAAGCGTAAGTTTATTGGCTGTCATCCAAGTCAATATTTTGATCAGCTCCTCATTAACAATGGTGTTGAGGGTGGCAAGATTAGGGTGAGAGATGACACAAGTTGTGTCGTCAGCAAAGAGAATGGGGTTCAGGTGTTGAGATACGTTTGGAAGATCATTGATGTATATGAGGAAGAGCAGGGGACCAAGGACACTTCCCTGCGGAACTCCAGTATCAAGTGGCTGTGTTGTTGATGCTGTGTCTTTAATGGTGACATACTGATACCTATTAGTAAGGTAAGATTTGAAATATGCAAGCGCATGGCCTCTTATACCATAATGGTCAAGTTCGTTGAGTAGGATGCCGTGGTCTACTGTGTCAAAAGCTTTTCTTAGGTCAATAAAAATTCCTAGTGGATATTCCTTATTTTCCAATGCTGTGTAAAGCAGATCTAGCATTTTTATGATTGCATCGTTAGTGCTTTTATTTTTCCTGAATCCAAATTGGCAGGGGTTGAGTATGTTTTGTGCCGTTATAAATGAATATAGTCTCCTGTGCACGAGTTTCTCAAAGATTTTGGATAGCAATGGTAAGTTTGATATTGGCCTATAGTTGTTTAAATCTGTAGGGTCACCACCTTTATGTATTGGTGTAACCCTTGCTGTCTTGAGTAGTTTCGGGAAGGTGCTAGTTTCTAGTGACTTGTTAAAAAGTAATGAGATAGCATGCGAGAGGACATGGGCCGCTCTCTTGTACAATAATGGTGGGACATGAGATAGATTCCCTGAGTTATTTTTAAGTGACTTTATAATCTCGGTGACTTCTGTGGGCTCAGTTGGAGCAAGATAGAAGGAATTTGGGAAATTCCCATCTAGGTAGTCCCCGGCATGGGCATTGGTACGTGGGATTTTATTGGCGAGATTAGAACCTATGGTTGAGAAGAAGTCGTTTATCTTGTTAGCTGTGTCAGTGGGATGCAGTGGTGTTTCATTAGGTTTAGTTAGGACAATATTCTTGGTTTTTTAAGTTTGTGAGTCCCTAGAATCTGAGGGAGTGTTTTCCAGGTCTTTTTTTATATCTCCTCTTGTGTCAGTGAATCTACTGGAGTAGTATAGTTGTTTGGCTTTCTTTATTACTTTAGTGAGGACTGATGAATAGTGTTTAAGAATATCTTTGTGTATTAGGCCCTGTCTATATTGCTTTTCATATTGGTGTTTCTTATCAATGGATTTCAGAATGGTGCTGGTTAGCCATGGGCAACCAAGCCGTTTGTTTGTGATCTGTTTCGTTTTTATAGGACAATGTTTGTTGTATAGTCTAAGTAATTTGTTAAGAAAAATGTCTGTCCAGTCATCAATACCATTGGCCTTGGAGAATTCTGTAGGCCAGTCAACAGTCTCTAGGTCAGCTGTGAACTTCCTTATTGAGGCCTCATCATGGAGTTTAAATGAAACTTTGTTGTATTCAAGTGGTGGTTTACTAATGTTTGTCAAGAGGAAGGTAGGGTAGTGGTCTGTAGTGCTATCTGTGATTATCCCTGATTTAAGGGGGGCTAGTATATTGGTCCATATGTGGTCTATTATGGTTGCACTTGTTTCAGTGAGCCTGGTTGGTTTAGTTATTGTTGGTATGAGAAGTGTGTTGTTCATATTGTTGATGAAATCAGTTACAGGCTGATCATCTAGTAGGCCAAGGTTGATGTTGAAATCTCCAGCTAAGAGAAGGTGGTGCTTACTCATTTGTCTGTTTGTTATTAGTTCCTTTAATTTCTCACTGAAATTTGGGATGTTTGTGTGGGGTATCCGGTAAATGGCACCGATTGTTATAGGCGTCTTAAGGTTTTTTGCAGTAAAATTAGCAAAAATGTATTCTCCATATTCATCACTAAAGCAAGTGGTGCTAATACAAGATAATTGGTTAGAGTAATAGATTGCAATACCACCCCCAACTTGGTATGGTCTGCAGTTGTGGATTGCTGTGTATCCTGGTAGAGGGTAGATATCTATTGTGTCCTGCTTAAGCCAGGTCTCATTAAGAATAATGCAGGAGAAGGGTGTCTTTAGTGATTCAAGGAGTGCCAGGAGGTCATCATAGTGTTTGCTTAAGGACCTGATGTTGTATTAAAGTACTGATAGACTTTTAGCGTTGTTTAGGATAGTGCTGGCTTGTGATGCTGTGTAGTAAAGGCATTTACTTTCCAATAGGTTTTGGTTGTGTGTCAGATTATGGAGGTTTAGATCAGGGTCAACGTGATCAATCATCTTCTAGGTTTAAATTATGGTTATTTATATCCTGAGTTGTGTGTTGAGTTTTAGTACTGATATCTGTAGTGGTGGGAAGTTTGGACAAGTATATAGCTATAGCATTTTGGTCATGTAGAGTATAGTCACTAATACTCATAATGGAGTTGGTGTTGTCTATGTGTTGTGCTGGAATGAGCTAAAGTACAACTAGGTTTAATCTAATAATTTAAAAATACAAATCAAAAATAGCACCAGACTCTCGCTAGTAATTACACTATGGTCTAATATAATGAATTTGGTATTGACTATGTATTGAACTAGAATGAGCTATAGTACAACTGAGTTTAATCTAATGATATAAAAAAAGGCACAAGACTCTCAATTGTAATTGCACTAAGGTGTTATATAAGTTGTTTACAAGAATTAGAGTATAACTAGATTTAAATTAGAAGTGATACAAGGAGGGAGGAGTATATGGAGAGAAAGAGAGAGGTTAAGAGAATGGTGAAGAAATGTAAAAAGAGAGCAAATGAGGGAGTGGGTGAGATGTTATCAATAAATTTTGTTGAAAATAAGAAAACTTTTTGGAGAGAGAGTAACAGGTTGAGGAATCCTAGGGAATGAATGGATTTGATATTTAAAAATAAGAGAGGGGAATTAATAAATGGAGAGTTAGAGGTATCGGGAAGATGGAGGGAATATTTTGAGGAATTGTTAAATGTTGATGAAGACAGAGAAGCTGTGATTTTGGGTATAGAGCAAGGAGGAATAACATCTTGTATGAGTGAGGAAGAGCCCGCTGTGAGTGTGGGGGAAGTTCGTGAGACAAGTGGGTAGAATGAAATGGGGTAAGGCAACTGGGATTGATAAAGATAGAAATCTTAAAAGCAGGTGGGGATATAGGTTTGGAGTGGTTGGAGCTTTTATTTAATAAATATATGGAAGAGTGGTAAGGTACCTAGGGATTTGCAGAGAGCATGCATAGTTCCTTTGTATAAAGGCAAAGGGGACAAAAGAGAGTGCAAAAATTATAGGGGAATAAGTCTGTTGAGTATACCTGGTAAAGTGTATGGTAGTTATTATTTAAAGAATTAAGAGTAAGATGAAGAGTAGGATAGCAGATGAACAAGGATGCTTTAAGAAGGGTAGGGAGGGGTTTTGACCAAGTGTTTGCAGGGAAACAGGTGAACAGTATTTAGATAAGGGTCAAGAGGTTTTTGTGGCATTTATGGATTTAGAAAAGGCATATGGATAGGGCAGATGTTGCATATGTATGGAATAGGAGGTAGGTTGCTGAAAGCTGTGAAGAGTTTTTACGAGGATAGTGAGGCTCAGGTTAGAGTATGTAGGAGAGAGGGAGATTATTTCCCAGTAAAAGTAGGCCTTAGACAAGGATGTGTGATGTCACCATGGTTGTTCAATATATTTATAGATGAAGTTTTAAGAGAAGTGAATGCTTGCATATTGGCAAGAGGTGTGAGCTTAAAAGATAAAAATCTAACACAAAGTTGGAGTTGTCACAGTTCCTCTTTGCTGATGACACTGTGCTTTTGGGAGATTCTGAAGTGAAGTTGCAGAGGTTGGTGGATGAGTTTGGTAGGGTTTGTAGAAGAAGAAAATTAAAAGTGAATATAGAAGAGAGTAACAGGGTTTTTTTTTTTATTATTTATTAACACATTGGCTGATTCCTACCAAGGCAGTATGGCCCAAATGAGAAAAACTTTCATCATCACCCCTCCTTCAGAGTGCAGACACTGTACTTCCCATCTCCAGGACTTGAGTCCGGCCTGCTGGTTTCCCTGATTCCCTTCATAAATGTTAGTTTGCTCACACTCCAACAGCATGTCAAGTATTAAAAATCATTTGTCTACATTTACTCCTATCAAATATGCTCACGCATGCATGATTGGTTATCAGATTGGAGGGAGTGAGTATGGAGGTGAATGTATTCAGATATTTAGGAGTGAACGTGTCAGCAAATGGCTCTATGAAAGATGAGGTTAATCATAGAATTGACGAGGGGAAAAAGGTGAGTAGAGTGCTGAGAAGTCTGTGGAGACAAAGAATTTTGTCCATCAAAGCAAAGAGGGGGGGATGTATGAGGGTATAGTTACACCAATGCTCTTATATGGGTGCAAAGCATGGGTGGTGAATGTTGCAACAAGGAGACGGCAGGAGGCAGTGGAGATGTCATGTCTGAGGGCAATGTGTGGTGTGAATATAATTCAGAGAATTCATAGTTTGGAAATTAGGAGGAATTGTGGTATTACCAAAACTATTATCCAGAGGGCTGAGGAGATGTTGAGGTGGTTCGAACATGTATAGAAGTTGGAAGGAAATAGAATGACTTCGAGAGTGTATAAATCTGTAATGGAGGGAAAGCGGTCGGCCTAGGGAAGGTTGGAGTATGGAGGTAAAGAAGGTTTTGTGTGCGAGGAGCTTTGACTTCCAGCAAGCATGCGTGAGCATGTTAAATAGGAGCGATTGGAGACAAGTGGTTTTTAGGACTTGACGTGCTGTTGGAGTGTGAGCATTGTAATGCTATTTATGAAGGGATTCGGGGAAACCAGCATGCCGGATTTGAATCGTGGAGATGGGAAGTACAATGCCTGCACTCTGAAGGAGGGGTGTTAATGTTGCAGTTTTATAATTGTAGTGTGAGCATGCCTCTAGCAAGACAGTGATGAAGTGAATGATAGTGAAAGTTTTTCTTTTTCGGGCCACCTTACCTTGGTGGGAAACGGTTGGTGCGTTAATAAAAATAAAAAAAAACAATCTATTCACATGATTCCTGAAATCGGCACCGAAAATTGTATAAGGACACCTGAACACGAGGTTCTAGCAGCTGTTGCTCTATGACAACAGCAACTGAAAAATGCCTGGTTTTCATTATATCATTGCACAAGCCAAAAATCACCTTATTTTAAGGATTTTTTTTTCCTTTCAAGGGTGATACACCTGTCCAGTTTAGAATCTGCTCTTTATAGTGAAGGTTCTTTTAAGAAAATTGGTTGTGCTTTTTTTTTTTATTAGGCTTCAAAAATGGCCTAAATTCACCATGAGGTCTACAAGAGCATTTTTTGGTACCATTAGCTCAGGAACTAAAAATGTATGGAGTCTGAGGTTTTAGGATTGTGATGATGTCCACTTGGGTACCTGGCTACAATAATGTCATACTGAAATAATGTTTTCCTCTAGAGATACAGGCAGCTGAATTCAAGGTTCAATTTTATGCAACTTTTTTTTTTCTCCTACTTTGGCTTTGCATTGTGAAAAAAAGTAAATTGCTACCCCCCTATCATCACTCTTAAGGTTTAAGACTGAATTTTTGAAATCAGCTTCAAATTTGTATAGGCATGTCTACTTGCACGACTTTTGCTTTTCAAGATCTGCCACAGCAGTAACTCGAACATTGTTGATTGTGTGCAGTGAGTCGGTGAAATTTTCACCTGCCTCCACTCTGAGGGCCATAGCATTATTATTATTGCATATCATGAACTAAAATATTCCCAAAGTTAGTTTGATATACATGCTGACCTTCATGTAAAATTTTAGTGAAATTGGAGATAGTCACGTGGGATAATTTTCAAAATTGGACCACTGGACATGGAATGACCCTTTTCTAAATTTGTTATATTTGTTGAAGGGACAAATACTAAAAATAAATCTTAAATATATTCTGCTGTGCTACAAAAGCTTCAGGCATTTGGATATTATGTTATGAGAATGCAACTTTATTTATGAATTGCAGATTTTCTGAGGCAAAAATTATGATTTAATTGTAGGCATCTATTATGCATTCAAGAATTTTATTTAACTGTAAATTCTTGTGTAAAATATTTAGTTTCAGTTATTGGAAATACCGCAACAGTGTTTTCTTTCAGTGGCATCATCGTTCCAGGAGGCTTTGGTCAGCGAGGAGTGGAAGGAAAGGTGGCAGTCTGTAAATGGGCAAGAACAACCAAGAAACCTTTCCTTGGAGTGTGTCTTGGTCTGCAAGCTGCTGTCATCGAGTTTGCTAGGTAACACTCTTGATAGTAGATTTTTATCAGTATACTAGAAATATAATTAACATGGGCATAATCTAAGAAAATGAATGATTGAAAAGGCTCAAAAACTAATGAAATTGTAGGTTATATAAAGTGAACAGGGCAAGATCCAGCATCAGCGAGGTCAAAAGCTCAGTGCCCCAAGGCACTGTCTTGGCACCTCTGCTGTTCCTCATCCTCATAGCAGACATAGACAAAAACACCCGGCAAACTTTTGTATCATCATTTGCAGATGACACTAAAATAAGCATGAAAGTCAGTATGGTAGAGGACACTGAAAAAGTACAGGAAGACATTAACAGGGTTTTCCAGTGGGCAGTGGAAAACATCATGATGTTCAATGGTGATAAGTTCCAGCTGCTTAGGTATGGAAAGAATGAAGAACTCAAAAAGAGCACTATATACACTACATACAAGAGAGTCACCAAATAGAACGTAAGGAACCTGTAAAAGACCTAAGAATAATTACGTCAGTGGACCTTTCTTTTAAAGACCATAACAAGACAAAGATTACAACAGCCAGGAAAATGACTGGGAGGGTATTGAGAACTTTCAAAACAAGGGAAACAATGCCGATGGTGACACTCTTCAAATCACTAGTGCCCCCTCACTTAGAATATTGCTCAGTGCTGACAGCCCTGTTCAGGGCAGGAGAAATATTGGAGCTGGAACAAATACAGAGATTGTTTACGGCTCACATTGAGCCAGTAAAGCACCTAAACTACTGGGAATCCCTGCAAGTCTTGAACATGTACTCATTGGAGCAGAGGAGAGAGAGGTACATGATAATATATACCTGGAAGGTACTTGAGGGCTTGGTCCCAAGCCTGCACACTGCCATAACATACTGGAGTGAGAGATATGGGAGGAAGTGTAAAATAAACCCAGTGAGGAGCAGGGGTGCGGTGGGGACAATAAGGGAACACTGTATCAACATCCGGGGTCCCAGACTTTTCAACATCTTACCAGAAGATATCAGAAACACTGCTGGAACAAATGTTGAAGCCTTCAAGAGGAAACTAGACAAGTATCTTCACCAGGTGCCAGATCAACCAGGCTGTGATGGATATGTGGGGCAGCGGGCCTCCAGCAGCAACAGCCTGGTTGACCAGGCGAGCACCAGATGAGCCTGGCCCATGGCCAGGCTCAGAGAGTAGATATACTCTCGAAATTCTTCAAAGGTGTATCAAAGGTATATAACTA